>NC_064615.1:644583-959375 GCF_023898315.1 Schistocerca nitens | reverse complement strand
ATGAGACTACCTAACAGGCAAAGTGCCTTGTAGCAGCGTGTCGTATTTCCCACTCGTCATCAAATTCTTTCGTACCCATTAGTTGGGTTGGGTTGTTTTTGGGGGAGGAGACCAGACATCGAGGTCATCGGTCTCATCGGATTAGGGAAGGAAGAGGAAGGAAGTCGGCCGTGCCCTTTGAAAGGAACTATCCCTGCATTTTCCTGGAGCTATTTAGGAAAATCACGGCAAACCTAAATCAGGATGGCCGGACGCGGGATTCAACCGTCGTCCTCGCGAATGCGAGTCCAGTGTGCTATGCCCGTTAGTCTTCCTCTGAAGATGACGACAAGGAAACTTGCTGAATTGTTGTTGCTACACGATGCTGCCACTCGAGTAATAACGCGAGAAGATTGAGTAGCTGTTCCGAACGAACGTTGTAACCCAGTGTATTACTAAAGAGCAAAGGCCGAAAAGGAATACTGAACAACTGCCTTTTTTATAGTGGAAGCTGTAAACACAACACTGTAAGTATCATAACATACGGATTCTTCCTTGTTCTTACCGATGGGCTATTAGGACTTAGCTGTAAAAAATGAAAATCCCTCTCTCAACCTCAGTTATGCAATGAGGTGACAAAAATCATGGGGCGCCTCCTTAAACCGTCTCGGACGTTATTTCGACCGCCTTAGTGCAGCAACTGGACGTGGCATGGACTGAAAAAGTCCTTGGGTTCAAATGGTTCAAATGGCTCTGAGCACTATGGGACTCAACTGCCGTGGTCATAAGTCCCCTAGAACTTAGAACTACTTAAACCTAACTACCCTAAGGACAGCACACAACACCCAGCCATCACGAGGCAGAGAAAATCCCTGACCCCGCCGGGAATCGAACCCGGGAACCCGGGCGTGGGAAGCGAGAACGCTACTGCACGACCACGAGATGCGGGCAAGTCCTTGGGAGTCCGCTGCAGAAACACTGAGGCATGCTGCCTCTACAGCCGTCCGTAACTGAGAAAATGATGCCGATGCAGGGTTTTGTGCCCGAACTGATCTCTCGGCTATGTCCCACAAACGTTCAAAGGGATTTATGTGGGGCGATCTGGGTGACCGCATTATTCGCTCGTAATGTTCAGAATGTTCTTCGTACTAGTGACGAACAATTACGGCCCTGTGACTTGACGCAGTGTCATCCATAAAAATTCCATCGTTGTTTGGCTGTAAATGGCCTCTAATTAGCCGAACAAAACCATTTCCAGTCAATGATCGGTTCAGTTGGACCAAAGAACCCACCCATTCCATGTAAGCACAGCCCGAACCATTATGGAACCACCACCTGCTTTCACAGTGCCTGGCTGATAACTTGGGTCCATGGCTTCGTGGGGTCTGCACCCTCTCCAACCCTAACATCAGTTCTTACCAACTGAAATCGGAACTCATCTGAGCAGGCCACGGTTCTCCTGTCGTTTATGGTCTGACCGATACGAGCAACAGTCCAGGAGAGGCTCTGCAGACGGTGCCGTCCTGTTAGCAAAGCCACCCGCCACGGCCGTCTGCTGCCATAACCGATCGACGCCACATTTCGCCGCGTTCTCCTAAAGTGAACGTTCGTTGTACGTCCCACACTGATTTCTGCTGTTGCTCGATGCAGTGTTGCTTGTTTGTTAGCACTGACAATTTTGCGCAAACGTCGCTGCTCTCGGTCGTTAAGTGGAGGCCGTCGGCCACTGCGCTGTCCGTGGTGGTAGGCCGCGTCTGAGGTTTGGTACTCTCGGCATACTGTTGACACTTTGGATCTCGGAGTACTGAAATCCCTGACGATTTCCGAAATAGACTCTCAGACTCGTCTCGCTTCAGTTACCATTCCGGGTTCAGAGTCTGTTACTTCCCGTCTTCCGGCCGTAATCGTGTCGGAAACCTTTTCACGTGATTAACCGGAGGGCAAGTGACAGGTCTGTCGACGCACTGTCCTTTTGTACCACGTAAACATGTACTGCCGGCACGTGAGTATGTGCATACCGCTGTCCCACGACTTGTCACGTCAGTGTACAGATGTGGAATACTTTGCCTCCTTCTGCAACTTGGTGTAGGTGAAATTACACACGCACGTGAGAAGTGCTGCTGTCAGTTGGCTCTGCGACTCACTGTCCGTCCTAACTGCACACTTACTTCTCTGACGTAGCCTGTGGCGATTTCGGAGACTTCCGTAAGGTGTCAACAGACACAGCGAGAGAGCGCGCACGCCGTCATAGTGCGTCGAGTCGCAGCGAAACTGACGGTCCGTAGATATTCCGTTCGCCTGATTGAGGAAAAGCTGTTTAGAGGTGCAAACCTATTTCTAGTTTTGTGGACGACTGCACGAGTTCTTGCTGTTATCGCCTGCGTTGAATTTGGCGCAGCACTACGACTAACAAACAGAGACGAATGTCTTCGTTAAGATAGCACTCACCTCAGCGTCAGAAGAGCGCCTCCGAAGTAACGAAGTTCAGCGGCGACCGGCTGCCGATTGAGCCACAGCGCAGGCCGCTGGCCACGTGGTGGTGGTGGGGGAGTGGCTGTTGTTGTGCGCTGGTCGGTGGGGTGGGGAGGGGAGGGAAGGCACCGCTGCCGCCACAGGCCGCTCCACACTCTGCTCGACGACACACGCGCGGAAGGACAGAGGAGGGACGGACTCGACTGCACAACCGAGCAACGCCTTCTACTGTTCGTGGCTAAAAGCCACACATTCCGTGAAGTATCGAAGTCTGATAGCAGCTTTACTGAATTCTGTAATCGTTACAGTTTTAGGAAGCGCAGTGGAATCCTTGTGTGCATTGTTTCAGAGAAGGACTTAAATTTGGTATATTGCAAAAACGGGCAGTGCAGGCAGGATCGCCCTGAGTAGCCAATGTTTCATGGAGATCAAAATGAGTGCGGGTTATGAATCAATATCTCTTTGCTGTATTTTCAGCATAATTATGACGGATTCTACAAAGCTTAGTTTCTCGATTAATTATGTGCCTATCCTTCATTTCGTATTCTCTTAGGACACAAATTACAGGTTGCAAGTTTCCGCAATAGTGACATATAGAGTTATTGATACATGACCTCCCCCCCCCCTCCCCGCCCCCCTCACCTCCTATTGTGTGTATGTGTGTGTGTTTTTTTTCTTACCACATTATTGCATAGATACGAGTGCAAGAAGCGATTGCTGTTGATTAACATTGTAGTTTCTGGCACTTGATTTCGTACGAGTTCGTTATGTAAGAACATAGAACAGATGCAATCTGCCACATATTGCACAGTCCACTAGCTATTTGAATGCAACGTCCTTCTAAAGAAAACCACACATCATTTTTTAGCTTACCGTATTAAAAACTGCAACAGGCGTACATCTACGTCTACATACATACTCCACAAGCTACCCTACGGTGCATGACGAAGGGTACCCCACACCGCTACTACTCATTTCCTTTCCTGTACCACTCGCCAGTAGAGCACGAAAAAACGACTCTCTGTATGCCTCCGTAAGAGCCCTCATTTTTGCTATATTACCTTCGCGGTTCTTATGTGAAATGTGTGTTAGCGGCAGTGGAATCGTTCTGCAGTCACCTTTACATTCCTGTTCTCTATATTTTCTCAACGATGTTTCTCGAAAAGAACGTCGCCTTCCTTGCAGGGATTCCCATTTGAGTTCCAAAGGATCTGTGTAACACTTATGTTCTGTTCGAATCTTCTGGTAACAAACCTAGCAGCCTGCCTCTGAACTGCTTCGAACTCATCCTTCAGTCCATTCTGGTACGGACGCTAAACACTGGAGCAATACTCGAGAATGGTCGGGCTAGTGTCCTACATGGGATGTCCTTTACAGATGAAACACACTTTCCTAAGAAAAACAGTACGAAGAAGAGAAACGAGAATGGGAGAAGGATGATGAGGAATGGAAACCTAGAGAAACAACAGGGAATTTAAGTGAGAGAGGTAGGAGCGGCAATTGGATGGAGCGTAAGGCCACGATTTGAAACACAGGAACGAAAAGGAGATTTCGTTGCCAACGTTTTGCACTAGAAAAGACGAGCATTTTGTATGTATCAGCACAGTGCACATTGGTAGTCATTTTAAACATGACCATTATCAAGAAAATCCAAACAAATTATAAAAATATGTGGATGTAAGTACAGGGACATCTTCAACTTTTATAGTCCTGTCTTCCTCAGTTGCGTTATCAATATACCGTAGTATGTACAGGACTATGTATATTGCACATCTTCTTCTAAACCACTGGACCGATTTCGACCAAACTTGGTACACATATTCGTATCATTTACTATCTGGAAAGAATCAATGTGGGGTTAAGAGCCACCCGCATATCAAAGGGGTGAGAGTGAAAAAAACAGAGCAGACCACAATTCGAGTGTACCCACACTTTAGTCATCCAGTATTTGAGAATGAGAGAACTTAGAGACTTGCAGCTAACATTACACATAATTTCGAACCTTTACGAAACTTTCTCTCTCTGACGGTCACCACAAAATGATGAAAAAAAGTGTCGCTTTCTACATTTTCACTATTATACATTAAAACAGCCACATGAACGATCACGTTTACATTTATTACTTCTTTCCTTTTAACTGTATTGGTGACATATTTCGCAGACAGTATTCTCGTGTACCAACGATGTAGCAGAAAATTACATCATTTTACGACAACTAGTTCAGGAGTTACGACGTCGTAAACACTAAAAATTAAAAAAAAAAAAAACACCGCATCACGCAAGGCCTTTCAATTTATTACTTTGTTGCTACTAACCCTATTCGCAACATTCTTCACAGACGTTATCCACATGCGCTGTTGAATTTACATACAAAATATATTACTGTGTGACATATAGTTCAGGAGATGATATCGTCAAATACTGAGACACCTTAAAAACTGCCACATCATGCATGACAAATTATAAAAATCTCTTAATTCTTCGCTACCAATGCTATTCGCAAAACGTATCGCAGGCAGCATCCATATTTGCCGTTGAATCTATATAGAAAAATATATCATTTTATGACACGTAGTTCATAGACACTGACATGCGTGACAAACTACTGCCTCATGCATGGCGTTTTAGTTTATTACTTCTTTGCTACTAACTCTTTACACAACACATTTCGCAAACAGTAGGAACATATAGCTTGCAAAATTATATCCTTGTACAGCACATAGCTCAGGAGATACGACTTCAAAAACATTAAGCTGCGTGAAAATGATACTGCAGGGCGAAATTCGCTGGACATACAGGTGAACTATGTGTACAGATACACGCGAAATATAAGTACTTGTGAAATATATTTGACATTTTCACATGCGAGGAAAGCTACAGGTAAAAAGCGTACCCTAAACGCTTGGAACGATTTCAATAAAATGTTGTAAACTTGTTAGTTACAGTCTTGGAAAGAATACTGTAGGAGTAAGAACCACCAGCCTACTACTGGGGTGAGTGTGATAACGTGGACAGGGAAGAGAGACGAGGAAACAGAGAGAGAGTGTGAAAAAGGAGACAGACAGACATAGGGGCAGGAGGAGATGGACAGAGAGCGGAAGGTGGAGAAGGTTGATAGAGAGAGAAGATGGCGGAGATGGAAAGAGGGAGGAAAGAGTGGAGATGATGGACAGGGACAGGGGGATAGATAGAGAAAGGAGGGAGAAGAGGTGTGTGAAGAGAAAGGTTGGAGAGAGGAGGAAATAGAGAAACGAGGAGGGAGGAGGAGAGGGGAAAGAGTGGACAGAGAGAGGGGGAGGGGAAGACTGACCGAGAGAGGGGTAAGACGAGTTGGACAGAGAAACGATGGAGGATGAGATGGACTAATAGAACAGCGGTATAAATAAATATCCGGGCAGCGCCGGTTTCTCAGCTGGTGACTTGTTTCTTCGGAGTCAACCAATGACCCCACCTACAGCGGTCATCGTCTAACCGGCAGAGATGCCGCAGAAAGTCAGTCTCGCACTTGATAAACAGGGGCGTTCTGTACGTGGTGTTATTCTGTCTCTTGCACATGTGAATCAGTTGGCTGCTGTTGGTGTCTTAGGTTCTCCATATCCAGGACTTTTTTTGCCATGGAAACCTTATTCTTAGGTCAAATATTGCTATCTACCTGGAGCAAAATAATCTCCTCGGAAATGAGCATGGTTTCCCAAAGTAACCATTTTAAGAAACTCAACTCGCTCTCTTCAGATATAACATCGTCAGTGCCACGGTTAGAAGAAAGCAAGATTTTTCACCGTTTCTAGACATTCGAAATGTTTCTTGGTTCAGTACCATACACGTTTTCTGATAAAAATACACTGACGAGCTAAAATGTTATATCCACTGGTGAATGGGGGACTGAGGAACAGTGCGTCACGTGCAGTCACATGACACCGTCAGGAAAGTACCAGTATATAACTCGAGCAGTAAGAAATGGGGAATCATTGTAGCGAAGGTACGGGCCGCAAATAGGGAAATACACAGATATAAGCTGCTCTGATTAAGGGCAGAGGTTGGAGGCTTGCCCTCTCTATAAAACCAGATAGGCGGTGATCTGTTACACATCTGACCACAATAAAATACTGGTGCGGGCACGAGTGTTTGGGAACTCACTGTCCAGCACGCGTTTTTGACCGGGCCTCCGCACCAGACGAACCCTAAGTGTTGCAAGTTTAGCCGTGTATCTTAACCGTATGTCTTAATTTTCGTTTATCTGTTCATAGATCACTGAATCTTTACACATTGATAGGTTTGCTCTTAATATTTAGGCGCGTTCTGTCCCATGGTTATCAACTGGTCTTTCAACAGTTCAATTAATGAGCCCGATAATTTATTTACGACCTTGGTCTATTTGAATCCTCAGTAAACATTTAGAAACTGACTAATGTAGCAAAACATAGCAACGGATAACGCAAGAGAAAGATCGAGAGGCCATGGCACAAAACATTCTCTACGAGAGCTCGTAATACTTCCTTTTTTAAATTTGTCGTAGCATGCCTTTAGTAGCATTCTCTCCTAGATTATTAGAACAGCGTAAAGAAATATCAAATGTAACGACAATAATTGGATAAAATTATTTTTCTTGAGACTGGATGAACTGGAATACCAACGAAACAAGGATTTATTCTAGATCTGTATTTAGTTTCATTCTTTCAAAGCAAGAAAAACACGAAATTCACACACTGTTAGTATCTGACTCCACAGTGGGTGGAAGTCCAGGTAACAATCTATCGGTATAGTCTCAATACTACTATCTACTATCACACATGAATCCTTATTAGGAGAAGGGTTATGAATTAGACAATATCATCATCAAACATCGCACTTCTCATACGCTTGCATGCATTTAACCCAAGCCATCCTGTGTACTACAAACATATGCAAAAAAGATGGTCAGCAGTTTAAGCAAAGTTCTTTTGTATCATCTCGTTTACCTCTCCTCAATGGCTATGTATTACTTTAAATCAAATGGATTCACAAATGCACACTGTCAGTCGTGTTCACATCAGTATTTAATGCAATATAGTCGCGTATGTCCAGTATGCTTGCTCAACCCAAATCACAATGAAACCTCTCCCAGATGTTTAGAATTTCCTACCTCAAACACCCCACCAGGAATAATTAACGTCAGATTCCCCCAATGAATTCAATCGGGATATAAATCGGGTCACTAGTACTCTCTTAATCTTGTTGAATGGCACGCATCACTTACACGTCTGTGAACACAAAACACAAAGAAAAATCTCTACAAATCCCAAAATTTCTCTACAAAATTTATATCTATTGCCCAATATCTTTCTCTATGAACCAATTAATTAACGAAATCGTGAAATAATGTCAAAAAAGTGGGGGGGGGGGGGGGGGGGGAGGTCTAGGATACCGAAAGCATGTCCATGTGATCAGACACAACTCACTAAGAAACGCAGTGATATTGAATTAAATTCCCACATAAAGGGTTTGTAAATTCACTCATATTACTTTCCGTGATTTCGCAGTGCGTTAAATATTGCCGGAAGATAGTACATTACACAGGTTTTCTATCTAATTTCCACTGGCGTAGCCACGTGGTTAAATAGTAGTTTCACAGAATACGCTCTAAATTAAATCAAATGCCCATACAAATCGTAGATCACTTGAATAATATCGAGTTGAGTGGGCAGCCATAGTAATGAAATGTTTTTAAAGCATGGACTGAACTAACTTACGATGGCAAGAAGTACATCGTTGAACCATGAGCCCACACACACACACACACACACACACACACACACACACACCACACACACACACACACATACACAAGCCCGCTATTCATTCCTTGGAAACTATTCACTCCATAGACTACTAAGCACTGGTGGTAATACATACCATTGATATTTCGGCATGTTAGGTAGCTCCCAAATAAATGGCACCAACATACGACGATGTACAAGAAATAAAGAGAAATTTTAATTTCTTGATATAATTAACCAAAGTTGTATCGCTTTAGCAACAGCATGAGGTTTCGCACAAACTTATGATACTAGTATGACCGTGAACTGATGTTTCACATTACAGATGGCCTCACGTTGAAGTCCACAACTTTTGCAGTGAAATTCATCAAACTAATATTAATTAAAACTTCATTGAAATCTCTCCCATCTAAATTGATTCTAACACAACCGCTGTGACCACTTTTAACAAGAAAATGTTACATTCTTACATAGTTTCTTACCAATCCACGAGCAGCTCACCTCGACTGCCTCCGTTCCGTCTTCACCTCAGCCCCCGTCTGTTTAACATGGCCGCCGTTCCTGCTCAACCCCCACTGAGTGGTGGGGGTGTCCATTCTGCACTGACAAAACTGACAGCACCTACTCTCTTAAGTTAGACTACCTTTGGTCCCTGTTTCCCTTTGCTTAAATCTACTTAACGGGCTAAGTTTGTACTACCCTACACTACTCCTACTGTCCCTGGGTAACCATGATTTCGATGTATCCATTTATTTGTTTCATTCAAACTGTCATGCGCTCACACGCACCAGGATGGTGAGTGGTAAGAGGGAAAAAAAGGAGTGACATAATTAGGGTCCTACCGTGCCAGTCATCGGGCGGAGCTCGACAATAAAAATTGTTTGAAAAAGTATTGGTGACTCTAGTATGATAAAATAATAAATTAATTAATTAAATTAAATGTATTTCAATTTCTCAATTTTAATCTGATAATTATATATGTATTGTGATTCATACTAGAATGTCGGGTTCCCAGTTTGGCACAGCTTTGCCACAGGAAACACGAAAGTGGTCGAAGACGTCCGTCGTTATTTTATTTTATTTTATTTATTTATTTATTGTTCCGTGGGACCAAATTAAGGAGAAGTCTCCATGGTCATGGAACGAGTCAATACATGAAATTATAACACGATATTAGAAACAGATAAAATGAAATACAAAAAAACATATTCAGGTGACAAGTCGTAAGTTTAAATAAAGAAAATCAACAATGTAACACTGGAATTTGCTTAATTCTTTAGCTCTTCCAGGAGCTCCTCGACAGAATAGAAGGAGTGAGCCATGAGGAAGAGATTGGGCTACTGCTAAGATTTTTGAGTTCTTGTGGTAGCTTATTGAAAATGGATGCAGCAGAATACTGCCCTCCTTTCTGCACAAGAGTCAAGGAAGTGCAATCCACATGCAGATTTGATTTCTGCCTAGTATTAACTGAGTGAAAGCTGCAAACTCTTGGGAATAGTCTAATATTGCTAATAACAAACGACATTAAAGAAAATATATACTGTGAGAGCAATGTCAGAATTCCCAGACTATTGAATAGGGGTCGACAAGAGGTTCTCGAACTTACACCACATATAGCTCGAACAGCCCGTTTTAGAGCCAAAAATACCCTTTTTGAATCAGAAGAATTACCCCAAAACATAATACCATACGACATAAGCGTATGAAAATATGCGAAGTAGACTACTTTTCGTGTTGTAGTGTCACTTATTTCAGATACTGTTCTAATGGTAAATAAAGCAGCATTTAGTTTCTGAACAAGATCCTGAACATGGGCTTTCCACAACAGCTTACTATCTATCCGAACGCCTAGGAACTTGAACTGTTCCGTCTCGCTTGTAATATGCCCATTCTGTCTGATCAAAATATCGGTTCTTGTTGAATTGTGAGTTAGAAACTGTAAAAACTGAGTCTTACTGTGATTTAGCATAAAATTATTTTCCACAAGCCACGAACTTATTTCATGAACTACATTATTTGATACTGTTTCAATATTACACACAAGATCCTTCACTACCAAGCTGGTGTCATCAGCTGACAGAAACATTTTTGAATCACCTGTAACACTAGAAGGTATGTTGTTGTTGTGGTCTTCAGTCCTGAGACTGGTTTGATGCAGCTCTCCATGCTACTCTATCCTGTGCAAGCTTCTTCATCTCCCAGTACCTACTGCAACCTACATCCTTCTGAATCTGCTTAGTGTATTGATCTCTTGGTCTCCCTCTACGACTTTTTACCCTCCACGCTGCCCTCCAATGCAAAATTTGTGATCCCTTGATGCCTCAAAACATGTCCTACCAACCGATCCCTTCTTCTAGTCAAGTTGTGCCACAAATTTCTCTTCTCCCCAATCCTATTCAATACCTCCTCATTAGTTACGTGATCTACCCACCTTATCTTCAGCATTCTTCTGTAGCACCACATTTCGAAAGCTTCTATTCTCTTCTTGTCCAAACTGGTTATCGTCCGTGTTTCACTTCCATACATGGCTACACTCCATACAAATACTTTCAGAAACGACTTCCTGACACTTCAATCTATACTCGATGTTAACAAATTTCTCTTCTTGAGAAACGCTTTCCTTGCCATTGCCAGTCTACATTTTATATCCTCTCTACTTCGACCATCATCAGTTATTTTACTCCCTAAATAGCAAAACTCCTTTACTACTTTAAGTGTCTCATTTCCTAATCTAATACCCTCAGCATCACCCGATTTAATTTGACTACATTCCATTATCCTCGTTTTGCTTTTGTCGATGTTCATCTTATATCCTCGTTTCAAGACACTGTCGATTCCGTTCAACTGCTCTTCCAAGTCCTTTGCTGTCTCTGACAGAATTACAATGTCATCGGCGAACCTCAAAGTTTTTACTTCTTCTCCATGAATTTTAATACCTACTCCGAATTTTTCTTTTGTTTCCTTTACTGCTTGCTCAATATACAGATTGAATAACATCGGGGAGAGGCTACAACCCTGTCTCACTCCTTTCCCAACCACTGCTTCCCTTTCATGCCCCTCGACTCTTATAACTGCCATCTGGTTTCTGTACAAATTGTAAATACCCTGTCGCTCCTTGTATTTTACCCCTGCCACCTTCAGAATTTGAAAGAGAGTATTCCAGTCAACATTGTCAAAAGCTTTCTCTAAGTCTACAAATGCTAGAAACGTAGGTTTGCCTTTTCTTAATCTTTCTTCTAAGATAAGTCGTAAGGTTAGTATTGCCTCACGTGTTCCAACATTTCTACGGAATCCAAACTGATCTTCCCCGAGGTCGGCTTCTACCAGTTTTTCCATTCGTCTGTAAAGAATTCGCGTTAGTATTTTGCAACTGTGACTTATTAAACTGATAGTTCGGTAATTTTCACATCTGTCAACACCTGCTTTCTTTGGGATTGGAATTATTATATTCTTCTTGAAGTCTGTGGGTATTTCGCCTGTCTCATACATCTTGCTCACCAGATGGTAGAGTTTTGTCATGAATGGCTCTCCCAAGGCCATCAGTAGTTCTAATGGAATGTTGTCTACTCCCAGGGCCTTGTTTCGACTCAGGTCTTTCAGTGCCCTGTCAAACTCTTCACGCAGTATCTTATCTCCCATTTCATCTTCATCTACATCTTCTTCCATTTCCATAATATTGTCCTCAAGTACATCGCCCTTGTATAAACCCTCTATATACTCCTTCCACCTTTCTGCCTTCCATTCTTTGCTTAGAACTGGGTTTCCATCTGAGCTCTTGATATTCATACAAGTGGTTCTCTTCTCTCCAAAGGTCTCTTTAATTTTCCTGTAGGCAGTATCTATCTTACCCCTAGTGAGACAAGCCTCTACATCCTTACATTTGTCCTCTAGCCATCCCTGCTTAGCCATTTTGCACTTCCTGTCGATCTCATTTTTGAGACGTTTGTATTCCTTTTTGCCTGCTTCATTTACTGCATTTTTATATTTTCTCCTTTCATCAATTAAATTCAATATTTCTTCTGGTACCCAAGGATTTCCATTAGCCCTCGTCTTTTTACCTACTTGATCCTCTGCTGCCTTCACTACTTCATCCCTCAGAGCTACCCATTCTTCTTCTACTGTATTTCTTTCCCCCATTCCTGTCAATTGTTCCCTTATGCTCTCCCTGAAACTCTCTACAACCTCTGGTTCTTTCCGTTTATCCAGGTCCCATCTGCTTAAATTCCCACCTTTTTGCAGTTTCTTCAGTTTCAATCTGCAGTTCATAACCAATAGACTAGAAGGTATATCATTTATATAAATATGAAACAGCAGTGGCCCCAGCACCGACCCTTGGGGTACGCCCCACTTAACAGTGCCCCGTTGGGACTGAACATCACTACCACTCTCAATATTGCGGAGAATTACCTTCTGCTTTCTGTTCTTAAAGTAAGAGGCGAACCAACTGTAAGCTACTCCCCTTACTCCATAATGGCCCAACTTCTGCAGTAATATTTTGTGGTCAACACAGTCAAAAGCCTTCGTTAAATCAAAGAAAACACCTAGCGTTCGCAGCCTTTTATTTAATCCGTCCAAAACCTCACAGAGAAAAGAGAATATAGCATTTTCAGTTGTTAAACCATTTCTAAAACCAAACTGAACATTTGACAGCAAATTATGTGTATTTAAATGCTCCAGTAACCTTGTATATACAACCTTCTCGATAAATTTAGCAAACACCGATGGCATAGAAATAGGTCTAAAATTGTCAACATTATCAGTGTCTCCCTTTTTATAAAGTGGCTTCACTACCGAGTACTTTAATCGGTCAGGAAACCGACCACTCCTAAAGGAAAAGTTACAGATATGGCTAAGTACTGGGCTAACATACATAGAACAATACTTCAGCATTCTGCTAGATACCCCGTCATATCCATGAGAGTTCTTGGTCTTTAGTGATTTAATTATTAACTCAATCTCCCTCTTGTCAGTACCATGGAGGAGCATTTCAGGTAACAGTCTCGGAACACTTTTTTCTAGGAGCGCTATATTGTTCCCTGTTGGGACTAGGTTTCTATTTAGTTCACCTGCTATATTCAGAAAGTGATTATTAAATACTGTACATATATGCGACTTATCAGTAACACGGACATTCCCACTACGCACTGATTCTATATCCTCGACCTGTCTCTGCAGACCAGCCACTTCCTTTACGACTGACCATATGGTTGTAATTTTATCCTGAGACTTAGCTATTCTATCTGCATACCACATACTTTTTGCCTTCCTAATAACATTTTTAAGCACCTTACAATGCTGTTTCTAATGGGCTGCTGCATTTAGATTTTGACTGTTGCTAACGTTTTGATATAATTGCCACTTTGTTCTACAAGATATTCTTATCCCTCTAGTCAGCCACCCAGGCTGCCTGTTTGTGCTAGTACCCTGTTTTGAACGTTCTAACGGAAAGCAACTTTCAAAGAGCACGAGAAAAGTCTTGAGAAAAGCATTACATTTATCGTCTACTGTATCAGCGCTGTAAACATCTTGCCACTTCTGGTCGGCTCCTGATCGTTGTCAGAAGGAGGCTAGTATTTGATTACACAAATGTTTCTGTTATTCGGAAAAGAACAACCCGAATTTATTTACATAATCAGTGTGAAATTTCTAATTACCTAAGGGACCTTTAACAATGAACAATAAAAAAATTGCATTTGCAAATGAAATCAGTAATAAATGGGGCGGCTATGAGTTGTATAGAAGACAAGGAGCGGCCTTCTGTCTACGACCAGGATGCCGCAGTATTCTCTGCTGTAGTAAAGGATGTTTGACATTTATAAAAATAATATGACATGGAGGTAAAAAAAAAAGGAAAACAGTAGAATAAGAAATCTGCTAAACACTAAATATATTCAAACTATTCTCACTAGCAAATTAGGGCTTATTTATAAACAGTATAACTTACATAAGTACTTTTCTAACAGTATGGTACGGTCAGATTTCAGCCTGTCCTGTGCTAGCTTCTTGGTTCACGTTTTTGTCACAAATTACAGTAATTACTTTTCTCCTCCCTTCGAGACAATTCTTGGACCGTTCAACACCTTCATAACAATAACTTGCCGATTTACAGAATCGAACAGAAATTACTTGAATTTTATTTATTAATAACTGTTGTCTGCAGGCTGGCAAGGCCGCTCACTTTTATGGCTTAAAGACGACCTTCTTCACATATTTTTTATTTAGATCGAAGTGGAACGCTCAGTTCAGCTTCTGCTAAAATGTTTCTTTGACTATGTAACCGATGTATTAGCGTTCGCACTAGATGCGCATGTTAAGTTACGTAAATTATATAAAAATTATATAAAACATATGTCCTTCAAAGAATAGGTCTCATCTCATAAGTTGATCATTTAATACACAGCTAGGTAAATGCCTTTCATACGACGGAAAGCCCAATAATATTACATGCCTTACTTAATTGATTAGAGAGAAACAACACATTAATCGAAACAACAGTTATTTTTCAGTGTTTCCATGTCGACCCAACGACATCGTCAATCCCTACTGCATTGGGCACGGGATCAAGAAGATTCTGCCACATATGAATGAAAACGTGTCGGATGAATGAAGTTTAATTTTGCAACAGATCGATGGTCATGTAGGGACACGACGTCATCTAGCTGCTCAATAGATGCACCGAGCCATGGACGCAGGACACTGGAAGCAGTGCTATGCTGTGGGTGGCACTTACCTTGGCTTTCGTGAGACTGTGGCAGTAATCGGAGGCGCCATGACTGCCGTCAAGTACGTCAACACTACTGTACGGCGAACCACCTATGTCCCTTCTCGCCTGATGGCTTCCCCGACGGCGACAGAATCTTCCAGTGCGGTAACTGTCCGAGTTACAAGGCGAGGATGTTACTACCATAGTTTGGTGAGCATAATAGTGAATTCACGTTGATGTCTTGGCCACCAAATTCACCTGACCTTTGACCGAAAGAAGACATCTGGGGCGGCACCAGGTGCCAGCTACTCGCTCACAAACCACCGGCCCGTAATTTGCACGATTTGTTTGTAGACACCTGGTGCATCTCTGGAAATCTACTGCGAATTTATCGAGTTCATGCCATCGAGAATCGCTGGTGTATTGCATTCCAAGGGCGGACCAACGTCTTCTTGAGCAGGTAATAATAATGCTTATACTCATCAACGTTCTTTCCTGTGAGGTGCGTAACCAGGTGTGCGACTGGATCGAAAATATAGTGACAGGTACAACGTGGCATGCTGTCATGGATGGGGGGTACGTAACCGAACTATTTCAAATGGCCTGCCTCACAATGTTTTGAGTAACTGCTGAATGAGAGAGGTTTTTGTTCTTATATACTGGTGAAAGAAGTTGTTACCGTAATCTTATAGGGTACTGATAAAGAGGGGAACGAATGTTAGACGTCCTTTATCGGTGCTTGCCTTGTTTCATTGTATTGGTAGAAGATGACGTTCTTGATTGGTGTTTGCGTTATTCGTTATTGCTTGCCACTGGTGGGGACAGGCAAATGACAAACGGTCGGCAGGTGTGGTGTAGCGCCCTTTACTTGCTGCCTGATGCCGCCTGAGGCGTGTCGGTACGCTGAGTACCTGCGGCCACTGGGGTCCCCTGCTCGCCCGTCTGTGCCGCTTCACGTGAACTGCCCTTCCTCAGCGTTACTGCTGGCAGCCGAGGCGCCGGAGGCCTGTACCCGGCCTCTTCACCCACGTCGCAGGGTCGCTCGCTTATTTACATCGCCTCCCTAATCTCCTTCCGCACTCACCCTGGTGTCCTGTCACCGCCGACTTGGCGTGTGGTCGCGCGGGGTAGCCGCGCGGTCTATGGCGTCTGGCCACGGTCAGAGCGCCTCATCCCGTCGGAGGTTCGAGTCCTCCCTCGGGCATGGGTGTCTTGTCCTTAGCCTTAAGTCAGTTTAAGTTAGCTTAAGTAGTGCGTAAGCTTAGGAACCGATGACCTTAGGAGTTTCATGCCGTAGGACCTATCAATAAATTTCCAAATTTTCAGTTGGGGTGTTATCTTAGTCCAATATATCTTTCATGTTGAGATACACGTGTGCTGATCGACCGTCCTGTCTCGCCTACCCGCTCTAGTCACACTCCCCACCCGATTTCGTAAACTCTAGCAGCATGCAGCCTGTCAACTGCATCTTTCGGTGAGCCAAAAGGTCTTTTATTCTGCTGCTGCTTCGAAAAATCGGCTTGATACCCGCTTTGTGGGGAATTTTGCCCACAAGTTCGGTGACACCTTGAACATATGGTTGTACGGCAATTGTTTTAGCTTCCTTTTGCACTGCCTGCATCTTCTGTCGCCATAGTTTTGTCTGTCGTCTTGATGCCGTGCCCAGTGGCTCCAAAACAGACATGAGGTTTTGCAGTTCACCGGCCGGAGTGGCCGTGCTGTTCTAGGCGCTACAGTCTGGAACCGCGCGACCGCTACGGTCGCAGGTTCGAATCCTGCGTCGGGCATGGATGTGTTTGCTATCCTTAGGTTAGTTAGGTTTAATTAGTTCTAAGTTCTAATCGACTGATGACCTCAGAAGTTAACTCGCATAGTGCTCAGAGCCATTTTTTGCAGTTCAGCGTTTAGATGCTCTTCATCGATAATCCTGTGGACACTCTTGGATAAAGTGTGCAGGGCGCATTTTTTCTGTGTAGCGTGATGGGAGGAGAATGAATGTAAGTATCAATCTGTGGTGGTGTGCTTTCTATTTATTCTGTGCCTCCGTTTACCATCAGGCTTTCGGTTAACTTTCACATCGAGGAAAGGCAGGACCCCTTCTTTTCTATCTCCGTAGTGAAGTGGAATTTGCTGTGTTGCTGATCTGACCCAGTAGAGTCTGACAGGAGTCTTGCAGGTTACAGTATGCATTAATCACTTGGCAGTGACTACAGTGTGTGGTGAATAAAAGTGGCCCAGAGAACAGAGTTCCAGAGTACAGATGCAAAGGGAAAGAAATACATTACTAACCTGAGTATAACATATGTTGAAAGTGACCACCATTCATCCCTTGGCACTTTTCAGCCATGGTTAGCCAACTGGTGAAGGCTGGACTGCTGGAATCGATGCAGTCTTATCGGAAATATTCCGTTGCAGACTATGAACGTTGTTGCAATACGCCTCAGAGCGGAGGGCTCCACACTGCCAGATCAGATGACCTGGGTGGCTAGCTGGGGCTACGACCAGACTGACCTCTGCTAAAGTCACTGTCAGGCGTGCAGATTCTGGAAATGTGCTCTAAGGTTCTGCCGTCTGTATGGGCAGCCGCTCCATCCTACTGGAAGTAACTCTAGGTCTTTTCCCACTCCGTTAACGCTGCCACGAATGGTTTCAAAATGCTGGTCGTAACTGCGCCAGTAGCCGTCTCCGACGGGAAGGGAGTAACTACGTCAGATGAGTTTAGTAAGTATTGACTGCGCCTTCTTTAAATGCATCGAAGTTCTCGATAGCACATGACGAAGTTAAGACATTTTGTGGGTACCTATTCAATTAAATATTCATTTCGCATAGCCCCTGAATGGAGCAGAGTATTCGCGAAGTGTAGTGGAAAATCCGACTAGTGTGACGTCACAAGTTTGTTGCTTGGGTCTGTATTTCTCGTGAGCCCCGTGCCACGCGCTGTGACGTATGCCGTATGGCCTGTCTTTTCGTGGGCCTCAGAAGGTGGAGAATTGCGGCTGACTCGTTAAAGTCAATCTATAACCTCCCCTCTATATTTTGTTTCTGTATGGAATTTAGCCCAACTTTATCTCCCACTCTATAAAATCTACGTATTTCCAAAAATTATGTCTTCACAAACAGTTATCCAGCTTACACTCATACGCTACACTTTGACTAAACAGAATCTCATATGAACTGTATTGTAACTGATCTAAATGCAACTTGTCTTTATGTTAAATGCGCCACTCAAGTAAAACAGTTATTTGACTCTAAGCAAAATGTACACTCACGTCGGGTCTTGACAATACTGTTGGAGATTTCTCGGAAGCACAACAGCAAACAGCAAGGAGGCAGTGGCTAAGCAAAATTTCTGTTTCTAAATACATATTCAAACGACTGCATGAGGTAAAGCGAAATATAGACTGTGAGGTGGGGAGAGTAACTATTCCTATGAAATGATATTCCAAGACAACGATTTTAGAATGAAATATGTATTCGAAAGACAGAGTAAAGCTTCGGGTGATCTTCACACATAGCATTGGTCTGAACAATACTATGCCTAAGAAAGTGAACAATGATTTAAAAAGGATGCACTGATAACAGAGAATTTCAATAAAAATCAAACAGATTAATCAATTAACATGTTGGTGCATGATTCAGGGAAGTGGGGTAGTTTTTCTGTCAGGTCTGAGCAAGTTAACTAGCTGACAATAATCGTTCCTAGCTGCGCAATGTTGCTGTCTTTCCTCAGACTTCTTCTCTTCAAAAACAACAATATTTTTCGAAATACGTATTCCTTTCACCGCTCAATGAACACGTCATATTCATCCTTGCTGTTCTTTGCCACATTCGTTATTTTTTTTATTTATTTACACGTCAAGTTCCGTAGGACCAAATTGAGGGGCAAATCTCCAAGGTCATGGAACGTGTCAGTACATGAAATTACAACATAAAAGTAATAACAGATAAAAATAGATGTTCATGAACCTGAAAGAAAATCAGTCCATAAGTTTAAGCAAACGCTATCAGCAATACAATGATAATCAGCTTAATTTTTCAAGGAACTCCTCGATAGAATAGAAGGAGTGACCCATGAGGAAACTCTTCAGATTCGATTTGAAAGCGCGTGGATTACTGCTAAGATTTTTGAATTCGAGTGGCAGCTTATTGAAAATGGATGCAGCAGTATACTGCACACCTTTTTGCACAAGAGTTAAGGAAGTCCGATCCAAATGGAGGTTTGATTTCTGCCGAGTATTAACCGAGTGAAAGCTGCTTATTATTGGAAATAAACTAATATTGGTAATAAGAAATGACAATAAGGAATATACATATTGAGAGGCCAATGTCAAAATACCCAGACTCGTGAACAAAGGTCGACAAGAGGTTTATTGCCCGAACCGCCCGTTTCTGAGCCAAAAATATCCTTCTAGAATGGGAAGAGTTACCCCAAAACATAATACCATACGACGTAAGTGAATGAAAATAAGCAAAGTAGACTAATTTACGTGTCGAAGTATCACTCACTTTCGATACCGTTCGAATAGTGAAAATGGCAGTATTAAGTCTTTGAACAAGATCCTGAACGTGGGCTCTCCACGACAGCTTACTAGCTATCTGAACACCTAGGAATTTGAACTGTTCAGTTTCACTAATCATATGCCCGTTCTGTGAGATTAAAACGTCAGGTTTTGTTGAATTGTGTGTTAGAAACTGTAAAAACTGAGTCTTTCTGTGATTTAACGTTAGTTTATTTTCTACAAGCCATGAACTGAGGTCATGTACTGCACTACTTGAAACCGAGCCAATGTTGCACACAACATCCTTTACTACCAAGCTAGTGTCATCAGCAAACAGAAATATTTTGGAGTTACCCATAATACTAGAGGGCATATCATTTATATAAATAAGGAACAGGAGCAGCCCCAACACTGATCCCTGGGGCACCCCCCACTTGACAGTACCCCACTCAGGTCCCATTTATCTGGCAGATAGAGTCACTAGTCGAGACAGCACTATTGAGTACGTCCATCACCTGCCACTCTTCAGCTAAGAATGCATCAGACTGCGCAGAGGAAAAGACTGTGCCACTACGAGACCAAAGATTGTTTAACAGTAACGTAACTTCTTCCCTCTCTGATGTGCTCAACGATGACATACAAAAAACCAAAACGGCAGAAACACCTTACATATCCTTCACCTCCCCCCCCCCGCCCCCCCAGTAGAATTTGGTCTGAGAGTCTTTCCAAATAGGGATGGAACGAGAACAAAATTATGGATATGAACATTGAAAACTTGTTAACAATACCAAGAGGAGAATAGTTTTACAAGAATGTGAATTATAGAACTATAAGTAAAAAATTGATACAAAATTCAAGAACATATGAATGATTAATCTATAGAATTCACCACCAGTAGATTATTAATTTTTTTATAATGTCCATGAAACGTTCTGCACACAGTTATTTTGATAGTTTATATGACACATTTTGTACTGAAGTAGTATTTGTGATCTACACTGTTTTGGTATCGCACAGAAAGTAGGTCAGAGTGTCTATATCACACAAGGTCTACATTTTTGAGACACACTGCCATATGGCAGTGGTAATTTCCATAATGAAAGTAGGCAGAAGCGTGTCCTTGTTAGAAACGACCAAACTTTCTTTAGCTCGTTGCAATAATGTCAGTCTTGTGGGACGTGTGTGGAAGCAGATTCACAACCAGTGAGACTAAACACAGTTCTCAGCTGACAACCCCACACGCACATAAACAATCAAATGTCATAGTATCTGCTTGAATCACACTGTAGCTCCATTGATAACTCCAAAGCCATCTTGTAATGTTGAAGACTTGAAGTCAATTGCAGCTTGTATCAGTGAAGTATGTCAACATCGGATAGAATATTTTGGCGTATAATCAGTAGAAGTATTTATTCTGCCCTAGCAAGTCTCAGTCATTTGTGGTGAATGGTCGATTAGTTACAATTTGATACATTTACGATATACAGCTACCTATATTAGGACAGGAGTAATAGGATTTTACATCGTTGTATACGTGGAATGCACATATAGTAAAATGGTGATAACAGATTTCTATGTCTATAAAAATTAAGAAAAAACTAGCGTCACGGTTTTCCGATAATGGATAACAGAAACATCAGACAATTAAGTCATGTGAAACAGTGAACAGTAAAAGTCTTAGTAGTAAGCAATTACGATATGTGTACACAATGATCCTACAAAAGATTCTAACTCTACTGAAATTAATATGTTTGGTGGGACATCAATGAAATACACCAAAATATAGGGAATAAGGTAGAAAGAGACAAATAATGTTAGTGATTACACACAAGCAATAAACATATAAGGATAGTGGTCTCACCCACAGATATAAGAAGAACACAAATACATAATTACGAAAAACACGGATTAGGCAGTAATCAAGTTTGACATCAAAGTATACTTTATGCAGTTAGTCAAACGTCAGTCTATGTTTATACCTAAAATGGTCATAATTAGTATGCTATCTAGTTATATTTCATTCTTTAATTTGTGAACCTTTTAATCCTGTTCCCTATAATTTCATCAAACTTTCAACAAATACCACTGTTTACTGTACTCTTTACTTCTTTCTGTCATACGTTTCATGCATTCTTATAAGTTCGTATTATTTAGCTCCACTGCGCTACCTAACGATTTGTCATCTTCGCCCTGTCTAATCATTTGTCATATCTGCCACACGTAACAATTTCTATATTTCATTTTTGTAACTATTTCTTTGCTCTTTCTTACCTTTTTCTCTTTGTTTCCTCCTTATACATCTTTCATGATTTCTTATAAACCTTAAATGACTTATGAGAGCTCCCAGCACTAATATATTTAACATGATTATTATACTAATGGCGCTGCATTCTACAGTAAAAATTTATACAGAGAATATGCATAATGAAGAAACTCAACAAATGACATAAGTGTGAAAGGCAAATACACCCTGAAAATTCCCTAAGCTAAAGCAGTGCATATTATTACGTTACATCACATGTAAATACAAGAAGACAGTCTACAATGTCATACAAGTTAGTAGAAAAATAGATGTAACAGAATCCAACCGTATCCCATGGCAAAAAAGACTAAAGCTGAAAAGTAAAGAAAAAGAAAATCTTCATCAATATCCCAATATCCCATATACTTCCTGAATGTTCTCTCTCTTACTGTAATATTGTCTATTCATGTCCACTTCATTTCAAAAAATTTCCGGACACTTTGATTATTATGACATCGTTTCATATAGTAATCTTTATCTGTCAGACAATGAGAAGGCAGATTGGTTCTACAGACTTCAGTAGAAATTAAATTTTCTTTGCATGTAGCTGTATACAGATCAGAAAAAGTAAGGTTATTCAGTAATATAAACAAGAAAATAGACCCTACCACAAAGAGAAATCTCATGAAATTCGTTGAGCTACCATATATGAAAGAGTGTGTTACAGTACAGAGCAGCAATCAAAGCTGAACCACAACTTAGTAAAATATTTTCCATGGACAAATGGGCACAAAAATATATACTCCTCGAATCATTAGAACGTATAACTGTTACATGTTGTGTTGGTCTGATGAAAAAAAAGGACAGTATATGTCTAGTAAAAGTTAGATAATTTGCATCAGACAATTATAAGCTCCACATCAAAGAAACAACTGTGTTGTCTTAAAAACGTTACCTTCATTCACAATTATCATCCAGCCACATCTTTTCAAAAACTTACCTTTTATGCTTATAAACACGAAATGCATTCACAGGGTATAAAATGGACTATAATAAGAAAAAGGTTCCCTATGGCTAAACCACTGCTCACTCACTCTTTCTGTACATTAATCATGATAATCATTGCCTCATTCTATTACAGTATGCATCATAAATCTCATAATTGTCATCTCATGTACCTCACCAACATAAATCTCATTATCCTACTACGACATTAATCATATCCACTGGCTTCGTCTCAATATAAGCTCAAAATAACAATTCCCTGCCCTGTTTTCGTCCACTTATTTCCACATAAAGGACACTTCATAGCTATCGTTGTAAATATTACATTTCAGTAAACACAGCCTTACTATCTCACAATCAGTCTGTATCTGTCATCAAAATTGGTAGAAAGTGTTAAATACAAACTGTGTACAGCCAAACGTGTATCTCAAGTGAACAACACGTTGCTGACTACCTGTGTAACATCTCAGAACTGGTTTAAAAAAATAATCTAAATGTTCATTTTATTAGAAATTATTTATTTTTATTCAGTCTCTACATGAAATTTCGACGTTCATAGCAGATTGTTTAGCGTATGCGTCATGGCAGCACATCGCTCGAGTTGTTGCGCGATAAATGAAGTTTGTTGCTCGAAGATAGTCACCTGATTCTTGTCAAAAGTGGCATGCTGCGTGACGGGAGTCGATCTGACATGCGATGCAATAACACCGTTTATCGCTAGCTGTTGCTGTGCGCTGTACAGAAAGAAACACTTTAGTAACACGTAGTTCTATCGTCTGGGTCTAACTTTAGTATATAGGAGTATTCTACATATGGTTTGATATGTGAGACATGATGAAGTCCCTTGCTCTTGTGTGTCTGAATCGGTTCAGTTTCCACAACGTTGTCGTGTATAATTCTACGTATCCTGTAAGGTCCCTTATATAAGAATTGGTTTTACAAGATAAAGAGTGAGATTTTACCAGAATTTTGCGTCCAACGTATAGCTATTTGATGTTTACTTGTCCCTACTGAGATTTCTTTCTTCTTTCTACAGCCTTTCTGATGTTTTTAGCGCTATATCTACTGCTTCCTTATGTTGTAATGTCTTTGAAGCTGTAAATGGTATTAAATCCCTGATACGATCTTGTGGTTGTTGATTTTTGAGTGTAAGTAACGGAGATAACGATTTAGAATCGTGTGGTAACTCGTTTAGGATCTCTCGGAATGTGTGAATGTGTTTTGTCCCAAGTCGGGTGCTGACGATGGCAATATACTCTGCACAGCTTGTTAATTTATGGGCATAATGCGTTCTGAAGGACTGGACTGAGGCTAATAGTGCAAAATAAAGATGGGTCTAATTTTGTGATGTCGTAAAGTGCGTACCAAATATTTGAGCGAAATTGTGGACCGTTGTCGGAAATGACTATATAAATGTGGCCATCTTCTCGTACAAAATTTCTGACAAAAGGTTTGGATACTGTTTTGGCAGTAGCTTTTCGCACCAAAAGAACCAACGAAGTAACTGGCAGAAATATCGACATATGTGACCTCCCGACTATATTTTGTTTCTGTCTGGTATTTAGCCCATCTTTACCTCCCACTCCATAAAATCTACGTATTACCAAAAATTATGTCCTCACAAACGGTTCTCCAATTTAAACTCATATGCTTAACTTTGACTAAAAAGATCCTAATATGAACTGTACTGTAACTGATTTGAATGCAACTTGTCTTTATGTTAAATGCGCAACTGAAGTAAAACAATTATCTGACCCTAATCAAAATTTCCACTTACCTCGGGTCTTGACAATATTGTTGCAGATTTCTCGAAAGCACAACAGCAATCAGCGAGCAGGCAGCGGCTAAGCCGGATTTCTGTATGTAAGTATATACTAAACCTGTTGCATGCGGAAATGGATAATGATAAACAGTGTGGTGGTGAGAGTAGCTATTCCTATGAAATGATATTCCAAGACAACGATTTTAGAATGAAGTATATACTCAAAAAGATAAGAGTGAAACTTCGCATGGTCTTAAAACATAACATTGGTCTGAGAAATACTATGCTTAACGAAGTGAACAGTGATTTAAAAACGATCCAATGTTAATAGAGAATTTCTGTAAGCGTCAAACAGCTTAAGCAATAATTATGGTGACGCATGATTCAAGGAAGTGTGGTGGCCTATTTCTGAGCTGTGAGTAAGTTAACTAGCTGACAATAATTCTTCTTAGTTGCACAATGCTTCTATCTTACCTCAGACTACTACTCTTCAAAAATAACATTATGCAATACATACATATTCGTTTCACCTTTCAATGTAGACGTCATACTCGTCCTTCCTGTTCTTTACCATACCCTTTACCTAACAGTTACAAGCACAAGTCAACGTAGCACTACTGAATACGTCCATCACTTACCACACTTCAACTAAGAATGAATCAGACTGCGCAGAGGAAAAGACTGTGGCATAACAAGACCAACTTCCTTAGCAACAGGAGATTTTTCGTGGAATTTCAAAAACGGCGCAGTAGATGGAGACTACAGGGGAATGGTCAGTGTTCTGGCCCCTATACTCTTTAATATGTATACGAATGATCAACTACTCCCGCTGTACAAAAGAAGTTTTCTGTATACGGATGATCTCGCATTACCCATCCAGGGAAAGGATTTCCATGGCGCCGAAAATAAGCTGTCTGAAGCACTGGAAGCACTAGGATGGTTCTACAAAAATAATGAGGCCTAACCCTACAAAAACACAAGTCTGTGCTTTCCACCTAAAAAACAGACATACCAACCAACAACTAAATATTTCATGGAATGGCACTCAACTTGAACATTCATTTTCCGAAAACTATCTTAGGGTGACCTTAGATTAGACCCTAACGTTCAAAACGCATTGTCAGAACGCCAAAATGAAAGTGTCCGCAAGGAATAAAATTATAGGAAAACTAAGGGCATCTAACTGGATTGCACAGCCAGTGACTATTCGGACTTGGGCTTTGGCGTTGTGCTACTCTGCAGTCGAATATTCAGGGCCTGTCTGGCATAACTCCTGCCATGCTAGGCCCGTGGACGTCTCTCTGAATGAGATGTGCCGAATAATCACTGGGTGCCTGTATCTATCAGATATATCTCCGCCCGACATCAGGCGTGAAGCAGCTGCTCAAGCAGAAGGACATAGAGCCTTGACATCTGACACTCACCCACTATTTGGCCATTCGCCAGCACTGTCTCGCTTGAGGTCCAGAAAAAGTTTAGTAAGGGTCTATGTAAACAACAGCAACACAAACCAAAGCCTAGACATATGGAGAAAGAGAGTAGAGACTGCTCCTGTAGGCTGGAGACAACCAAAAGAAGAACTACCTCCCGGTGATAATGAGAGCTGGTGTACCTGGAAGTCCCTCAGCAGATTACGAACTGGTGTTGGGCGGTGTTGGAAACTCTTGAAAAATGGGGATACGCTGGAGGACCCTCAACTTGTGAGTGTGGAGAGGAGCGGACGATGCCTCACCCGCGCAACTGCCGCCTGTGCCCGGCTTCGTGCACCAAAGAAGAGTCGATGCTGGCCACTTCTAGCGCGCTGGACGTTGCCAGTTTCTGGGCGAAGACAATTTAATTCAATGTCTGTTAGTCTACACATATGTGTATTCATGAATGTTCATCTGTGTACAGTTACTTCTAACTGTGTGCTAACTGTAAGGCTTTGAATGTAGCTCACGTTTAGACCAAAGCAAGTTAGTTCTAGATTTCTTTGTCCTTTTTCATGTTTACATGTTAATGTCCACTGTCTACTTACATGTTCTATAACTGTTAATTTCTTTTAATTCCCTTGTAATTGATGCCTTTGACACGAATAAAAAATCTCAAGCCTTTACTTATGCACCATTGAGCAGTACGCTTTAGACCTCGCCTGATGTGCGTTTGTGATTTGGATTACGCCCTGGATTGTCGAATACGCGGCATACGCTTAAGACGACTTTACTACGTTCTGGACTTCTTTTGGTTATCCGTTACTACGTAACCGCCTCCTCGTTCCGCCGGTCTCTGGGCGCTAGTCGTCATGAACGTTCTACCTGTGCTGGGTAGGATGGAAAAATATGCATAAAAGAGTGGAATCCTTGACTCGAGCGTTTATCAGTCGCTTATGTAATAGAGATATTAGTGAGTGACAAAGTGCAAGAGAGAGAATATGGTGGTACAACCGTATACG
The DNA here is from genome assembly GCF_023898315.1 of Schistocerca nitens. Lineage (NCBI taxonomy): Eukaryota > Metazoa > Arthropoda > Insecta > Orthoptera > Acrididae > Schistocerca > Schistocerca nitens. Next base: position 932,526 of record NC_064615.1, on the reverse strand, counting down.
CCCAGTTGCATATGAAGCAAATGGCCGGCTAGGATTACTTGGGAGGATTTTACGAAACTGTAGGTTGCCTACAAAAAATATTACATACAAAAAACACTATATAGTACGCACCTGAATAATGCTGAATACCCACAGCAGGTTGAAATAATAAGAGACATCAGGCGTGAAGAAAGTAAATCGGTGCGAATGGTCGCAGACTTGTGCATCCAGCGGCAGAGGATACGAAATTTTGATAACAACTGGCAGACACTAAAAGAAACACGCCGCACATCCCTCGAGAATCCGTTAGGTCATGTACTACGTATATTCTCCACCCCGCTACGTATCCCTTAGAGACTGCAGACATAAAATCTGGCAAATAACTACTCCACCCGTGAAGAGAACAGGAAGAAACCTCCCAGTATGGTATAGTAAAAGGTACCTTCTGTCGCTCAGTTCGTACTGATTCGCAGAGTATAGATGTCATAGATCTGTGACACCGTGTTTTGTGCATGAATTTGTCCAAAATGTTATACATCCACCGCAAATATCGCATAATTCAGTCTGCCACTAATGATCGTGTAACATACAGATGCAACTTCTGTTTCTTAATGTACTTCTTCAGCGTGTGATATTGGCTCCCCTCAGGGGTTGGGAGGAGGGGGAGGGGGGCAGAAGCGGCGAACTTAAGACAGTCAGAATAGTTTCGCGTCAGTAACGTTTCTGTTGTTTCAATCCACTGGGAACCTTTTCTCAGTCTTGTCTGTGTAACCGACTTCTGTCAGAGGTCACCATATATTTTCGATCGGGAGAAAAATGGCGAAACGAGAAATATTTTACTTCTGTTCTGAGTGTATAGCCGCATGGACGCAAAATGATGGAAAACTCACCACATCTCTACTTGGAAGAATAAAATATTTGAGTGAATAATACACAGATGAGCCAATACCTTATGACCATATGCTTAATAAGTTGTTTGTCCGTCTTTGGGGCTAAATACATCGGTGACTCTATGTATCGGGCATCCGACAGTTTGTTGGTAGGTTTTTGGAGGTATGTGGCATCATATGCCTAAGCACAGGTCATGTAATCAGCGCACGCGGTGATGGCGCTCAATAGTTACCCAGGTGGGTTCCATGGGATTTACATCAGGCGAATTTGGTCGCCGAGACATCAACGCAAGTTCACTAGAGTGGTCCTCAAACCAATCTAGTACGGTCGTGGATCCGAAACATGGACAATTATACTGCTGAAAGGTGATATCGCCATCGGGGAAGACAACAAGCATGAAGGGATGCGGGTGGTTCGCCGTTGTCAGCGTGTCTTCGATTACTAACACAGGTCCCATGCGAGCGCAGGGAATGTCTCCCATAGGATAAAGCTGCTCCCACCAGCCTCTGTCTGTGGCGCGCTGCAGGTTTATAGCCGCCGCTCACGTCGATGGCGGCCTTTGTGGAGACGAACATCTACCTAGTGTAGTAAAAACATGACTTACCCGATGACCCGAAACGTTTCCGTTTTCGACGGTCGAATCCCGATAGACTCGTCTACATCTACATCTACATCTACATGATTACTCTGCAATTCACACTTAAGTGGTTGGCAGAGGGTTCATCGAACCACAATCTTACTATCTCCCTACCATTCCACTCCCGAACAGCGCGCGGGAAAAACGAACACCTAAACCTTTCTGTTCGAGCTCTGATTTCTCTTATTTTATTCTGATGATCGTTCCTACCTATGTAGGTTGGGCTCAACAAAATATTTTCGCATTCGGAAGAGAAAATTGGTGACTGAAATTTCCTAAATAGATCTCGCCGCGACGAAAAACGTCTTTGCTTTAATGACTTCCATCCCATCTCGCGTATCATATATGCCACACTCTCTCCCCTATTACGTGATAATACAAAACAAGCTGCCATTTTTTGCACCCTTTCGATGTCCTCCGTCAATCCCGCCTGGTAAGGATCCCACACCGCGCAGCAATATTCTAACAGAGGACGAATGAGTGCCCACTGAAATCGTAATTGACGATGTCGTTGGGTCAACAAGTCAACACGTTAAGGTTGGTCAGCTGCAGAGCTCCATGTTCAACAACGGACGACGAACGGTGTGCTCAAAACACTGGTGCGTGCACCAGCATTCTGCTCTTTCGACAAAGATGGTACCGATCACCTTCTATCCTACATTACAGACCACGCAAAACTCCGAACCCCACGTTCTGTGAAGAGTCGTGGACTCCAACCATTTAGCACCTATCAGTGGTTTCTCTGTCCTTCTACCCCTTTCCTTAGATGCTCACGACTGTAGCACGTGAAAATTCTACCAGCTTTGCCATTTAGAGATAGTCGTTTACATGTTCCACGTAATAGTAATCTGTCCTTTGTCAAAGTCGTTTATCTCAGCGTATTTCCCCATTTGTAGCCCGTATGTTCGTTAGAGTGATCCCTCGTCAGTGACTGCACGTCGCGGTGGTAGTAATGTTTTGGCTTATCAGCATATGCACTGTAAGAGAAAACAAGAAGGACACACCAAGAATGAATTATTCGGAAAGGACGGAAATCGGTAGATGTGATGTACATGTACAGACAAAAAAATGATTGCCATTTCAGAAAAACTGGATTATTATAAGAGAAAGGCTTCACAAATTGAGCAAGTCAGTAAGCGTTGGTCCACCTCCGGACCTGATGCAAGTAATTATTCGGCTTGGAATTGACTGATACAGTTGTTGGACGTCCTCCCGAGGGATATCATGCCAAACACTGTCCCACTGGCCCGCTAGATCGTCAAAATCCCGTTATGGTTGCAGAGTCCTGCCCGTAATGATTCAAATGTTCTCCATTGGGGAGAGACGGACTGACCTTGCCGGCCAAGGTGGGTTTTGGCAAGCACGAAGGCATGCAGTAGAAACTCTTGCCATATGCGGCCATGCGTTGCCTTGCTAAGCTCAGGACGGCTTGTTATGAAGGGTAACAAAGCAAGTCGTAGGATATCGTTGGCGTACCTCTGTGCTCTGAGGGTGCTGGTGATGAAAACCAAAGGCGTCCTGTCATGAAGCGAGAGGTCGTGTGGCCGTATGGTGGTCGACAGCCACGTTGTATCCCACCATTACCCGGAGTGTCTCCAGATACGTCTTCACTGGTCATCGTGGTTGAATTCGAAGTGGGGCTCAACACTGAGGGCAGCTCTGCTCCAGTCAGTGAGGACGTCCTGGGCAGCTATGGGCTGCCAACCTGACTGACGGCCGCCATGCAGCCCAACAACCACGAGTAGTGGTCTGGAGTGCCATCCGTTTTCAACCCCTATGGCTGTCATCAGCGGCGGCCTTATGGCACAGCGGTACGTTCACGATATTCTACGCCCAACTTTGTTGCCCTTGATACCGAGCCATCCTGGGCTTACATTTCAGCAAGTCAACGCCCGCCCGCCCACGTTGAGACTTCCTAGTGCTTGCCTTTGTGCTTACCAGATCCGACCTCGGCCAGCTGGGTCACCGGATTTCTCCCTAAGTGAGGACGTTTGGACCCAAATGTTCAGGGCCTCTAACCAGCTCGCAATTTCGACGACCTAACTCGCCAATTGGACAGAATTTGGCACGATATCCCTCAATAGCACACCAACAACTCTGTCAATCAACGTCGGATAACTACTTACGTAAGGGAGGGACAGAGGTGGACCAACCAGCTGTTGACTTGCTCAATTTGTGAAGTCCCTTCTCATGAATAAATCATCCTAGTTTTCTGAATTTTTGATCGTTTATTTGTCTGAAAATATACATCACATCTACGGATTATGTGTCCCATTCAGATAATACGTTCGTACTGCGTCGTTGTTCTTCCCTTAGAATGTGTGATTAAATTGCTACCAGAAATTTAGAAAATTTTGATTTTCCATTGAATTTCGGAGATCTCCAAAGGTAAGATAAAGATTTTAAGAGCCCGTTTAAGAGATCTTAAAAGCAATAGTTCGATAAATTTTCTTTGCACCTTGGTACACAGTCTCAATATGTTTTTTCGAATAGAATTATTGTCATTAAAACTGTACAATTCTTAATTTTATTTGGTACTAACCTATTTCGACTTTCTAATCATTATCTAGTAAGATGTTGCTTGACTATCGAAACTTGCCAATAGCAAATTCATTCGAAAGTTGTATAGCGCATAACGGATAATGCTTTCATATGAAAAGTGATAGCACAGGATAAATTGTGTTGAAGGGAGAGGAGCCTAAGGCGGGTAAATTCCTTGGCGCACGTAATCACATCATCACGCTTATACAGACGCTTCATGACGCTGCAGCTTCTGACCGTCATATAATTATAAATGATGGCTACGCGGTAATAATGAAGGAATAAGAAAAGAAAGAGAAAATAGTACGACTACATCGACAATTGGACATTAAAAAAAAAAAAAAAACACGAATGAAGTAAAATCGGCCCTGGTTGCCAACATAGTGTGATTCCTCTGCAGCAGTACGTATAGACATTGTGATTGCACTTCAAAAATAGTCGTAATTCACAGGACGTTAGAAACACGCCTGGCTGACAAATGCTTCCGAAAATACTAAGCGTGATAAGATATCCGATGACGATTCATTACAAGACAAAATGTACGAAAATCAAATCTTTGAAAGTGTCTGCATTTCTCTTAGTCACTGTCCTCGTACTTCTGACGTCAGTAGCGTTGTGACGAAATTAATCACGTTGTCATAGACAATAATACGAAGATTGCATCGATGCATAACGGCACATGTAATCCGATGTAGCTATAGTTTTCTCCCATTTCGACAAGAGCATTGAAATGGTTCATTTCATGTCGTTGAATTCATCTTTCGTATAGAATGAAACCATAAAGCTCTCACCGATACACTGATGTAAGGAGTCAACTGATGCCTTTAGGGAACATCAATAAACATAAACTTATCAGAGAAGAGATACATTTTTCAGGGAAAGTAATACATAATGAACATAAAATCATCAAAACAGTATTTACTACATGTACAAAAGCATTTAATTCGTTAAAGAGTCTTTACTCAGTAACGATATTTACTTTTGTCGTCCAGACAGAAATATTTGTAATTCGTGCAAAACAAATGTAACTGTACACTACTACAATCATATATGTGCTCTCTTTCTTCCTCATTCAGTATACGTAATTATTTTCCGCAAGGGCTTCACGCAAGAGAGAATATTTTGTTGTGCTGAAGAATGTTACTGTGGTGTCACTGCCAGACACCACACTTGCTAGGTGGTAGCTTAAATCGGCCGCGGTCCTGTAGTACATGTCGGACCCACGTGTCGCCACTGTGTGATCGCAAACCTAGCGCCACCACAAGACAGGTCTCGAGAGACTGACTCGAACTCATCCCAGTTGTACGGACGACATAGCTAGCGACTAGACGTACGAAGCATTCCTCTCTCATTAGCCGAGAGACAGAATAGCCTTCAGCTAAGTTAATGGCTACGAACTAGCACGGCGCCATTAGCCTTACAGTGATTGTAATTAAAGTCTCCTTTGTATCGTCAAGAGCGATGTACCAAAATGATTGATTAAAGATAAGTATTAATCCAGCTACGTACTTTTCTTCATAGCATTAATTACGTAGCCTGTTCCAGTACTTCACGCCCGTCTGCGTTAGTCTAGCGTGCATTTTCAGCCACCTCTATCTACAAGGTGTTGGCCCAGCTGCCGACACATCAGTTACTCCTATAAATGAGCCGTTATTGCTTAACAGATATCATGACAGTCCGCACTCTTTCCCGTTCACCGATAGCACAGTTTAAAGTTTCTGTATTCTTATTTAACTACTTTGTAGAAACTCAAGGGGCCATCGAGCTTGTTGTCCCAACAGACGGACCGGTTACGAAAAGGGTTCTATTTCATCACTTCGTGATACACTGCGGTAAAATGTGGAATCCAACGCAACGCTTTCGTTGTGTATGTTATCAGCAACCCTATGCCAATTTCTCTCCTCCCCTATCCGGCTGAAAGTTACTGACAATAAACGATTCCGTCAACAGATTACGAATCGGCTAGCACAGAACCAAAAGCCTCCGCAGAACCGCGCGTTAGCAACCTATGCAATGGAAGAGGCTCGATTTGAATGAAGCATACCCAACATGTTCGGTACAAATAAAAATAATAACAGATCGGAGGAAACAAATGGCTCTGAGCACAATGGGACTTAACATCTATGGTCATCAGTCCCCTAGAACTTAGAACTACTTAAACCTAACTAACCTAAGGACAGCACACAACACCCAGTCATCACGAGGCAGAGAAAATCCCTGACCCCGCCGGGAATCGAACCCGGGCGTGGGAAGCGAGAACGCTACCGCACGACCACGAGATGCGGACTCGGAGGAAACCTGTTACGCTAAAGTAACGTGTTTGTGAAGTTAATGCTCATGTACAATTTGGGTTACTGTCTCCTTGTGAAGCATCCCCTGTTTATTTTTATAAAGTTGGGTGACATTATCACAATTTATTTCAGTTTTACGAGAGAGTGTACCGTTACGCAGCACACAGTCGGCACTCGACGTACACGGTAATGCTCGTACGGTGCATTCCGTCGTACATAATGTATACGGAACATGAGATATGATGGGACTGCCACTAAAATTTAATGAAATATCAGATTTCCTTTCCTCTCACTCTTCTGTATGATGAAGTGTAGGAGCTTTTTCCTTAAGATCTTCGCCGAATGCCGACCCACGCGCCACCCTTGATAGAGAGTGTAAGATTGTTTGGCTGGATCTGCAGAGGCACCGGCGTCTTGGCGACCACGTGGAAGCTGAACCTGGACACCAGGTACAGCAGCACCACCTTGGTCTCCATCAGCGCGAACCTCTGGGCTGCAAAAAATTAAAAGTGTCAAATACAGGAGACACACACACACACACACACAGGCCCATCAGGGACATTTTCTCTACTGTTTTAGTATATGTCTGAGATTTCGTTTTTCCAAAGCAGTGTTGGTGTCAGCACAAACATTTGCTGCTCATCACATGTTTCACGTGACGGCCATTTTTAATAGGAAAGTTCAGTTTTTGACAAAAAAAAGAAAAAAACTATTCCGTTACTGACTGTCACGTGTACCAGCTAGTGACCAACATTTATTGCGTTTAACTCTTATCTCTAAAACTGAAACTGGTAATATCTTCCTAAACACCAAAGAAAACTCGTATCACGACTCTTAAGGAGAGACACCTAGCGATTGCAACCCCTAGCAGAGGCCCTCAGTGTGTTCTTTCCACTTTCTACTTGACAGTGAAATTCCCCTTGCACATTTAATGTTGACACCTTTGATTTTATATTCTCTGAAATTTATTTTGACTGTTTCTGTGTGCTGAATCTGCCCTTACGATGGCTGTTTCCAGTTTCATCTCTTCACAGTTAAGGTTTGGTATTTCGATTTAGCGTCGTTACACTTCTTACTTATTACACTTCTGTCTGTCTTAAACTGCTGTATACTTTTTTTTTACTGAACATATTTACATTCACTCCTTTAGTTAGTCAGTTGATCTGTTAATCTAAATACCACACGTATATATGGAGAACCGTTACTATCAGAATAGAAAGGAGGAGACAGAAACTTTGTATGTGTGCAAGAAGTTATTGAGAGCTGAGTGCAACTACTCCGTCAGATGGGCTTTATGAAAGAATCGTGACGGAAAGAACTGACGCAGAAATAAGAGAACTTCAACACCACGGTGGATTTAGGGTTGGAAAATCCTGTGTGAATAAACTGTTTATTCTTAATCAACCAGCATAAAAGCTTTAGATACGTAAAATACCTACACTTGGTATTACTCGATCTAAAAAGTATATGATTGTGTACCAACATTCGAACTGTAGACGGCAATGGAGCTAAACAATATACATCGAATGCCATAAAAAGCTTATAGAAAAATAATATGAGTAAAATTAAGACATTCACAGGATTTTCGTATCACTTCCAAGAAAACAAGGGTCTAAGACAAAGTAGCTGCGTTTCTCCAAAATTATTCGAAAAATGTGATAGCGAAACATTAAAACACTGTCTAGGAAGTGTAGGCAAACTTGTGTCCAACATCAGTAAAGCTATAAGCCTACATAATTTGCTGTCTGATTATCACCTGGTAGTTCCAGCACAAAATCGAGAAGATACTGAATGTCTTGTGAGGAAACCTCCTGAAGAACACATAAAGTTGGACCTGAAACTGTACACCTCACACACAAAACAGAAATGAAATATTTGGTATTTAGGAGCCTCAGAATAGAAAAAATAAAAGCCTAAGGAGTTCTGATAGATGAGGAGAACTGTAACTGCTGAGGGAACAGGCAAAAAAAAGTGCTCTGTAACACGGTGATAGGAAATGCTACAGCAGCAGAAGTTAACCGTGTGAATCCCTAACACAGGCGAAAAGACAATCGTTCGTACGTTTTAACTACTCTCGGTAAAAAATTGAAATCAAGAATGAGCCGCGTAGAAAACAGTTATTTGGAGAGAAAGATGCGGGCAGATTGTACGACATAAAGTTAAGATGACTGACATCAAAAGAAGAATGAGAAGTGGAAAAAAAACCTTCGTTATGCTGTAGGGGAAAAAACGTTTTAGTTCTGTCACATGAAGATGCTGCTGGAGTAAGGACTGTAACAGATAACTTTGGAATTGTGAAGAGGGTAAAAGCAATGTAGACCAACTAATTGATGGGTGAAATGAATAAGAAGAAGTTGAAAAATAGGTGGTTTTGTATCTGAGGGTATGACAAATGGCCTGCCCTGCTACAATAGAACTCGACTCGTAGGTAGAAAGAAAACATAACTTAGCCATCAGTCGTGTACAATACAAAGTAATAGCTGTCTCTGTCGATCAGCGCGTGCAATGAAACAGACCTTGGTGCCAGATTAACACTGAACGGGTTGCCCGAAGAAATTGCAAACCGACAAGAGTATATTTTGCTTTACTGCGAGATATTTGGTTGAATACAAAAACACGAACATAAATACAATAAGATAGGGAAATTTATATTGTAGACAGCATTTTCTTGTGGTACACATAGAACTAGTTGTTACCAGCATGTGGTGTATTCGAAAACGCAACACCTAACTGTGATCAGAATAATCCCTATTAAACTCATGGTTGACACGTTCTTCCGCCGACCGCTTCAATTGTACGCTGTGACGGGATATACAACGTTGGCCTGGAAAGGCTGTTCAACCTGGAGGTGGAGTACATAGTTGTAAAATGTGAAGGAAAATTTCGTTTGCAAACTTCTCCATCGCTATCTGGGACCCCACCATCCGTCATTTTGACTGTTCGCCAAACTATTTCTACATTCGGCACATGGTATCCGCGATCACGTAACTCGTCAATTACCTGATAAGAGAAAGTAGTAGCTTTGTAGTCGAACAGGGAACGAGTGTAGGATAGCGGTGGGCTCTATTACCCGTGGAACGAAGTGAAAGAAGATACTCAGGTCACATGGAAGTGAGGCCTGAGCATTAAGAATGTATTCTGGAAATGTCTCTCTACTGGACGGGTATGCCTTCTCGAACACTGAGTCCACAAAAAGAGCATCGAGACACTTTATTCAAAGAGATTTGAGAATGGTAAACTATTATTTTTGAAGCAATGGATATGGAGAATCCATATGTAAACCTTTTCTTAGTTCTTCTACAGCTTGTGATATAATTCTGATGGTGACGTTAGTTTCTATATCGAAAGATAAATAACACTCATACGATTGATAGTTGTTTAATAAATTCTGTGGTTTTCTAACCTATAGTTAGTATGCTTTAAAAGTTATTTTGGTGTGGCACTGCGCACACTTTTTACTACAGCTTATGAATGAATTACTTTCTTGTATCTTTTATTATCAGCCGCTGTGTGCAGATTTACTTACACAGATGTCAACTTACAAATCGAGCTATCACTTTTGGTTCTCTTTTTGAGATCATGACGGAAGTCTCCATTCCTTATCGATAGTAAGAAGCAATAAGTTTTGAGGGAAATGTTTCGTTAGTCAAAACTCTCCAAACCTGTAGTATGAAATTGAAAGTGGGTGTTTCACTTCTTCTAAACCGCCTTTTGAGGTAACTTAGTTCTTTTGATTGATAGAAGATACCAAATTATTTGAGTTTTTCTCTCGAGAAGCAATGTTTTAATTAATAAGAATTATAACATAAATGTGAAATCATTCATTACTTTTCAACACCTAGCCTAAATGAAATACTTCCTCAGATTCATAGCCACAAAAAAATGCTATCGTTTCATACGTATAATGATAATGGCATTGCAGTTTTTATTCTGGGTACAATCAGGTTAATTTTGTTTTTTAATATTTCTGTTACTATAATCTCAACATATAAGAAAGCAATGTCCTGACCAGCAGAATAACACACATCATCGCCCAGTCCGAACAGCTAAGAATAGATACTTGAAATTAGGCGAAGGTGTGGATTTTATACTGTAGGCGTCGCTTATGAAGGGATTTTTCGAAATTCCAACTCGAAGGAGGGGATGAAGTGTTCTTTTGAAAAATGTCGTTGTTAACGAAATTTTGAAGTTAGACCTATGAAACCTGGTATTTGGTTCCTACGAGTAGGTCAGAAATAAAGAAGTAGGTGTTGAACCATTTTTGGAAATTCAACCCTATGGGAGTGAAGTAGTGGGTAACAACTTTTATTTGGAAATATATCATTACTGAAGAACTAGTAAAGTATTTTTTATGTCACATCTACGAACATTTGTATCTGACCACACGGTTACAAATTTAAAAAAATATGTGTTTCACTGTTTTTGGAAATTGAGTCCCTAAGACCCTAATAGGGTCGGACTGAATCACTGACATATCATCGCCCAACCCAGACCACTAAGGACAGAATCTTGAAGTTTGGAGAGTGTGTGGATCTTATACTGTAGGCATTGCTTAAGAAGGGATTGTCCACAATTCCACTCCTTAGCAGGTGAAATAGGGCATGAAAGGCGTATTGAAAGTATGTCTCTCTTAAGGGAATTTTGAAGTTAAAAAAGTACGAAAACTAGCAAAGGGTTTCTCAGTTCGAAAATAAAGAACATGTGTTTCAACATTTTTGAGAACTCAACCGCTATGGGGTAAAATAGTCGATGAAAGATTTTTTTGAAAATAAATAATTACGAAAGAGCTACTAAAGGATCTTAAGCCTACGTCTACGACAACTGGTATTTGGCATCTCGGTTAGAAATAAAAAATACGTGTTTCAGTTTTTCTGGAAATTCAACCGCTAACGGAGTGCATAGGGGACGAATAGTTTTAAAAAAATATTTCGTTACATTAAACAAAATGTAAAGCTTTTCTTATGATACTTATGACATCTGGTATTTCACTTCTCAGTTAGATATAAAGAAATATTTGTTAGGGGATGAAAGTTGCTATCGAAAGAAGAAGTTGCAATTTGTAAAAAACAAAAAAATTCGATTAAAAGAAAAACAAAAATCTCTGCAGGCCATAGAATCTACGGGTTCGAAACAGCGGTCGGTAAGCTAGTATGCATATAAAACCAGTCCAAAAATTATAAATGTGAATTATATTTTAAAATGGCCTTCGGCTTAATGTAACAATGTATGAAATATTAATTAACGAAGGTATTGCATCGTCATTATGTTGCAAAGTTTGCCCGACACACAAGCCACAGCCTTTCGAAATCTGCCCTAGTTCTATCCTGAGATATGACGACACATTTTCAGTCATGTAACTCTTGGTGTACGCTACAATGTTGAGATCTGAATACACGTTTGTTAGTCATGTAACTGCCATCGTGTGTCACAGAATAAAAGTTGCCAACACTGACTTCAAGTACGACCACTTTTCAGACAAAATTTCTAATAGTATCTGTTTTTGTTCAGCGCGTTGAAACAACGCGTGTTTAGAATTTGTAAAACTTACTTTATTTTATTTGACTGACATAAGTGTTTATATAAGAAAACAAAACTCAAATGGGAAGAGAACAAGGTACCTGCACCTTTGGACTTGACACCAATGTTGAACAACACATGTAAATATTTTACACAGGAAAGAAGTGGCTGTAAGGATATACATATACTTGGGGGCTCATGAAACATCTTACAGAAACGAAAGGTAACGATATAAACGAGTGTACCTCAGCCGCTACGTATTTAGAGCCCGATGTAAGATGTTATATTTCTTTCTACCACCAGAATATTCCTTATATTTCCTGACACCATGGTACAGTTTCTATCTATTTACCTACCATTGGCCTGAAGCTGATACTTAATAACTAACAGAAGCAGAGGTGACGTAGACCTCGTGGAGCTGTCTAGAAAAGAAATTTGGACCGAATGTGGTCGGGTGTCAGCACTGTCGAAGTCATCCCCTATTTCTGGTAAACAGCCCACTGAGCGAAATGATGTGACGCGAGGATATTTGGATGTAGGGGGTCTTCTGACAAGAACTCACGATTTATTCATCTGTGCTGCCAACACGGAGAACTGTCGACAGTGACGTAGGAGTATCCAAAGGTATGCAAAGTGCACTGACTGTAATAAAAAAAAATTCCATAATTTTCACTACAGCAAACCAATTACCTCAGAAAATTTGTAAAATGGACCACGACATGCTGCCAATCTCTAACTTTAAGAGAGTCTTAGAATGCAAATCCCCACAAAATGCTACACAAATACAAAATTTTGCTGAATGATAAATGACTTGAAGTCACGCAACCACGATGCCTATTACTTCAACAGAAAAAAAATTATTTTTTTATTATTTTGCTATTAGTGTTAATCTTCTGTGAGACTCTTATTGAGATTCATAATTTCGTGATAGCGCAGTGTGGCCTCTCCCACCTTTCGCTATAAAACTTTCGTTTGTGTAAACCGTGGCTTCGCCACAGGAACAGGCTTCGCTGTCCGATCTCGTACGTTGTCAGGCTCAGCAAATGCGCAGCTGCTTGCTGCCACCAATGGACTGGTCACGCTACAAACTGTGGCTGCTTCGCCGCTTCCGACGCCACCGCCTGTACCGACGCCGTCGCCGACGGCGCCGCCGCTTCGTGGCTTCAATCCTGACGTTGAACGCTGGCCAGAATACGTCGCCCAGCTCGAGGCACACTTCACAGCTTACAACGTACCAGGTACAGAGCGGCTTGCCTTTTTCATTGCCAACACGAGTGCTGTGTTGTACCGTGAGCTCGTCAAACTGTTTCCCAGCACCCGCCCAGAAACTAAAACTTACGACGACGTGGCTGATGCTTTGAACTGCCACTTCCGTGACAGTGTGAATGTGGCGGCTGCACGCTACAAATTCTTTCGTCTCCGGTGTGGCCCTACTCAGTCCAATAAATCTTGGTTAGCGGACTTTGAGGGACCAACTTCTGATTCTGACTTTAACAGCAAGGAAAAAAACAAAATTTTCACTTGGACCAAATGCTAAAACAGACAGCGGAAGACCAAGGAAATGCTATTAACAACGGTCTCTGTGACCGGAACAGACGACTCACCTACCCCTTAAACGAAGAGAGTGGTGAAGTAGTAATTTTCAAAATACACGACTTTGCTTACCGATACATACACGAGGTCCTGATCCGAAGGGCAGGAATGTAAAGGGCTTGATGCGGTGCTTGTTCTCTGGACTGAAGCGTTCCGGGTCGAAGGTTTCTGGGTGAGGATGGTACCTGGCGTCGTGGTGGATGCAGTGCACGGGAATGCCGACGATCTCGCCTGCCCTCACCTGGACGCCTCGGCAGGCCTCCGTGTCCGGCAGCCGGTAGGGGCGCACGCACACCCGGTCTAGCGTCGAACCGGGACTGTACATCCGTAGCGTTTCTGCGAACAGGAAAACAGCGCTGCCTTTGTCAAATCAAACGGGCAGTTTGCGCTTTTAGCCAGCATCCATATTAACTGTATGTCCATATTGTACATCAAAGTCCCACGACTCGTTTTTCTTTCTCTGTGCTGTGGCTAATCTAAGGAACTGCTATATATATTTTGATAGTGTTTACACTAATAGGTAGGCTGATTCACGAGGAAGGTTTGCACATACAAATTATTTCTAATAGAAACGATATGTGTGCAATTTATCCATTGTTATCTGTTCCACAGTTAACTGGTGCCCGGAGTGACGTCTAGGGGCACTGACGAAAGCTATGAGCTGGTGAGCTCTTGAGGAGGCGGCATCTGGCGGGGGAAACTGTGAACAGCCGCCACAACTCCAAGCAGCCACCAAGCTGGTCCAGAACCTTTACACACTACAAACTAAATTACTCCAGCGCTTTTTTCTGTCTGCATGTGAAGACTGATCTCAGCAACTACTGATAAGGTTTTCATGAGCAAGTTTTATGTATGTCTGTACACATTATAAATTGAAGTAATCGTCACGTTTCTCTGTCTCTATGTGGAAGATAATATTAGTGCTACTGTAGGTGAATGATGCAGTACTAAATGACAGATAGATTAATGCTCTAGAAGGTTTGTGTACATTACTATGTACTATAAACAACTGGTCTGCCCATAGATACTTACAGTTCAAAAAAAAAAATGCTTCAAATGGCTCTGAGCACTATGGGACTCAACTGCTGTGGTCATAAGTCCCCACTTACAGTTAGTGACAACCATATTATGCCAGGGCAGGTTGATAGTTAACGATATAACTCCACAATAGTCCTGCATAATATGAATTTCAACTCTGCTGTCAATATTTCAGACTGTTAAAGCTTGGAATGTACACAAAAGTCTTAAGTGAATATTACTATTTGTATATTATTATTATTCGCTTATATTAATTTAATGTATCTGGAATTCAATATGAAGACTGGGCCTTGGTTAACGTTTCTACCAATAATCTCGAAAAGTGGTTGACCAATTTACTTCGGAGTTTTACACAATACTGTAATAAACGTTTGGACAGACGTAGGTTACATATTTTTAAATACCGATGGTACATATATACATAGAGGCTACATTACTGGCAAAAATATCGATGAGTTCTTGACCGATTTAGTTACACACGGTACATAAGTATACATTTAAAAAAATGTTCTATTATATCAATACAAGCCTGTTTAGTAAAGCTGCACGGCCCCGGAAAAAACTACGGCTTGGTCGTGCGGTAGCGTTCTCGCTTCCCACGCCCGGGTTCCCGGGTTCGATTCCCGGCGGGGTCAGGGATTTTCACTGCCTCGTGATGGCTGGGTGTTGTGTGATGTCCTTAGGTTAGTTAGGTTTAAGTAGTTCTAAGTTCTAGGGGACTGATGACCATAGATGTTAAGTCCCATAGTGCTCAGAGCCAACTACGGCTGTAGTTTCCCCTTGCTTTGTGGCACAACTTGACGAGAAGAAGGGACCGGTTGGTAGGACATGTTCTGAGGCATCAAGGGATCACAAATTTAGGATTGGAGGGCAGCGTGGTGGGTAAAGAGCGTAGAGGGAGACCAAGATGTGAATACACTAAGCAGATTCAGAAGAATGTAGGTTTCAGTAGGTACTGGGAGATGAAGAAACTTGCACAGGATAGAGTAGCATGGAGAGCTGAATCAAACCAGTCTCCGGACTGAAGACCACAACAACAACAACAAGCCTGTTTAACGTTGTTACCAAAAATTTCGAAATATTCGCGAACAATTTACTTTCAGTTTCTACACAAGACTCAATAAACTTTTGGACTGACTACATAATTTGATATAGATGGTAATTAAATATATATATACTATTTAAAGGGGACACGTTACTGGCAAAAATCTTGAAAGATATCTTTTAATGTATATAATATACAAATAAATGTGTAATATGTAACTCGGAAACGTTACTAGTAAAGATCTTCAAAAGTTCTTGACTGATTTACTTCAAATTTTTACACCATACGATAACGGCATTCAAACAGCCTTTCTTGACACTTTCTTAATATATATCAAATATAAATAAATGTGTAATATATGAATGGTAAACGTTGTTGCCAAAATTTCGAAAAGTTCTTGACCCGTTTACTTCATATTTTCACAAAATACTCGAATGGATATTTGGACAGACATGGTCAATATATATACATACACACACACATTGATGATCAGTCAGAGCATTGTGAGCACCGACCTGCTGTCGACATAAATCCGTCCAGGCGACAGCAGCGTCAGCTGGCGAGGCATGACTACTGGTCAGACACACACAGGCGCGTTTCGTATCAGTGAGCGTGCTGTTCGTGTGTAGGATGAGAAGATAAGCGATTTATGTGAGTTTGACTGAGGCCAGATTGTGAGGGCCCGGAGGCTCGGCACGACCATCTCGGAAACTGCACAGACTTGCCGGGTGTTCGAGCAGTGCTGTGGTGAGTGTCTTCAACAAGTGGAGGAACCACGGCCAGACTAAGTCCGGAGGTCGTGGGGTTAGGCGTCCACCCGCTAATACAGACATCGTAGGCCGAGCACACTGGTAGAAAAGGGCAGGCGGCGAATTGTGGCTTAACTAATGCTGGATTCCAATGCTGGGCAGAATACAAGTGTGTCCGAACAGGCAGTGCACCGGCAACTCCGAATGACGACCCACGCACGTGCCAATGTTAACGCCACGACACCGGTAACTGCTACTGAAATGGGCACATGACCAGGTTTACATACGGATTTAAACACACTGTACGGAAAAATCTGACTACGGAGGGAGAATACAAAATATTGGCATTTACAATAAACAGCAATGGAAACTGGTCACTTGTCGGTGTACTGGCTGAAATCGGAGGAATCGAGAACGTTTACTACGTTAAAGGACACTCGAAAAAATATGTTTATTAAGCTCTCTTCCCATTTGGATCGGCTTAAAAAGGATGGTTATATTCTATCTAAGTGTGGCGAGCTGGACGTTGTCCACCTAGCAACAGAACAGTTATTTGCTGAGTTTAAAACTGATAGAATAACTACATTTAATGATCAATCATTCGAAAAAGTTGTGAACTTATTGTTCTATACAGAAATCCCACAACAATGTGGAGCAGAAGAGTTGCTGACATACACACAGGAAGACGAAGAACGCCTTAACAATAGCGTCATCGATGAGATACGAGGTAAAATTAAAATCCCCGGATGATCTTGCCTAGACGGACTGCAGGAAGGAGCTGAGCTAATAGTTAAAGCCCTAAAACAAGTATTTTACAGGACGAAAATTAGATATGTATTAGAATTTGAGTATATAACTCCTATGTATTTGTCACACTACTGGTTGGAGGAAGAAATAGATGATTCAGATGTGGATTTCAGTAATAAGTTAAAAAGTAAATTCGACTTTATTAAAACTACACCTAGCAAAAATAAGGAAAGAGTTGTTTTCTGTGTGTAAATGCATATGCAAAAGTTAATAAAGACTTTGTACGAGGATATTTACGTGCCTTATTTGCTAGCATACCAAAAACCCTAAGACAATTCCCATATACAACGATCTGTGTGCATATATTTCGGATGTGGAAGTGAGTGCCTGGATGACCTTGAAAATTAGTTGAAACTAGGTAGCTGAAAGCGTAGCGACCACCTTTTCTTACCTACATATGATGATTATTGTATCCTGTAGTTAAATGTAAAAGCTCATAAAACAAAAAGTAAATGAACTGCGCCCATTTTCGTGGAAAGAGGACATTTATTATCGTCTCAATTGTTTTTTCCTTTTTTTAATATGCTTGATTACAGATGCGTCAATGTCAAATACAACTGTTCTCCAGCACAGCGAGCTGCTGCAGGGGGGGTGAGGGAATAGGGGGGGGGGGGGGACATGTCTGCTGTGGGTGGTCGCCAGACACAGCCACTTTCAGTCCAGCAAGTGGTGTTTGGGTGCTTTGTCGCTGTATTTTAGATGAACAAGTTGCACTTGAGGTGGCCATCCTTTTATCTCCTATCGTTTAGTTGATTATACACGCCATTGTGCTGGCGTCGCCTTAAGGCAGTGGCCACATGGTGGAAAGCCGAGTGCTGTGGCCCATCTGGACTGTTCTCCAGAATTTCGTTGTTGTTCCAGAGGGGTCTGGTCTATCCGAAAATGCTTCTAACGGGTTGCAAGAAAGAGTTGTTCACATTAAATGAAAGTGTTTTCCATCACAGAACGAGAGGCCTATTGGAAGCGTTGGGGGCTTGCCTAGTGTGTGTCAGGTCGCCACCGCAGGTGCTCCCGCTAACCGTTAGGGGCGGCTGTGTCACCGTACTTTAGACGAACAAGTTGCACTTGGGTCAGCCGTCCTTTTATCTCCTATTGTTTAGTTAACTCTGCCTGCTTTTCTGTCGGCAAAGGACCATGGCCTCAAGGTGGACAGCAGTCAGCACGTTTCGCGATGCGGTCGGCGGAGTAACTGGCCATTTGAAAAAGTCTGCGTCCTCCCTGTAGATGGATGGAGGGAGGGAGGGAGGGAGGGGAGAAGGCCTCGAGTTTCGGCCCTTTTTACATCGAGGAGAACGCACATTCAACTACTGCTCCTTTTCCCGTGTTTTAGGACGATGTTTTCCCCAGTACATGTGCTGCATTTCGACCAATTTATTACGAGTGCTGTTTTTTTCACTACAATTTCGACGTGTAATTAGATGCGGTTTTTTCCATCAGTTGTGGTATCGTGTTTTGGCTTCAGTTAACTGTGCTGTAGGAGGGTTTCTGAGTAAGCATCTGCAGTGAACTCTGACATCAAACAACGATAGATACTGTATGTTACAGATAATACACTTTTTAAACTCCTCCCTATCCAACACGAGCATCTCGTCAGTTCAAAATATTTCCCCCCAAAACGAATAAAATAGTACCTTACACCACCGCCTTTTTTCCTGCCAGCTTGTAGGTGAAGAGTAAAGTTTTAGTGTGTCTATCATTAATTTCGAGTGGTACTGCGAAATTTTTTCCCAGCAGCATAACACCAGTTGTATGGCATCGCCTATTTTTGAGTTGTATTAAAATTTTATGCCGTTTTTGTGTAGTGCTGTGCATATGGTTGTGTAATTAGACCTGATCTTTATCATTAGTGTCGATCTCTGTGTCAGTTTCCCACCCCAAAAGAAATGAAGTACACTATTCTAAACTTCCGCTCCCGCATCTGGACAGTTTCCATCTCTGTGTGTGTGTGTGGGGGGGGGGGGGGGGGAGGGGGAAACTTGGGCATTCCGTCTAGTAGAATCAGGGTTCGAGTCCTGGAAACGGCACTGCCATTCTTAATTTCCCCTCAGTTCCTGGTTGGGATCTGGGGTGGGATGTCAGAACAGACCTGGACCAAAGAAATTCCCGCCAAAATTCGAAATTCCCGGCAACAGGTTAGGTTGGGCGAGGGGGAGGGTTGAGAGGGGGAAGGGGTTGGCGCTCATGTACAGGCTGAGAAAAACAGGGGACATCAACTGGAGGGGCGTGGTCGGGGGACGGGGTGTGATTATTGATCAGTTTAATTAATTTGCAGATAAATCTGATATCAAAATTGGGGTGAGAACCCCATCTATCTACTACTTTTAGTGTTCAGCATGCCAGTGTAGAAGGTGAGACAAAACGGGTTAATTGTGTGATTTGTGTAACCCATTAGTTTACTTACTTATATCTACATATAAAAGCCATCTACCGTGTTTTACATGTCACGTGTGTCGTATAAATTCGACTCGAAAACATAGATCCCTAAACTTCTCACATATTTTTCGTATGGACTGTACTAAAACTTCGGTGTATGGCGTGATATATTATTTATTTTCGATAATTTGTGCCGCCAAAAAAATATTTGGTGCTATAACATCAGTTGCCAGTTGTTTATATGCATTTGTAGTAATAGTAGCCTCTTTCAAAGAATTGTTTATCTCGGATTTGAATTACACTCTGTTTTTTTACATTGTTTTGTTACACTCAGGCTTATTTTTTAAAATGTGTGTATGTAGTGAACGATTTTATAAATCAGAGAATGACAAAAATAATATTACGTTATTTTTGTTAAGAAATAAGCGCCAGAATAAAGTTTTACTAAATTAATTCAAATATGTTTGTTTTAATGTGAAACGAATTCGAATTTTGTGATTCTGTTTTTTAGAGAACAATGTCGCTGTTAGGTCAGAACAATACTTTGAAATGTCATAGCATGTTTAAAAAAACAATCTCATCCGTCAATATAACAAGAATTAAAGTTGGTTACTTACAGAAGCACATTGACATTACAGTATTGTAGAATTGAAATTCTGAAATTATGGACGGTGCCTCGGTATGCGGTACATTATTGCATACAGTACCAGCGAAGGTCAGTTCTGCTTCCTGGACTAGAATTTTTAAGGACAAGCTACCCATCATAGAAATAGAAGATTCGTCCAATGAAATGGAACCGTGGAGGGAGCATAACGTCTTGATACAAGGCAAATCTGTCAAGAGCAGCTCTGCAGTTCGTTCTCTATGACCAGCTGGGAAAAAGCCAATCATCAGTGATGCTAAGAAAGGACCTCCTGGCGACGTTGGACTACATGGACATCAAATATCATGCATTTTACCGCAGTCTTTCTACACCATGATTATATTTCTTATACAAATGTGACAGCTTGCTGTAAATATTTTTTTAAAGTTAATTTAGACTTTCTGTAATTGTTTTGTAAATACAACTTCGTGTTTCATAGTGTAAAAATCTTTTCTTGCTTCTCCGCATAATATGCTTTTCATGATTTACTCCTTTCTCTGTGTCAACGCCTCACTTGGTTCAAGCTGAATTGTAGAAAATGTCCAGCGAAGTATATGAGCAGCGTATTAAATTTTCTTCCATATCTCCTCAAAACAGAGTTAAAGCTTACCGGAGATGACCATGTCGAGGTACTGGCAGGCCATGACCTGTTCGTAGTCGGGTTGGCCGCGATTCTTCTTCATGACGTCATCCACCTCCTGCTGCAATCTCCTCTGGACGTCCCCGTGAGTCGCCAGCAAGTAGCTGCAGAAAGTCATCAACGTCGACACCGTATCGAAACCGCCAAAGAAGAACAGTATTGCCTGTGCCGCAATATCGTCGTTGGTCAGACCTGTGCCGTGGGAGAAACAAAAGACTAAATGTTAAAGTCTTTTACTCCGCTGGTTCAAAATAGAATAACAAAACTAAGGCAGTTCCCTTTCTACTCTTTAAAAGATATAAAACAGCGACAATGTGTTTTGTCACAGAAATTTTCGTTGTTACGCTAAGCAGCGTCCTAATCTGCATGCGTTAGCCCACGTCACTAATTTTACTAACCTCAGTAGCCGATCTCGCTTATGCACGAGGATGGAAGACATTTCATCTGCGGGAGTTAGTCAGCAAAGCGGTACTAGTCAGTGGCCGAGAGTTTCTGATTACGAAATTCAGCAGAGTTATTCGTTAAGCACATCTCGCCGCCATGTGTCATGGAGTGAGAGCGTATGTCTCTCTTGGTCGTGATAGTCTGTCATATGGGAATCTAAGCTTGGAAGCCCTCTCATCGATAACAGACACGCGAACAGAAAACTACATGTAGAGTCCCGACTGAACAAATTCAGCCTTCAAGGACGCCCCAGACCAACAGAGCCATTCTGGATCGTCAAAGGACTCAAACACCACTCATCTGTGCAGCGTGTTCCTTCCGTGAGCAGAGACGCCGGCCTACGTCTGTTCCTAAGAATTCAGCTGTCTTTGTCGTTGACTTTGGTGTCACTTTCGTCCCTCCCCAGATCCAGTGCTCACATGTTTTTTAAAGATATCACTTCGATCGGAATCCTATAGGACTCGTAATGTACCAGATTCTGCAACTTCAATGGACAACCTCAGGCTACTTCGGAAGGACATGAGGATGGGGTACGAAAAGAGTGTCTTCAGCAAAGACGAGGCAGGTACACTAAATAAACTGAAAAGATTCAAGAATGCCGCTTCGCAGAAAATATGAGCACACAAAGAGATCGCAGCAAGGAGAATAGGGACAGGATAAATCATCCACAAAATGGAGATCTGAATGAGTATGGGTCAGGCCTTCGGACCTATTTACCAAACACTATTCCTTCTTCCCTTTCCTGCAACGAATATGTAATCAAAATAATCTTTTTATCATCATTATCATCATGGCTGTGGCCTGGGAGCCTGTTCCCATTCATCAGCTCACCGCTTTACTGGTCTTTCCAAAAACCATTAGTTTTTCCGTCAATATTATACCTTTTTGGGCAGTTACGCACTATCCATTCCCTGTATTATTCTATTTGGCTGGCTCTGAGCACTGCTGTGGTCATCAGTCCCCTAGAACTTAGAACTACTTAAACCTAACTAACCTAAGGACATCACACACATCCATGCCCGATGCAGGATTCGAACCTGCGACCGTAGCAGTCGCACGGTTCCGGACTGCGCGCCTAGAACCGCGAGACCACCGCGGCCGGCTATTATTCTATTTCTTCTACTGTCTTCTTATGTCTTCATTGCTGATATAACGCAGTCCGCTACAATCTCTGACTCCTCTGAGAAACTTAACTTTTCTAGCTTAAATTCCGCTTGCTTCTTAGCTTCGGAGCCTCCGGTACAGAGACCCAGAGGGATTCCCGGTAACTCCCCAGATTTTTTATGGAGTAAAGAGTTCAGGAACAGGTTGTAACGCCGGCAATGCATATCCTCCTATTTCGATCTATTGTACTATAAATCGTTTTCCTTATTTTGTTACCTGAAGACAAGACGTTTCTGTGTCTTTGTATATTGTAATTGTTTTACTATTTGTATATATATGCATTTATGTCGATGTATAATTGGTTTGTTGTGTAAAGATTATTTGTATTTTTACGCTGGGTCTTGCCTAGGGAAAACTAGGCTATCGAACGATTACATCGATAGGTCGTGTGGAGAACCAAAGTGTTTAAGAACTTTGGTAGTGTTAACTCTGCCGCATGGAGCGCGGGCAGAGGGAGTCTGGCTGGAGTAGTACAGTGGAGCAGGTGTGTGTTGTGTGACGCTCCCGCGAGTTGCCGCGCTTTCGGGGTTGGGCAGCATGTAATTGCGCTCGAATTGCTATGATACTTTCTGACACGGTGTCGCGGACGGGAAGCATTAGCTGGCGCACATCAAGAGCCCGTTTCGCCTGGTGACCGTGTCGAGAAGAAGGCGCGCCAACATCCAGCTTCTGCAACAGCGACGGCCTACAATGAGTGACTGTCGTCACCTGCTCGACCGACGACTGCAAACCTTCAATCAACCAACAAGGAAGACTGGAAGCACGTAAAGTTTTAGAACTGTATGGCAGACCTCAGCTTTTAAAATTGTTGCATCACAAAATTACAGCAACTTAGAATGAACCTTTGTTGCTCATTGTCCCAATTGCATTACCAAGCAGGGTCCCTTCCTTTTCCGAAATGAACCCGAGTGTCGTTGAAATTCAGACGCCAGCATTAAAGTAATATCATTCCATTTCACTGCTTTAATTTCAAAGTTCAGTTAAGGTATTAATAGCTGGCTACAATATTTAGATTACACTAGCACAAATTAAGAGTGCGAGTTTTGTTACCGTATTTTAGCTTACCTGTGACTGCAGCTCACCTTGGTACGTACTAAATTTTACTATTGTTAATTGTTCAGAATCATTTAAGTCAAGTTCAAAGTTAAATCTCTTATTTCTAAATTGCGTAGATTCAAGTAGCTTTTGAAATGATTGTTGAGGTAGCCCAAGACTAACTGTATTTTACTAAATTTCGATGTACTTCAGAAACAAAGCTCACTATTAATTTCAGTCACTAAATTAACTTTCAATTTTCCGGTTTTATTAATTCTTTTGCTAAATTAAGTCAGAGTGTAGCGAAATTTATTACTTCTGACAAACTTTCAGTTTTCACACTACACGTGTCAACCTTCAGTTGCCACGCTTCTAGTGCTAATTATATGTGTAATAACCTTTCTTTTTCAGTTACTATAGTAATTGTCCATAGGACTGGCGACCGTAATTTACCCCAAATCTCAAATATCTAATTACTGCTAGGTAATTGTTAACGTAACGGCCGCACATTTACTTTCTTTATTAATTTTACCCCTTTTCAAAATTAATTTCCACCAGTTTCATTTGAATTTTTCCTTTCATTTAGATGTAACCCTTTCCTCCCTCTTTACCGACACATTAACTTCGGTGACGATTGCTTTTCCCAAATTTTCATTAGGTACACGCCGTTTAATTTTTCACTGTCATTAAGGTCGATAAGTGAGGGTGAGGTTACAAGGTCTACTCATCCCTTGTGAGACCGAATGAGGAGCTGCTTGAATAACGAAGTAGGCCATCATCAGGATTCGTCTACTACTGGCAATAACGGCTGGAGGAACCGTCGACATGCGGATCACGTGTGCCACGATCACAGATCGCTCCTCGTACTGCTAGTCGGAACAAGCCAGATGCCTGATCCGAAAGTGGTGCTTGCCTTTTCTAATTTGGCTCCCGTTGTTGGCATTCGGGTTCCATATTTCATTCCTTCTAATCTGCAAACATTTTCTGTAACCATGGCTGATCCAATATAATTATTCACTACAGTCCCTTGCCCCTTCTGCTGGCAGTAATATTTTTCAAAATTAACCTACTTTATTTGTAACTCAATAATCCTAAAGCTGGAGATATTACGGTTATCCGTTTCGTAAATTGCGCAACTTAATCTTTCTCCACGTTTAAAGGTAGTTGACAGTCGTAGACAATTCAGCCTCATAACGTGTCCGGCTGTGACTAAATACTGATCCACTTTTTCTGGCAATTCCTCGGCGTAAATAACCAGGACGGTTTCTGATCAAAATCGTTAATACGAGGACTACTCGGAATGAAGTCTGCAATGAGCTCTACTAAATAATTGAATAGTTGAAGCAAATTTATTAGAAAAATCTTAAAAGAACGTATTTGTATTACGTCTCTACATAGTCATGAGGAGGTACAAATCTCTTGTTGCCAAATCTGGGCTGAGGGCACATGTTCAGATGGGTCCCATTCGCACTGAAGCAAAACCCCCCTGTTCTTGAGGGGCAGAGTGTGGCAGAGAGGACATTTTGAACCCAAAGAGCTTTCCGATAAATCCGCGTAAATTGTCCGACAGCTGAGGTATCGAAAAATCGTTTCTTCCTTGGTATGAAAAACACATATCTCGTCACCTGTTGCGATTCTGTTTAATGGGACTTCCTCCTTCTGCATCTTTACGAAAATGGGAGTACAGAGTATTTATACGTTAAATTTTGTGATTTTCAGAAAGATGTTTCTATGCCCAAAGAGCACTGCCATAAATCTGAGGAAAGTTATCTGACAGTTGAGATATCGTCCACTTTGAATACCATTCCGTTTATGACTACAGTTAGACAAACACTTCTGTTCTCATGAAGATCAATGTCGTTTCACTCTTACACCAACATCATTGACGCATAGTTCTTTGTCTCGCCTCACTCGGCACAGATTTCACACCTTCAATTGCAACTCTCATTTGGATAGCTTCCGCAGGAGGACAAACAGCAATGTGACTTTCTCACAATTGTAGGTCTAAGAACACTGACTTACTCCGTTATTCAGCGACTGTTTCTTTCCCTCCACCACCTCTCTCTCTCTGCATCAAGGCAAGACGTAGTTCCTGGAGAGACCTGGCGTGAAGACCAACAACAGCTCCAGAATGAGATTTTCACTCTGCAGCGGAGTGTGCGCTGATATGAAACTTCCTGGCACATTAAAACTGTGTGTGCCTGACCGAGACTCGAACTCGGGACCTTTGCCTTTCGCGGGCAAGTGCTCTACCAACTGAGCTACCGAAGCACGACTCACGCCCGGTACTCACAGCTTTACTTCTGCCAGTACCTCGTCTCCTACCTTCCAAACTTTACAGAAGCTCTCCTGCGAACCTTGCAGAACTAGCACTCCTGAAAGAAAGGATATTGCGGAGACATGGCTTAGCCACAGCCTGGGGGATGTTTCCAGAATGAGATTGTCACTCTGCAGCGGAGTGTGCGCTGATATGAAACTTCCTGGCAGATTAAAACTGTGTGCCCGACCGAGACTCGAACTCGGGACCTTTGCCTTTCGCGGGCAAGTGCTCTACCAACTGAGCTCCTTTCTTCCAGGAGTGCTAGTTCTGCAAGGTTCGCAGGAGAGCTTCTGTAAAGTTTGGAAGGTAGGAGACGAGGTACTGGCAGAAGTAAAGCTGTGAGTACCGGGCGTGAGTCGAGCTTCGGTAGCTCAGTTGGTAGAGCACTTGCCCGCGAAAGGCAAAGGTCCCGAGTTCGAGTCTCGGTCGGGCACACAGTTTTAATCTGCCAGGAAGTTTCAACAACAGCTGTCCCCTCACGCACCAGAGAGGCTCGTCAAAATGCTTCCTTTGTATTTTTTAACGAAATTTTGTAAACGAGCCGTTACGAATGCTGTCAGAAACG
This sequence comes from Schistocerca nitens, assembly GCF_023898315.1. Lineage (NCBI taxonomy): Eukaryota > Metazoa > Arthropoda > Insecta > Orthoptera > Acrididae > Schistocerca > Schistocerca nitens. Next base: position 906,254 of record NC_064615.1, on the reverse strand, counting down.
CACTGATCCAGTGGTCCAGTGGTTGTACATCTTCACAGTAATGGGCATTTGGGGTGACAGTTGACATCAGTTCTCGTTTCCTTCTCACATACCATTGTGAATCATATTTTCTTACAATTATCTGCATAAGCGGTTTGCTGCAATTTGTTACGACAGTGTAGTTTCAACATTTGTCATTATTGTAAAGAATTTAACTGAGCTATCAGTATGTTCGTGACTTTCAAGACATTAAAAAAAAAATAAAAAAAAAACAAAAAAAACCAGTAATATTGGCATTTATATAACTAATCTCAGCAGTAATAAGGGTTTGAGTACATCCTAAGTTTTCGATGTGAATATACATCTCCCAATAAGGATTTCGTATTTTGCCACCAAATTAAAATATCCCTGTTTTTGTTGATGTGTAATGGACGTATGTATATTGAACCACTAACAGACTTAAAATGCTATTAAAATTTCTTGCATAGATTGCGGTAAGACAAGAATCTATTGCAGGACTCTTGAACAATCGCAATTGTCCGTGTATATAGAGTATCGCAGACCTGTCACCCATTCATTTCCCGTCGAAAAATGGCATGTAAGCGCTTTGACAAAAATGTGTTTCATTTGAAGAAAATAATAAAATGAAACGCATCTGGTCTTAACAAGACTTGTATTATAGTCGGAAAACTCGGTAATTAACCCGTATAACCTGTATATCTGTAACTGCGGAGAATAGGCCGAAAAACAAAGACAATACATGAAGACAATTTTTTACAAACTATAAAAAGTTCCAAAACCGGAAAAGTAAGACTGAAAAAATATGTTGATCATGAGACCGAATTCTGAAAATAACATAATTTTCTGGGAAATATTTTTAGAATAACTGATACGCTTATATTTAACTTCTCCAATTTAAAATTATTATTATTATTGCCTTTCGGGTGAAACCATACATAAGTTTTTGAGTCAGAAACAATGTTTTGTTACAAAACATTTACAGATATCGTATGAGGCTGCTTTTTGTTTGTTATAATGAACTGGGCGTTTAAAATCCTGTCTGCATTATTCTGAGGACAGCCGTGGCCATCTTTATCGGACATTAGGTGCCCTGAAGCGCCCCCGCAGTGGCCCCCTGGCGGCCGGCGTGCCCCCTTAATTCAGCCCTCCACTTCACCACTCACTGCGGTGCACTGCCGATGTTCTGTGTGTTTGACCCACCCGCAACATGTGGAATCAAGGTGGGGTAAGTATGCTGAACATTGCGACCAAGTATTTCTGCCGCTCCTCATCGTATCGGATAATTTTTCTTTCCTGTTTTTAGAGCGTAAGGGATATTTTTTTCAGTAACCTTTCGAATAGAAATTGCTTAAATCAGAGGAAGCCGAACGCATACCGCTCCTAATAAGGAGTTCAAACCAATCTTCATGTCGAAGACAACTTTACTTTTATTTGAAGTTTTTGACTGTATTCAGTAATTTTCAATGGTTTTTGGGTAACTTGAATTCTACCATCTATTCAGCCCTAAAATAATGTGCATTACAACCTCAGAAGGTTGGACATATTGTTCAGATATACGGCTAAAGCTGTTGGTCTCGAACATACAGCCGCTAGCACCCCGTTGTATAGTTTTCTATTGTCAGAGCCCTGTGCTCAATATCAGGGCAGTTAGCTACGCGGTCGTTCTCGGTCTGCCCCCATCGACGCCGTCATGTGAGTAGCTTCTCACACTGCTCGCCCCTGTCGTCGTTACTGTGCCTTCCGGCACACCCCATCATCTCCACTCCGGTTAGGCCCCTGACGCACAGTGCTGCCTGGGGTGACTAGCCGAAGTAGGTGTGTGTGTGTGTGTGTGTGTGTGTGTGTGAGTCAGTGAGTCAGTGTTTTATTTCAGTCAATTTCAGTGCACCCTTTGCCCACAGCTAGGTGCTAACTCAAACACATGATTACAAGTGAATTATACGATTTTAAATGCTAATAGTAAATCGATTTATTATTTGATATGGGCAAACTTTACAGTATATGCAGCGGCAAGCGTCCAACTTTCACACGCATTGATCTCACTCCTTTAATATGTGCACCCTCGGTCACATGACACACATCTGCACAGTAACAAAATTATTCCCACACTCGGTGTAGCATGTGCCCCCTTACGGTGAGCAGTGCATCATATACTTCCCCAAGGGACACAAGCATTGGCAGTACATAAACACCGTCTCTCACAAACCCCCACACAAAGAAATCGCAGGGTGCTCAATTCAGTGAACGTGGCGGCCAGTAGAGAAGGTTGTTGTCTACTCTCGCAGCACGTCCGGTCCAGCATTGGCGCAGAGCACTATTAAGAAGCTCTCGTACATTACTGTGAAAATGGGGCCGAGCACCGTCTAGTTGCAAAATGTATTCATCATAACTGATGTTCAGCTGAGATAACAACCAAGAAATATGTCTCGAGATGTGTTACACATCATCGTGTTCTGTGCTCTTTGTCGTGCCAAACTGCACAGTAACAGATCCACTTTTGGAAAGTCACGCTGATACTGAATCAGGATAAGCGATTTCTCGTTTACCGGGATACGGACATGTGTGCGTTTACCTTGCCTCTTATATAGCAAGCTGCTTCATCGGAGAAGACCGCTGTTTCTACAGAACTGCCGCTCTTCATAAGAGTCCCGCCTTTTCACTTTGTCTGCTGGTGTAAGGGCCTGTACGAATCCCACTTGTACGGCTAAAACCAACAGCCTTTATCCTACGTCTTCCACGCCATGATCATTTAGTTTAACAATTTACTGCTTGCTTTCGTCAGTGACTTGTGAGGATTTCGGTGAGACGCCTCGAGTACTCTGTCAACGTTTTCGTCAGACACACCACGAGGTCGACCAGGACTCCCCATCAAAATTCTTCTGGTTTTCGCGAACTGTGGGTACCACCTACTTATGTTATTCTTGCGTGATGTTTCCTAAGCCGTGCACGAAACTCACGCTGCACTGTAAGCACGTATTTGGACAACTCAAAACGGAACTCACGTGAAGCCGTAGTGGGACGCCATCTTAGAAATAGACGCTACTCCTGCGCAGTAATCATGACAAGCGAACAGTGGGTAACGCATAAAAAACTTGGACAGTTGCCGCCTCTTGTGCTGCACTGTTTCCCCATGTAAAGCAATACATACATTTATTGCTAATTTTTAAATCTGTACCTTTCATTTATAAACAGCTAGTACACTTGTAAGTAGGCTGTTCAGGTTTTTTGTATTGGTAACGCCACGTAGCGCTCTGTATGAAAATCACTGGCTGTGCTGTGTGCAGTCTGTGGCTGGTTTGCATTGTTGTTTGCTATTGTAGTGTTGGGCAGCTGGCTGTGAACAGCGCGTAGCGTTGCGCAGTTGGAGGTCAGCCGCCAGCAGTGGTGGATGTGGGGAGAGAGATGGCGGAGTTTTGAGAGCAGATGATCTGGACGTGTGTCCATCAGAGACAGTAAATTTGTAAGACTGGATGTCATGAACTGCTATATATATTATGACTTTTGAAGATTTTGTCCCATTTGTTGTATTAATTGTAATAACAATACACTGGTGTCTGAAACATGTTCCTCAGTGCTTTTCGCCAGTGAAGTTGCACCGGCAGCATTCACATTTTGACAAGCAGAAAATGTGTCTTGACTTATCAGAGAAAACGGTGAGGACCCCAAACCTGAATCTACAGTATTTGCGAGATTGTGTCCTGTCATTTCGGATTCCTGAGGCGAGCTGTTGCCGACCGATCGATCGATAATGCTTCCCTGTTCACTAATTGTTTCACTGTCTACGCCATTATTTGCGGCCCGCTCCATTTCCCTATGCACAGTTACCAAATTACTACTTTGAACATTAGTTAATTCATTTCACAGTGGCGCTAACGCACTGCTTTCGTCTTCACTGTCATTTCTCAGTTTACTTTGGAACCTAGTATTACGTTTTTCACACGCCATTATTGTCACAATATTTCACACGATAACACAGAAAAGCACAATTTGAAGAGCAAAATAAGAAAACCCATTAACATAGCACTGAAAATAATATCTCGTTAATTGCAAGCGCAGCTGCGAAATACTTGGTGCAAATCTACATGCATGCCACAACTGTTTTACTGTACAACAATGAAAAACTACAACTACAAAGAAAATTCTCTCTATAATTACGCGCTAGCAATAAACAATAGGTACACTAATTACACAAACTACAAGAAAAAATCAGAAGATTCCAGTGAGGTATCCTCGGCTAAGGGTCGACATATGAAACGTCCCCTTACAGGGTGTATACGTGGACAAGGAAAAAAAATTCCCGGATTTTTCCCGGATTTCCCGGTTAAAAATACACTTTCTCCCAGATGAAAATAGACTTTTCGGCGTTAAGTGACAGTATACTCTTCCTCCGCACAGTAAAACTCATCAATCCTTAGCCGGCCGAAGTGGCCGTGCGGTTAAAGGCGCTGCAGTCTGGAACCGCAAGACCGCTACGGTCGCAGGTTCGAATCCTGCCTCGGGCATGGATGTTTGTGATGTCCTTAGGTTAGTTAGGTTTAACTAGTTCTAAGTTCTAGGGGACTAATGACCTCAGCAGTTGAGTCCCATAGTGCTCAGAGCCATTTGAACCATCATCAATCCTTTGAATGTTTATTGTTTTATATACAGGAGTAGAATTCCCCGACACTTTAGAAAACTAAACTCAGAGGAGAAAACAAGTTTTGAAAGACCTTTGATGTGCAGCAACATGTACGCTGCATATTTTCGTATTGCGAAGGTATAAATTTGAATTCCAATAAACACCGCATGTTACTTTCCGAAACATTGAAATCGAGATTGCGATGCGCTTTTGTAAGACAGTCATAGCTCATGCCACGTGATCTCGCCAGCTGATGACAGCACAGGACACGTGATGTAGTCAGCAAATAGCAAGATCACTCGTCAGTAGCGCGAAGACACAAATAAGAAAAGTTAATGGTTTAAATTAATATACATAGCATTCACATATAATATTGGTCTCTAAGATTAATAAACTGGACGGGGAGCTAAGGTTCCACACATAACGTGGATCTTTTTGCGCGTGTTACACTTTAAGATACATCACATAAATGTGTCAGTAAAATTTTTAATAACGACGTAAATGTCTGATCTTCTGGGCTCGAAATTCTTCTAAATGGTCATCCTCAAAGAGTTGATTTTTAAATGAGAGTCAAAAGCTTTGTGATTTAAGAAAGTCATCGTACATTCTTGCACATAGTTCATCTTGCGTAAAAGGAAATCTGCTTTGAATGTAATGCTTTTCAAACCACCATTCGTAATATTTTCCCGCGACCTGTTCGTTTCAGGAAGAGAGCGCCACACAACAGGCGTCACCGTGCTTGCGCAGCTACGATGACGCTGGAAGCCTATATGTTGGTACGTGTAAAACATTAAAAGATCTTACATATGTCATAAAAGAAACAAGACATCATACGATACTTCAAGAGCGTCGGAATTTCGTGAACCATACTAAAACGGATAATTCGGCTTAAAATGCACATTCGTATGTAAATTTTCTTGGAGCAGCAGTCTGTACTATCTAATGTTTGATTTTTTTATTATGGCATAATGCCACACGTGCACTTGAAATCCAGCGAACAGTTGAAACTAGCCAATAGTTTGAAATTAAACACTTCGATTCACATAGATTGACTGCCTCAGCAGAAAAGATTAATTTTCAGCGAAATCTCTTCAGCAAACCGGCAAAAATAACTTCATTGTTCTGTAAGGCGATTAATGCTTGACTGTCAGAAACGTTGGGATAAAATCTGAAGCTGATGACGTATTTTAGCCTTCTGTAATTACGCGAACGTATTTTAATTCATTTGATAGCTCCCGGCCACAAAAATCCGTTTTGTTATCATTTAACGTGAGCGCAATAAACGAAGAGGAAACAACAAAATCACTGAACGTAAACACAGGCCACGTGGAGACTCCCCACCTCAACTCAGACTGCTCTGTGCATCAGCCCCAGATTTACTGTATTTCCGAACCGGGGCAATATTAAGTAGTGGCGCCCAGCCACACTTCTGTAACCAGAAGCGGGAGAACGTATTACTCATACGCGACTCAACTGCGCATGCTCAAGAGCCCGCCCGCAACACGTCAAACGAATCTAATTTAAACAGTTGTCACATCACGCTCATCGCAGGCAATTTGTTATAAAGCAGTGCTAAAGCTTTTGACATACATTGCTGTTAGCAGACGCTTGTATGAGCACTGTTTTGTTTTCGTATACGACGCATTTCCTTTGCAACTTATTTTCTTTTTTTTTCTCGTTCATGTTTTGTTGCTGCAGTATTATTCTGCAGTAGCCGCATACAGCAATATCCTTTGTTAGAGTATTGGTTCTTACCAGTCAAATCACTAAATTTAACTGAAAACCAAAACAATGAAAATTTCCCGGAATTCTAAACAATTCCCGGGTTTTTCCCGGTTTTCTCCGGATGAAAAAATTCCCGGGTTTTTCCCGGATCTCCCGGTTGTCCCGGGTCGTATACACCCTGCCTTAGAATAATTAATGAATTACTGTGCTCATAAACCACTTACATTATTTGATTTTCAAACAGCTGAGCAAAACTGAACGTACTCAGACATTACTCTCTTTACTTATTCTGATCAACACTAAACTGACACACAATATTTTTAGCGCAACGCACTCTGACTTTTAATAATCCCTACAAAAGAATGGCCCTGACTAACACTAACCTATACCTTTCACAAATCACTTACCTCACAAAAATCTTCGTTACTCGAACTACTGTAATACAGCGAGCTCCACTACTGCCAGCTAAATGAAAGATTCAATCTACTGAAGGCACTAACTACTGATAGGCATAGTTAGCAAATGAAAGATTTTGATAGAGAACACACAATGTATTTACCTTAATAGTGTTCAAAAGTAATAATATATATATATATATATATATATATATATATATATATATCAGTTCATGACATCCAGTCTTTCAAATTTACTGTCTCTGATGGACACACGTCCATATCATCCGCTCCCAAAACTCCGTCATCTCTCTCCCCACATCCACCACTGCTGGCGGCTCACCTCCAACTGCGCAACGCTACGCGCTGTTAACATCCAGCTGTCCAACACTACAATAGCAAACAACAATGCAAACCAGCCACAGACTGCACACAGCACAGCCAGTGATTTTCATACAGAGCGCTACGTGGCGTTACCAATAAAAAAACCTAAACAGCCTACTTACACACTGAGGTGACAAGGACCTCCTTTTGCCCAGCACAGAGTAGCAAATCGACGTGGCACTGGACGCAACAAGCCGCGAAAGTCCCCGGCAGAAATATACTGGATTATTATATACTGTGCATGTCTATGAAATACGCTGGACTGCTTTACTATTACATTTGTATTGGCTGTTTGTAATTTACCATACAACATTTGTATTTACTGTTTTGTTAAAGATAGCTAACTTCCTCATTACAAAATAATGTAAAATCAATTTATTAAAAATTACTTGCAAATATATTCTCTTGACCTGTCCAATATCGTATGTACAATCTTACAATTCTATGATTTGTATTAACTGTTTTGTTTAAGGTAGATAATTTCCTTGCTGCAAAATAATGTAAAAATCAATTTGTAAACATTACTTGTAAATAGCTCTCTTGACCTGTCCAATATCATATGTACAGCTGTACAATACTATGATTGCCTGGATCAATAAAAATACAGTACAATACAATACAAATACTGGGCCATTCTGCCTCTATAGAAGGTCATAATTGAGAACGTGTTACCAGTGCAGAATTTTGTGCACGAACTGTCATCTTGATTACGTCCCATAAATGTTCGATGGGCTGATGTCGGGCGAACTGGGTGGCCAAATAATTCTCTCGAACTGTCCAGAAAGTTTTTCATACCAATAGCAGACAACCGTTTCCCGGCGACATGGCACGCTGTCATCCATAAAAGTTCCATCGTTGTTTGGGAACATGAAGTCCATGAATGGCTGCAAATGATCTATAAGCAGCCGAACAGAAGCATTTCCACTCAATGATAGGTTTTGGACCAGAGCAGAGTTCCACCTAAGTACCGCCCACACCACTATGGAACCACCACCAGCTCGCACAGCGCCTTGTTGAAAACTTGGGTCCATGGCTACGTGGGGTCTACACCACACTCCGACCCTACCATCAGCTCTTACCAACTGAAATTGAGTCTCATCTGACAAGGCCACGGGTTTCCAGTCGTCTCGAGTCCCAGTGATATGATTACGAGCTCAGGAGAGCGCTGCAGGTGGTATTGTGCTATTAACAAACGCTCTCGTGTCGGTCACCTTCCGCCACAGCGCAACTGACGCCAAATTTCGTCGCACTGTCCTAACGGATATGTTCGTCCCACGTTCCACATTCATTTCTGCGGTTATTTCACGCAGTCCTGCGTGTCCATTAGCACTGAAAACCCTACGCTCTCAGTCGTTGAGTAGTGACCGTCGGCCACTGCATTGTCCGTGGTAAGAGGTAATGCTTGAAATGTGGTATTGCCGGCACAGTCTTGACATTGTGGATCTCGAAATATTGAATTCCCTAACGATTTCCCAAATGTAATGTCCCATGGGTCCAGCTCTACCTACCATTCCGCTTTCCAAGTCTCTTAATTGCCGTTGTGCGGTCATAATCACGTTGGGAACCTTTCCACATGAATCACTTGAATACAAATGACAGCTCAGCCCATGCACTGTCCTTTTATACCTCGTGTACACGATATTACTGCCACCTGCATATGTGCATCTCGCCATTCCATGGCTTTTGTCACCTCACTGTGTACTGAAAACGGTTCTGGCAGGCCAGCGATGTATTCACGGCTAAACGCGTTCTACTGGTTATTCACTGATGAATATATCTTTTTATTGTATCGTGTAACGGCGGAAGGAAGCAGATTCCTTATCCCCTACAAGACACGGTAATTAGGAAATCTTCCGTCAGCAACATTACAAGACACGAAACTCCACTGCAAATACGCTAGAAAGTGCAAATAGCTTGTCCAAGGGGTACGTTATTTCATCACCCTCGTTGTCTACGAAGTAATTCCACGTGTGCGGCAACATCTCCCAGAGAGACGACCTTTCCCCGCCATTTCCCACCACCCAGTTATCTGCTCACCTCCCGCCTTACCCATGCTTCCTCTTCAACTTGCTGATGTAATGGCAGTTGACATTCTTACAGTGATGCGTGTGCCTTTGCTTATATCAACTTGTCGATATGTGAGGAGCTATCAAGTGAAAATGAGAGAGACGGAAAACAAGTAAGTAAACAGTACATGATTTCAAAAGCAATCACCATAACTGTTAATATATTTTTCCCACTATGAGACAAGACGCTTAATGCCCTTACGGAAAACGTTTACAGTTGCCTATGGAACTTGGATTCTGTTCAGGCGTGCACATCTTCGCCCGAAGCAAACTGTCAGGCACGAACGTCTTTTTTACGGGCTCCAAAATTATGGAAATCACGAGGGGAAGAGGTCAGGACTCCGTGGAGGATGTGTACGGGCTTCCCAGAGCAACTTCTGCAGCATACTGCAAACAGCCTTGGCAACATTTCGGCGGAATCTCTCTCCTTTTCATTTCACTGACCTTTTCAGTTCTGTCTGATACTCGTGTAGAGCTCTCAGAGGTGGGTCGTCAATCTCCTGGCTGGTTTCATGCGACCCACCACTAATTCCTCTCTTGTGCCTTCCTGTTCACCTCAGAGCAGCAATGTCCTGAGTTATTTGCTGGATGTAACCCAGCCTCTGTCTTCCTCTACAGTTTAGTTTTCACCCTCCACATCTCCCTCCAGTACCATCATGTCTTCATAGATTCTCATCATCCTGACCCTTCTTCTTGACAGAGTTTTTCACATACTCCCTTCCTCGCCGATTCTACAGATAATCTTCTCATTCCTTATTCTTATCAGTCCACCTAATTTTCACCATTCGTCTCCAGCACCACATCTCAAATTTTTCGATTCTTTTCTGTTCCGGTTTTCCCATAATCAGTGTTTCACAGCCATACAATGCTGTGCTCTAAACGTACAGTCTCAGAAATTTCTTCCACATGTTAAGGTCTATGTTTGATGATAATACATTAGTCTTGGCCAGGAACGCCCTTTCTGCAAACGCTACTCTGCTTTTTATGTGCCCCTTGCTCCGTCCACCAGCGTTTATTTAGCTGCCTAGAAGCAAAATTCCTTAATTTCGTCTGCTTCGTTATACCCAGTTCTGATTTTATGTTTCTCGCTGCCCTCATTTCTCCAACGTCTCATTACTTACGGCTTTCTTCAATTTACTCTCAATCTATATTCTATACTCATTGCGTTCAACAGACCCATAATTCTTCTTCGCTTTCACTAAGGATAGGAATATCATCACCGCATCTTATCATTAACATTCTTTCACCTTGAATTTTAATTCCTCTCTTAGACCTTTCTTTCATTTTCGTCTTTGCTTCTTCGATGTATAAATTGAACAGGATGAGCGAAAGCCTGTACCCCTGCCCTACACCCTCTTTAATCGGAGCACTTCGTTCTTGGTCTCCCACTCTTGCTCTTCCGTCTTAGTCCTTGTACATATCGTATATCCCCGTCTTTCCCTACAGCTTACCTATATTGTTATCAGAATTTCTAACATCTTGTACCATAGTATAGTGTTGAACGCTTTTTCCACCTCGGAAAATTCTATGAAGGTGTCTTGTTTTTTCTTAAGTCTTGCTTCCATTATCAAGTTCAACGTAAGAGGTGTCTTTACCTTTGTGAAAGTCAAAATGATCATCATATAATAGATCCTCAGTTTTCTTCTCCATTCTTTTGCATACTTTTGTTGTCAGCAGCTTGGATGCTTGAGCTGTTACGCTGACTATGCAATAATTTTCACACTTGTCGGCTCTTGCGGTTTAATATATTCTACACACCAAAGTGAATAGTCATTTTGTGGCCACTTCGCCCAATGATGATAGAAATTCCGATAGAATGTTATCCAGCCCTTCGGTCTTACTTGATCTCAAATCGTCCAGTGCTCTTTTAAATTATGATTCTGATACTGAATCCCCTATCTCTCCCATGACGACTCATGTTTCTTCTTCTACGACGTTATGAGACAAGTCCTCCTTCTCTAAGAGGCCTTTAATGTACTCTATCCACCTACTCGCTCTCTCCTCTGCCTTTAAAAGTTGATTTCTCAATGCGCTCGTAAAGTTACCGCCCTCCTTAGTACTTCTTTGCGCTTTGATTCTTCCTGACTGGTCTCTTGAATTTCAGCCTATTCTTCATCATTATTAAATAGTGATGTGAGCCTAAATCTGCTTCTCGGTACACCATACAATCCAGTAACTGATTTCGGAGTCTCTGCCTGCCCCTGATGTGCTCTGACTGTAATCTTCCCGCATCTACTGGCATTTTCCAAGTACGCCTCTGCCTCTTGTGATTCTTGAACAGAGTATTTGTTATATCTTCTGGTAAACCTTCCGGGATGTAAGGTCGTGGTGAGTCTTGCCGACAGTCGGCAACAGTCGGCAAGACTCACCGGAGGAGAAACACCCCTCTGAAGATGTCCAGCGCAGCTCTGGACGAAACGTTAGGAGCTGAAGAGTTTCATGGACCACGACCTTACATCGCGGAAGGTTTACCAGAAGATATGTCATCCGGTCGTGAAAGCCTTCAGAGTATTTGTTGTCGCTAACTGCGCCTTCACAAGTTTAAAGCAGCAATGTATGGACAATAAGTTGATTGAAGTACGTGTACTGTCTGGAGTTTACGTTTGGAGGTAGTATTAGAGCCTAGTTAGAGAGGAAAGATTCCGGACTCTGAGATGGGAGAAGGAGCTGGCGTAGAGATGGTGACGGAGAAATGACTTCACTGCCATTTAAAGCGACAGCTCGAAGCAACAGAGTGCCGAAGATTTAAATTGATCCAAGAGCCCTTCCTAACTGTATCTGACAGTGTGTTGTCCTAAATTCCCATATACTTTGGAAGCCAGAAGTCCACTAGAAAAAAAGTCCTGAATAGATTCTCAAGTGTGCTCTGCAATGGACGGCGTACGTTGTCCTAATGGAATCAGAATAGATGGAAAATATTGTAGCTTGAACGTTTCTCGAGTTTACCAATACGCACAAGATTACATGCAGACATGTTATTACTTAATAAGATACTTGATGCTCAATATCAGAACACTACTGAAGGAAGTCTATTTGCAATGTTTTTGTCATCACTTATTTTAATGATAGTACAAAGAATTATGGCGCACCTAGTACAGTAATTACCATGTAAAGGGTAGTTAGTCCTAATTGTCAGTGGTATCAAATATAATAAGAATAGCCTGAGTTTTTATCGACACACTAACAGTAATCAGGCCAGGGACCATTAACACTGCCTGTAGCTTGACATTTATTGACCACAAGAACAACAAATCGTACTATCGTTGGTTTCAAGACAGAGATACAAATTACTGCGAGCATTTTAAATTTGAACTGTAATGTACTAACATATCCTGCCGACACCAACAAAACTATGACTCAAATTCAACGAATAATGAGCTGCACTTACGTTTTCCTTTGCCTTCGGTGATTCCGTCCTTGCCCGCCTCTTCTGAGCGCAGTTCGCCACGACGTGCCTGCATGAGCAAATGGATGACGTCGGGACGAACGATCCCTTGCTTTTCACGAGTCTCGATGGTTTCGATCACCGTGGATCTGAAGAACTCTGTTGCACTCCGGTCCATGAATGGTATTCCTAGCAGCTACCACAAACAAAATGTACAACATACAGTTAGAGCGCAAAGAAAATGACTAGCAGAAGTCGACATAACGCACAACATTATGGGAATGTTCACCTCCATGAGTTTCGGGAACAGCGTGTATCCGATGCCGACGACCACTTTGACGGTGGTGAGGTCGCGACCCATCCGGTAGAACAAGTTGTCCGGCTCCGACAGCGAGTCTACTTTGATACCGAACGCTGTCGTTGCGATGACGTCATTGGTGATGCGTGTGAAGAAGTCTTTCATCTCCAGTACGAGCAAGTTCTCATTTCCAGCGGAAACTTCAACAACGATATGAACACCATGCGGTCAACATTATGTAGTACCAGTATTGCCTGTCCTTACTTAAGTATGTCGTTGAAAAACAAAGTCATGTTACACTTCTATTATTACAGTACATACCTGTTTAAGATAGATCCAATTGCATGTATTACTTACACTTATGCACGCATAATGGCACATAATGCCCTGCTGTTAGCGTCAACTTCAAAATGTCGGCTTAGGAAATCCTGCTGCATCTTTGAGTATTCCTATTGTGTTCTTAACCTCACCAAAGGCATGTACATTTAAGCTCTTAATTCCGTTTCTCACACCGCAGGGTTGTCATAAGCAAATGATCGTACACTATGTGATCAAAAGTATCCAGACGCCCCCAAAAACATACGTTTTTCGTATTAGGTGCGTTGCGCTGCCAACTACTGCCAGGTACACCATATCAGCGACCTCAGCAGAATGGGGCGCTCCGCGGAACTCACGGACTTCGAACGTGGTCAGGTGATTGGGCGTCACTTGAGTCAGACGTCTGCACGCGAGATTTCCACAGTCCTAAACATCCCTAGGTCCACTGTTTCCGATTTGATAGTGAAGTGGAAACGTGAACGGACACGTACAGCACAAAAGCGTACAGGCCGACCTCGTCTGTTGACTGACAGTGACCGCCGACAGTTGAAGAGAGTCCAGACCATCATGCAGGAATTCCAAACTGCATCAGGATCCACTGCAAGTACTATGACAGCTTGGCGGCAGGTGATAAAACTTGGATTTTATGGCTCATAAGCCACACATCAGGCCGGTAAATGCCAAACGACACCTCGCTTGGTGTAAGGAGCGTAAACATTGGGCGACTGAAAAGTGAAAAACGTTGTGTGGAGTAACGAGTCACGGAACACAATGTAGCGATCCGATGGCAGGGTGTGGGTATGGCGAATGCCCGGTGAACGTCATCTGACAGCGTCTGTAGTGCCAACAGTAAAATTCGGAGACGGTGGTGTTACGATGTGGCCGTGTTTTCCACAGAGGGGGCTTGTACCCCCTGTTGTTTTGCGTGGCACTGTCACAGCACAGGCCTACATTGATGTTTTAAGCACCTTCTTACTTCCCACTGTTGAAGAGCAATTCGGGGATGGCGATTGCATCTTTCAACACCATTGAGCACGTGTTCATATTGCACAACCTTTGGCGGTGTGGTTACACGAGAATAACATCACTGTAATGGACTTGCCTGCAGAGAGTCCTGACCTGAATCCCATAGAACACCTCTGGGATGTTTTGTAACGCCGACTTCGTGTCAGGCCTCACCGACCGACATCTATACCTCTCCCCCGTGCAGCGCTCCGTGAAGAATGGGCTGCCATTCCCCAAGAAACCTTCCAGCATCTGATTGAACTATGCCTGAGAGAGTGGAAGCTGTCAGCAAGGCTAATGGTGGGCCAACACCGTACTGAATTCCAGCATTACCGATGGAGGGCGCCACGAACTAGTAAGTCATTTTCAGTCAGGTGTCCGGATACTTTTGATCACATAGTGTAGGTATGTGGCGTGATACGAAATATGAACAAGAACCGCCGAGCATGCAATGTTCTATCAGATACAGTAGCTTTAAACGATTGTATTCGTCACCCACACCTGCTCTCCTGTAAATGCTGTATCACAATCGCGTGTCGTGCGAAGTATGACGGTTGTCCAGAAAGTAAGTTCCGAACGGTCGCGAATTGGAAACCACGGTGAAAATGAGAAACGTTTTATTTGCGACAGTTAGCTATATATTTACTATAAAAGGTCTTGATCACGATTTATTTATTAAGGTGACAGGTTTCGACCACTACTGTGGTCATCTTCAGACCATTGAGTAGGAACCTCTTTCTGCTGGAGAATCAGCAGAAAGAGGTTCCTACTCAATGGTCTGAAGATGTCCACAGTAGTGGTCGAAACCTGTCACCTTAATAAATGAATCGTGATCAAGACTGTTTTTATAGTAAATATTTGTAACACATTGATCACTGTCACTCCCATAATGTACTCAAAAGTAGTTAGCTGTATCTTCCAGCTTTTTCTGTACATAGTCACCGCTCCAACAAGACATCTGTCGTAGCATGGAACCAGCTTTCAATAACCTCGCCGCAGAAGACAGCTACCTGTGCTTTCCACCAATACTCTGCGCGGTCCGCAACTCGTTGTCTGTGCCAAAGTGTTGTCTTTGTAGCCAGTGCTTCATGTGAGCAGAGATGAAAATCAGAGGGAGCCACTGGAAACGCTGCAGGAGCCTCTACATTGTCCCTGCAGTCTACGGTCGACGATTGTCTTGACGTAGTAAGTGAATGACAGTTACGTTACGTGGGGTTGCGTGAAATCAAGCGAAATTTCTTGGTAGGCATCCTTACGTGGCGGGAGATACTATTTTCTAGCCATCTTTACGTGCTAACTGTGTGCTCAAAGCTACTAAGAGCGACATGAAGCGATTGACGGGCTTTCTAGAGTCACTGCCCACACATCTTCACCGGATTTTCATCGTGGTTTCCATTTCAAGACCAACCGGAACGTATTTTTTGAACATCCCTCGTATTAAGGAAACATAAATTGTGTGTCTGCATACCATGACTAACAACAAATTTTTCTTGGATGATCAGTTTCCTTTGTAAAGCTACTGATTAAAGATACTTTACAGAGATACACCTATTTTGTAAAGCAGGTAAATACTCACCATCAAAATCATGTGTTTGTTTCTCTAAGTAAGCAACAACTTGTTGTCCAATGTCTGTTATCAGCATGAACATATTCTTAATTTTCATCGTAGTAAAAGCAGGGCTCAGCGTGGTTCTCATGTCATGCCACTCTTTTCCTAAAAATAGAACAGTTGATCAACGTGCTTTCAGGACTCACATTTGTTCATGAATTAAACTACATAACATTCGAATAGCAGATATTGATTAGTGAGGATCATGCTTTCATTAAAAGGTGGATGACAGTAATGAAAACATTTGATTGTTGTGTTTCATCATTAGTTTTATTCAGTTCTAAGACACAGTTTTGGTTAATAACAAAATATTTTATTTCCCAGTCAGATTTAATTTTGTATTTCACGTTTATCGCATTAGCAAATCTCATACATACGTCTGAAAATAAATCGAACGTGGAGGTTCTTTCCAGTCAGTACACATCGAATGTCAGTGCCGGATCTACATTCGCTAAAAGAATTACCGGAAATCCATTAAATAAGTGCTAGACAAACTACCGTTTAATGACAGCAATAAGAAAAAGCTAATGACTAAGCATTTCAAAGAGAGTATAAAATATGATTTCCTAAATGTTTGCCATAATTGTTGATATTGTCCAGGTAAGGAGAAATAGATCAGGTTGAGTTGAAACACTCAGCTGGAAGAACAAAATTCGTATTTTGAGCTCCGTGAGGTTGTTGCATGCATAAGACAGCCACAGTGGGTGAGGTGGATCACTTATCAACCATTTCCTGTTGTGAGTTGCTGGATGTATTTAGTGTTGACGTGAGTTTCATTAAATAGCTACTATGAAACATTACCCGCAAACGAATTCGTTAACCGCTACCCATTGTCTACTTCGCTAGTGAAGATACGCTGCCCTCCCCTAGTCCTTATACAGGCAGACATCCAGAATTATTTAATATATGGAGGTGTAGCTTTCGTCAAGGTACAGCGTACAATGTGGCGGATTTCCTGACATTCGCAAATGAAAACAGCACCGAAAACCCCTGTCCGTCGTCAAGAGGAGATGTTCCACAAACGGTATTACCTATTGTGTCAAAGTTACGGAAGCACGAAACTCAGGTGTGGTGAGTACAAGTGATAGCTATTTCGCCAGATTATTAGAGCAGCGTTGTGGTTGTGTACTGAAGAGTATTCAGATGGTGCCAAACGCTCAAGATCTCTCTTTACAAAGGTTATAAAGAAAAATTCTCGAAATTGTAAGTGTGGAGATTAAAATATGCAAAGGAAAAAGGAAGAACAACTGTTTAGAGAAATGATACAAACATTTTAGCAGCAGTGACACTCAATACAAATGTCGCTAGGAGGCGTTTAGAAGGCACGAGCGGCTCCCTCAGACGAGTGTTATGCGGACATTACATTCGGCCGCATTTCGTGCTCGTCGCATCTCGGTGCTCCTACAACTTCACGTCAGTGACTTCGAAAACTGGTTACAGATCTCCGAATATTATCTACGAAAAGAGCAAAATGAAGTTCCACATTAATGTAAAATTTTGTGTAAGGAAGAAGTATCGTTTACGAATCGTGGGCAAGTCAATCTTCGCAACATGCGTTCATGGTCAGTTGAAAATCTAGGCTGACTCAGAGCAGTGGATGGAACGACGCTCTTGGTCTGTCAACGTTTGCTGTGTGTTTTCCAAGACTTGCATCATCGGTCTCTGTTTTGTGGACGGGAATCTAAATAATTACAAGCATCTCGAGTTTTTTAGATGTACTGGTGACGCAATTACTGCAAGAAATCCCATTGGGCAAAGGCAATCGGTGGGGCATCTACTTAACGGATGTCCGTCCCTTTCCCCAACTGAACTGACAAACCCTTTCAATAGAGTCGATGGAGAGCATTGGAAAACAAGTTCAGGAACGGCAAAACGATCTGCACACCTACCAAACTTAACACTTCTATAATTTTATCTGTGGCGAAAATTAAAACAAGAAGATTAAAAGGAAACATCGCCGACTACCGAAGGCAGGAAATGCCTCATAACACGTGTATGTGCTGCCGTTACCTCCAGGTGTAATTCAACGTGCAGTATTGCCTCTCTGTAATCACTTGATGATGTGTAGCAATGCTCAAGGTCGGAATTTTGAACACTTCATATGCAGCCATGATAATCAACACTCGAACCGTGCCTGAGTTACATGCTTGCTTACATTTGGTATATAACAGGGCACACGTTTGTAAAACGTCTTCTCCCGACGGCGGGACAGTAGCTTGCGACGCTGTTATGTTGATACTGTGCTGACGGAAAACAAAATCGCACACCAATAAGGAGTAGTGCGATAGAAACGAAAGTTGGTAGGGGTCTCACTACATCCTGCGGGGTTTCAAAAAACAAAATGATGATGTGGTGTGGTGGCCCTCAACTACGTACCCCCCGACTCAGAGTTGAAACATTAAAAGTTTCGTCTGGTTTCGTTGTCTAGGGGCTGGGATACGTAGTTGTCGCGTTACAGGCCAAATACTGCTGCGTCTACAGTATACAATATGAATGTACACATGAATCGAATGGTCGAAGGTTCCTATCACTCAATAATTGCTAATTTTGAATGTTATATAGAAATTTATAAATGAAAGACTGCAATTAAATAATTTCTGTAGGTTCCATTTTAACGACTTTAAATTGTGTGTACAATAGCAGAAGCACGTACCTTTAAGAATGCCCTTTATTACTGTAAAACTGTTATTGGTGTCGATGATCCAGCAATTAAATAAAATATAAGTTGAATAACAGGGAAGCAATAGATTCCTGCTTCATGTAATTAGTTATGAACAACAACATAGCTCGCGAGATATTCACTTCTAAAGGCATACTACGTCTTCACTGCAGAAGCCATGGAAATTACACAAGAGCACAAGTCGGCACTCCGAAATATTGCTCCACATGACCAAGCGCAAACTGCTCCACTCTCCAAGTCTTTCCTGGGACTCTGCGTCCGTCGTGCCGTACTGTCCCCTCGTGTCCTCTTTGGAACGATCGCTGTGATTGGCTAGAGCGGTCCCGCCCTGTCTTCGAGCCAATGCACACTCACAAACACAATGGAACACATTCGAAATACTTGAAATTATAATAATTTCAAATTAAATAAATATTCCTACAGCTGGACCATAAACACGCTCAAACACACATTATTAAATACATAAACAAATTAAAGAAAAACATATCAAAGGAATAGAAGTAAGCCAGTAACCTAATGTCTCTGTGCTTTCTATAACGCAGTAAATAATTGACCAATTTCTTCGTGAATAGTGTATATCGGATACAAACAAAGACACAGATGAATAAATATATTTATAAGCATGCTGCTACCGTTTTTTCGTGTAACTGTGGAGTACTTATGGCCTGACGAGATTAACAGTAATTGGCCACTTTGACCTCCAATAACTCATGTAGTATTCCAGATACATGCCTGTAATTCATACCAATTTAGGTTTACATTAATAGCTTTCTAAAGACACGTCAATCGACGAAATTGGATGAACAGTTTAGATTTCGGGAATTCGTTACTGGGTGTTACTCGTACAATTTACAGTCCCTGGACCACGCGGTCCGGCCCTTGTGCGGCATCCCGCGGCTTGCCGAGTGGCCCGAGCAGTGGCCGCCAACTCTGAATATTTTCAGGCGCCACAACTCGCCCGTTAACTCACAACCTGAAAGACGATATCTCTTCCAGTTTCGCACTAGTCGCGTGAGAGTGCCGCTAGTGGCGCCACTGTGAGAATACAAATCAGGTTTGCTTTAGGTACACGCTGTAACGGTTGTGAGCGCAGTTACCCTTGTGAGTGCCGCGTGGCTCGTGCTGTCTGTGACCATGGAGCAAGTCGAAGCACCATCGGCTTGTGCAGACTCTCAACAAGAGTCTGCCTGGGAACGAGAAGTGAACGCACTGCCTACTGCAGTTGGTGGGCGAGCAGTCAGCCTGTCTACTGCACTCACGCGCGTCTGACTGCTGAGCTGCGAGGGCTGGCTGTATCCAGCAACAGGCAACAAGTGCACGCCGGCCGTGCATCTAGTACAGCGCTCTCGTGGCTATGCCTGTCTCTTGTTGAAGCTCCGGTGTCGAGAATAACAATAACTGGCATGCCTTCAACTGCACATTCTGTCGCTGAGATGGGCACTGGTGGAAAATCTCTTCTGCATGTGTTGATATCCGTGATATTTTTTTCTGTCGTTTCATCTGAAAAACCCCTACAAATATTCCTGACCGCTTCTCCCCTCCATGATTCGGTCGTTCTTAGTTTATCGGTCATTGTTCATTTTGGTGTGCAGACTCGTCTGGAACATCTGTTACGATCGGTGCATTATCCCTCCAGTTCGGATTCATCTGCAAGGGTTGTGTTCTGCAATTATTTAGTCTATTCCAGTGCTGTGCTTGCGCATGGAATGGTTGAGATTATTACTCCACTGCTTGTTACGTGGGTTGTAATTCTGATTGTTGTTAAGGACAGGGTTAGACCTGCGATTGGGTCTGTTCGTTGTCGTTGTAGTTACTTTGCCCACCGAGGCTGTTACCGAACTGATTCTGAGGTTGGCAGTTACCATTAACCTTCATGCATAAAGTTGATGTTATTAGCACGGCCATTGTGTGCATTTGGACCTGACATACACACATCAAAAAAAGTTTTGCATCACCCCGGTTCCCAGAACTCCTGAACATAGACCTTGACTCTGGATATTGTATCACAAACACAGTCCCTTTGACTGTTCAGAGATGTCGAACGTTGCCTGTGGATATTGTATCACAGACACAGTCCCTTTGACTGTTCAAAGATGTCGCTAAACCCGCCCAAAGATGTAAACAACCATCCATGAGCACCGCCTATTAGACGGAAGGGGTCCGACAATGGATCAGTTCCAGTCATTCCACCAGGCAGGATGTACACGGCTCGTGTTGTCTGTAGTTCAACCATACCTAGACGGTCAATACCGTGGTTCGATCGCGTCCGCATTGTTACTTTGTGTCAAGAAGGACTCTCAACAAGGGAAGTGTCCAGGCGTGTCAAAGTGAACCAAGGCGATGTTGTTTGGACATGGAAGAAATACAGAGAGACAGGAACTGTCGATGACACACCTCCCTCAGGCCGCCCAAGGGCTACTACTGCGGTGGATGACCGCTACGTACGTTCAAATGGTTCAAATGGGTCTAAGCACTATGGACCTTAACAGCTTAGGTCATCAGTCCCCTAGACTCAGAACTACTTAAACCAAACTAACCTAAGGACATCACACACACCCATGCCCGAGGCAGGATTCGAACCTGCGACCGTAGCAGCCGCGTGTTTCCGGACTGAAGCGCCTAGAACCTCTCGGCGACCGCGGCCGGCTCCGCTACCTACGGATTATGTCTCCGAGGAATCCTGACAGCAATGCCACCATGTTGAATAATGCTCTTCGTGCAGCCACACGACGTCGTGTTACGACTCAAACTGTGCGCAATAGGGTGCACGATGCGCAACTTCGCTCCTGATGTCCTTAGCGAGGTCCATCTTTACGACCACAACCCCATGCATCGCGGTACAGATGTGCCCAGCACCATGCCGAATGGACCACTCAGGATTGGCATCACGTTCTCTCCAGTGATGAGTGTCCCATATGCCTTCAACCAGACAATCGTCGGAGACGAGTTTGGAGGCAACCCGGTCAGGCTGAACGCCATAAACACACTGTCCAGCGAGTGCGGCAAGGTGGAGGTGCCCTCCTGTTTTGAGTGGCATTATGTGGGGCCGGCATACCCCGCTGGTGACTCGTGGAAGGCGCCATAATGCGATGCGTGAATGCCATCCTCCGACCGATAGTACAACCATATTGGCGAGGCATTCATCTTCATGGCCGACAATTCGCGCCCACATCGTCCACATCTTGTGAATGATTTCCTTCAGGATAACGACATCACTCGACTAGAGTGGCCAGAATGTTCTCCAGACATGAACCCTATCGAACATGCCTAGGATAGATTCAAAAGGGCTGTTTATGGACGACGTGACCCACCAACCACTCTGAGCGATCTACGCCGAATCTCCGTTGAGGAACGGGGTAATCTGTACCAACATTGCCTTGATGAACTTGTAGATAGCACGCCACGACGAATACAGGCATGCATCAATTCAAGAGGACGTGCTACTGGGTATTAGAGTTACAGGTGTGTATAGCAGTGTGGACCACCACCTCTGAAGGTCTCGCTCTATGGTGGTCAATATGCAATGCATGCAATGTGTGATTTTCATGTGCAATAAAAAGGGCGGAAACGATGTTTATGTTGATATCTGTTCCAATTTTCTGTACAGGTTCCGGAACTCTCGGAACCGAGGAGATGCAAAAATTTTGTTGACGTGTGTATTACAGTTTCCTTGTCCACAACATGACTCTAAAAACTCCTGGATGTAATCGACTGAAGTGAGTACGAACATAAATTCATCCACGTTTTTATCATTTGCATGAATGAGTTTGTAGCGTATCCTGGGCGGAATTTCGACTTCAAGATGCGCGGAATATCTTTATGAGTAATTGGCAAACCTCAATATCAAGCCTTTTTTAAGTACTTCTCAAAGTAGCGTCAGAGACTACCCTTCTTGTAAGAGAATACTTCCACATAAAAAATTTCTTTTTCTAAGCGCCTAAGCGCTCTTGTATACCTCGAGATCAGTACTTCGACAAAAACGCTCTCTCAAACTCTTCAGAAGTCTGGAAAATGTCGATCATGCCAGTAGCCCAGAGGATTGCATGCCCCTGGATATATCCAGCTACGTAGCTTAGCTTTTGCTATACGCTCCACGGATGAAGTAGGACACCACGGAATCGTCTTATGAACGCCACAGGATGTACTGTACTTCTGTCTGGATGTACTGTACTTCTGTCTGGATGTACTGTACTTCTGTCTGGATGTACTGTACTTCTGTCTGGATGTACTGTACTTCTGTCTGGATGTACTGTACTTCTGTCTGGCGACAATGGTTGGGACTTGCAGCGCTTAAGGAGCTTCTTCCCCATCAGCATAAACGTATACAAATTTATCAGTGACAAACACCGTGACCTGTGTCGTATTATATGCACAGAACGACTGATACATATCTTTGCATTGTTAGAATCCCATGCGGTGCCGGAAGTCTGTGGTTGTCGCGCCCCGTCACGCATCTATGTTTAGGTATCGTTAAGGGCCTCTCGGATCTTCTCTACACCCTTAGAAAATTGTCGACAGATTGTACTACATTGGTTTTCCACCGATCAAAGTCAGAATCTCTTTAAATTCCCTCTCAATTGGCTATCTGAAGGTAAATCTTCGACTGGTAAGTTAGCTACCGCTTGCTAATTCTGTATAACGATCATCCACACATAGCATGAGAAACGACCTATAACAGTTCGCACTTGGTGTCTGGCTAAAACGTCCTGTAATACACATCCCTATCATTCCAAAGGGTGTACTGGTCTCTGATAACTTCAGAAGCAGCACACATCAATTGCTTAATCTACCCATTCTGCACATGGCATACAGTTCTTAACATACTGTTCTACATCTTCTCTAGGCACACCCACCACAAGTAATGTTCAGCTTCTCTTTGGTCCACGGTTTTACATTTTTAGTGACTTGATAACAAATGATCATATCATTGTTTTACACAACTCGCAGCATGACAGAAAACACAATGTGTGACTCAAAGTCACACATGGCCTACCATCCATTCTATAGCAGTCTTATTACTGAGGTCATTTGCATTACTGTGTTTCTTGCTTGGTTTATGAACTACTTCAAAGTGAAACTTTTTCAACTTTTGTGGCCATCATATAAGTCTATTCGATCCCAATCCCAATAACCACTTCAACATTGTGTGATCCATTATTACGTTGCACTTTTTCCCATACGAATAGCAGCGGAAGTGTAACATGTTAGATACCACGCTTAGTATTACCTTTTATGTGGCAGAATAGTTCCTGTCTGGTTTATTCAGTAATTGTTAAGTTACATAGTCGCTCAAGTAGGGAATGTTTAATTATAGCCACTATGTATTTATTCATGTAACGAATAACAAATGGTTCAAATGGCTCTGAGCACTATGGGACTTAACTGCTGAGGTCATCAGTCCCCTAGAACTTAGAACTACTTAAACCTAACTAACCTAAGGACATCACACACATCCATGCCCGAGGCAGGATTCGAACCTGCGACCGTAGCGGTCGCGCGGCTCCAGACTGTAGCGCTTAGAACCGCTCGGCCACTCCGGCCGGCAACGAATAACAAAGAATTATTCTACACATCTGGTAATTAATACATCAGGTAATTAATTTCGGTTTTTAGTAGCCGTCTTCAGACTTATACAGAGCCCAAATGTCCCACAAAAATACGAAAATTACAAACTGAAGGCAACAGAAATCAGTTTGAACATAAACTAAATATTCAAATAACATTGTAAAAATGGTAAACTTACAAAAATGAGCCAAAAGAAGCTTAGACATGTTGTTGTTGTTGTTGTTGTTGTTGTTGTTGTGGTCTTCAGTCCTGAGACTGGTTTGATACAGCTCTCCATGCTACTCTATCCTGTGCAAGCTTCTTCATCTCCCAGTACCTACTGCAACCTACATCCTTCTGAATCTGCTTAGTGTATTCATCTCTTGGTCTCCCCCTACGATTTTTACCCTCCACGCTGCCCTCCAATACTAAATTGGTGATCCCTTGATGCCTCAGAACATGTCCTACCAACCGATCCCATCTTCTGGTCAAGTTGTGCCACAAACTCCTCTTCTCCCCAATCCTATTCAGTACCTCCTCATTAGTTATGTGATCTACCCATCTAATCTTCAGCATTCTTCTGTAGCACCACATTTCGAAAGCTTCTATTCTCTTCTTGTCCAAACTATTTATCGTCCATGTTTCACTTCCATACATGGCTACACTCCATACAAATACTTTCAGAAATGACTTCCTGACACTTAAATCTATACTCGATGTTAACAAATTTCTCTTCTTCAGAAACGCTTTCCTTGCCATTGCCAGTCTACATTTTATATCCTCTCTACTTCGACCATCATCAGTTATTTTGCTCCCCAAATAGCAAAACTCCTTTACTACTTTAAGTGTCTCATTTCCTAATCTAATTCCCTCAGCATCACCCGATTTAATTTGACTACATTCCATTATCCTCGTTTTGCTTTTGTTGATGTTCATCTTGTATCCTCCCTTCAAGACACCATCCATTCCGTTCAACTGCTCTTCCCAGTCCTTTGCTGTCTCTGACAGAATTACAATGACATCGGCGAACCTCAAAGTTTTTATTTCTTCTCCATGGATTTTAATACCTACTCCGAATTTTTCTTTTGTTTCCTTTACTGCTTGCTCAATATACAGATTGAATAACATCGGGGAGAGGCTACAACCCTGTCTTACTCCCTTCCCAACCACTGCTTCCCTTTCATGTCCCTCGACTCTTATAACTGCCATCTGGTTTCTGTACAAATTGTAAATAGCCTTTCTCTCCCTGTATTTTACCCCTGCCACCTTTAGAATTTGAAAGAGAGTATTCCAATCAACATTGTCAAAAGCTTTCTCTAAGTCTACAAATGCTAGAAACGTAGGTTTGCCTTTCCTTAATCTTTCTTCTAAGATAAGTCGTAAGGTCAGTATTGCCTCATGTGTTCCAGTATTTCTACGGAATCCAAACTGATCTTCCCCGAGGTCGGCTTCTACTAGTTTTTCCATTCGTCTGTAAAGAATTCATGTTAGTATTTTGCAGCTGTGGCTTAATAAACTGATTGTTCGGTAATTCTCACATCTGTCAACACCTGCTTTCTTTGGGATTGGAATTATTATATTCTTCTTGAAGTCTGAGGGTATTTCGCCTGTTTCATACATCTTGCTCACCAGATGGTAGAGTTTTGTCAGGACTGGCTCTCCTAAGGCCATCAGTACTTCTAATGGAATGTTGTCTACTCCCGGGGCCTTGTTTCGACTCAGGTCTTTCAGTGCTCTGTCAAACTCTTCATGCAGTATCGTATCTCCTATTTCATCTTTATCTACATCCTCTTCCATTTCCATAATATTGTCCTCAAGTACATCGTACTTGTATAGACCCTCTATATACTCCTTCCACCTTTCTGCTTTCTCTTCTTTGCTTAGAACTGGGTTTCCATCTGAGCTCTTGATGTTCATACAAGTGGTTCTCTTTTCTCCAAAGGTCTCTTTAATTTTCCTGTAGGCAGTGTCTATCTTACCCCTAGTGAGATAAGCTTCTACATCCTTACATTTGTCCTCTAACCATCCCTGCTTAGCCATTTTGGACTTCCTGTCGATCTCATTTTTGAGACGTTTGTATTCCTTTTTGCCTGCTTCATTTACTGCATTTTTATATTTTCTCCTTTCATCAATTAAATTCAATATTTCTTCTGTTACCCAAGGATTTCTACTAGCCCTCGTCTTTTTACCTACTTGATCCTCTGCTGCCTTCACTACTGCATCCCTCAAAGCTACCCATTCTTCTTCTACTGTATTTCTTTCCCCCATTCCTGTCAATTGTTCCCTTATGCTCTCCCTGAAACTCTGTACAACCTCTGGTTCTTTCAGTTTATCCAGGTCCCATCTCCTTAAATTCCCACCTTTTTGCAGTTTCTTCAGTTTTAATCTACAGGCCATAACCAATAGATTGTGGTCAGAGTCCTCATCTGCCCCTGGAAATGTCTTACAATTTAAAACCTGGTTCCTAAATCTCTGTCTTACCAATATATAATCTATCTGATACCTTTTAGTATCTCCAGGGTTCTTCCATGTATACAACCTTCTATCATGATTCTTAAACCAAGTGTTAGCTATGATTAAGTTGTGCTCTGTACAAAATTCTACCAGGCGGCTTCCTCTTTCATATCTTAGCCCCAATCCATATTCACCTACTACGTTTCCTTCTCTGCCTTTTCCTACACTCGAATTCCAGTCACCCATGACTATTAAATTTTCGTCTCCCTTCACTATCTGAATAATTTCTTTTATTTCATCATACATTTCATCATACATTTCATCAATTTCTTCGTCATCTGCAGAGGTAGTTGGCATATAAACTTGTACTACTCTAGTAGGTGTGGGCTTCGTATCTATCTTGGCCACAATAATGCGTTCACTAAGCTGTTTGTAGTAGCTTACCCGCGTTCCTATTTTCCTATTCATTATTAAACCTACTCCTGCATTACCCTTATTTGACTTTGTGTTTATAACCATATATTCACCTGACCAGAAGTCTTGTTCCTCCTGCCACCGAACTTCACTAATTCCCAGTATATCTAACTTTAACCTATCCATTTTCCCTTTTCAAATTTTCTACCCTACCTGCCCGATTAAGGGACCTGACATTCCACGCTCCGATCCGTAGTACGCCAGTTTTCTTTCTCCTGATAACGACATCCTCTTGAGTAGTCCCCGCCCGGAGATCCGAATGGGGGACTATTTTACCACCGGAATATTTTACCCAAGTGGACGCCATCATCATTTAATCATACAGTAAAGCTCCATGCCCTCGGGAAAAATTACGGCTGTAGTTTCCCCTTGCTTTCAGCCGTTCGCAGTACCAGCACAGCAAGGCCGTTTTGGTTAATGTTACAAGGCCAGATCAGTCAATCATCCAGACTGTTGCCCCTGCAACTACTGAAACGGCTGCTGCCCCTCTTCAGGAACCACACGTTTGTCTGGCCTCTCAACAGATACCCCTCCGTTGTGGTTGCACCCACGGTACCGCCATTTGTATCGCTGAGGCACGCAAGCCTCCCCACCAACGGCAAGGTCCATGGTTCATGGGGGGGGGGGGGGGCGAGCTTAGTCATATAAATTTAAAATTGTAAGTACCATATGTATGGTAGTAGCGTAGATGCTCACTCTGTGGGGAAATATATTGTACTGTCATGCAGAAGCGACTGACCTAGCTGCTAGGTGTCACTACTGCACAGGTCACATGACTTTCTCATTAACTATTTATTTAATAAACAAATGAACAAATCATAACTTAGAGCTAACATATTATTTTACAGTTTTAAGGAGAACAGAGGTTGTTATTTAGCATTACTACGGAAACAGATTTCTATTAAAGTTAAATGACTGCGTGATGGGATTGAGATGTTACAGTCACACAGAACTAATTCAGAGTAACTGTCCTACATATCAGTTATGTAAATAAACTACAGATATGAAGAATTTTATCCACAGTATTAAAAGCACTGCAGGTGGTCAAGAATATTTGGGTCACTAATTCTCACGAGTAGTTGCCGCTTACTCTTAAACAAACATGCATGGCAGCAACCACACTATTCTCAGATGGGCAGCTCAGGGGTATCTATGAAGAAGCATACTCCACTGTAACTAAAGACGACACACTGGAGGAAGTTGCTGTCGAACTGGGATCTGGCCAGTCTGAGGAACTACATCGGCGAATGTTTTGCCGTTCTTCACAAGTTTTCGGACGTTTTTGAACCTGGAGTGGAGAAAAGGCAGATCACGTGGTCCTGGTAAAACACAGTATCAACACTTGGTCTCATCTACTAATGATCTAGTGCTTATATAGGGCGTCTCCAGCTTAACAGCGGAGATGTGGGAGCTAGTGGAGATGATGTTGCAGGACAAAATCACTGAACCTCCAGAGAGTCTTTGATCCTCTCCAGTGGTTGTTGTGGAGAATAAGGACAGCACATGGCTTGGCATTTCTGCATTGACTACTGATGACCGAACAAAATCACAAGTCTATCCACTGCCATACACTGGTGATACAATAGACTGCTTGAAAAGACCAAAGTAGTTCTCAACTAAGGTAACGCAGAAAGGCTGCTGGTAAATCAAGACTAACAAGGCTGACTGGGAAAAGGGTGTAAGCATATTGTCATATCGCTGGCTTAGTTGTGGAGTATCTTTGCGGGCAGCCGCGTCTGTAGTGAGTCGAGCACGGGACACGAAACTGTTATGTTGTGTAGTGTGTAGCTCTGCATGTGAGAGGCTTTTTTAGTATTCAGGTTGAAGAGTTGCTGCAAGTGCTGTTACAGAGTGATTTCAGGTGTGCCGGAGGGGAGTGTCGTAGGACCGTTGCTATTCACAATATACATAAATGACCTTGTGGACAACATCGGAAGTTCACTGAGGCTTTTTGCGGATGATGCTGTAGTATATCGAGAGGTTGTAACAATGGAAAATTGTACTGAAATGCAAGAGGATCTGCAACGAATTGACGCATGGTGCACGGAATGGCAATTGAATCTCAATGTAGACAAGTGTAATGTGCTGCGAATACATAGAAAGATAGATCCCTTATCATTTAGCTACAAAATAGCAGGTCAGCAAATGGAAGCAGTTAATTCCATAAATTATCTGGGAGTACGCATTAGGAGTGATTTAAAATGGAATGATCATATAAAGTTGATCGTCGGTAAAGCAGATGCCAGACTGAGATTCATAGGAAGAATCCTAAGGAAATGCAGTCCGAAAACAAAGGAAGTAGATTACAGTACGCTTGTTCATCCACTGCTAGAATACTGCTCAGCAGTGTGGGATCAGTACCAGATAGGGTTGATAGAAGAGATAGAGAAGATCCAACGGAGAGCAGCGCGCTACGTTACAGGATCATTTAGTAATCGCGAAAGCGTTACGGAGATGATAGATAAACTGCAGTGGAAGACTCTGCAGGAGAGACGCTCAGTAGCTCGGTACGGGCTTTTGTTGAAGTTTCGAGAACATACCTTCACCGAGGAATAGAAGGGAGAACCGACAGAGGTACTCAAGGTACCCTCCGCCATACACCGTCAGGTGGCTTGCGGAGTACGGATGTAGATGTAGATGTACAGTAAAGTGATGAAATATGGAAATGGTTCAGTGGAAAGTGCGTCAAGAAGTAATCAAAAAAATGAGCAGTGGCGTTAATAACGTATTTACGTATCCTCTCGTTGCGTGTCGCATAGCATCGATCATCCGCGCCGTGTTCGGTCTCCCAGAATGAACTGATGTGAATCAGTAGAAAGTAGTTACCGTAAAAGAGTGCAGTCACGTGCCGGTGTCTTGTAGCGAGCGTGAGGACGTGCGTTCGGTCATCGCGTTTCCGCATTATCAACAATCAGCCGCGCCGCGACGGTTACGCGCACGCTCGTACAAGTGAGAACTGAGAACTGAAAAATTAACTTTACGAACAGTGTTATATCATTTCTAGTGACAAGGAGGACTATTACGATATCTGTTTGTGTGAGGAGCGTAAGAACTTTCATTCCATCATTCGGCTTCCGCATCATCAACAATCACCCGCGTCGTGTTAGTTACGCGTACTGAGGCGTAGCGCCTTCGCATCGCTCCTCTCACTTGTTAGGACGATATCGTTATAGGCATCAGTCATCGACAGATGTCACCAGCTGACATGGACCTGAGTTACAGAGCTGCACGTAGTTGTACTAGTAGGCGGCAGAGGTCAGCAGTTGACGGACAGTGCTAGCAGTCGTAGTCAAAACAATGTTGTAAAGTTATGTTTGATTAATATTTAATGTGTTTGCATAATTATAATTGGTTTATATGTGCAGTAATTAACAGTGTGAGTGCTGTATGAGTGAAGAAGAACAGAAGTAAATGAAAATTGTTTCGTTTATTCACGCAGTACCAGTTAAACTATACAGGGGATTTACTATAATTAAATGTGCAGTCACTTTATGGTACTAATAAATAGTGAGTAGAACACAAATTAATCTGTAATTTCAGAAAGAGTAATTTTATATTTGATACTTTTCTAAATTTATTTATTTAGCAATTGCTATAGAAAGAAATATTTTACTATGATTGGTCATTGAAGTAAAGCGCGGGTTAGCGCGGGATAATACCGAAACCTGATTTGCTGTTTGTGATACCAGCCAATCAGAAAAATGCAGGCTCACGCCAATCTATGCTGGTAACAAAGCCTCTGGTGTCATCGAGGAGTCAGTCGGGGCTGAGGGTTCGAACTAGTAACATGTCATTGAAAGCAGCTCCGACGAAAGTACTGTAAAATCGCGGAAACATGCTAATTACGAGTTCGCGAAGTAGTACAAAGTGTATTTAAGTGAACGGTATAGTGGAAGTCGTGTGGAATTTCAGACGGAATATCAAAACTATTGCTTTTGACTGTTAGTTAAAACCGCGTGGCGTGTTGTGCGGTCTACGACTGGAACAGGTATTACGTGTAGAGCAGGGTTCACAACATTTGAGCGAGCATTTTCTTAACTAAACGATCCGGTGAATTCTGTTAACTTCAGTAATAGGGTGTAAATACCATAAACTGGTGGTGTGCCTGGGAACTTTACATTGTGTAGACACTTTGTACGGACTTGGCAGTATTTACTGTGATCTTTATCGTAAAAATACACCTGAAAATTTATATTGCCAAGTTAAAACTTTTATTTCAGTACTAACCACATCCCGTTTACCGTACAATTCTATGTATGTTGCGACCTGCAGTAGACAGTAGTGGTCTAGTATTTTCTACTACAGCTTTTAGCTAGAGAAATGAACATTGCTGGACACTGGCAGGGCGGTAAAAAGTAACGTGCCGCGCCACAGTACGCTCGTCTAAATGATGTTTTGTGGACTGTTAGTCATCCATTAATTGCGTGACTGCTACGGTCACAGGTTCGAATCCTGCCTCGGGCATGGATGTGTGTGATGTCCTTAGGTTAGTTAGGTTTAAGTAGTTCTAAGTCTACGGGACTGATGACCTCAGAGCCATTTGAACCATCCATTAACTGGGATAACACTTCTGAATTGGTATGTAAACAGTGCAACCTGCGATTTTCCTTTAACCGTCTCAGAATATAGTTGTTCACACCAGACGTCGAACAGTGTTGTGTTTTAACGTTGAGTGGCTCCCCTAAACCCGTTTGCATATTTCGATGGATAATTTCAGGCAAGCCAGCAGCAGTGTGGAGCAGAACAGTACGACCGCTGCGGGATTACCAGGTACGTGGTGTGGACAGGGCGCATGGTCAAGATAAGAAACGGTCACAAAACGAGAATTCTGTATAAGGTAGCCCCCCTCCCCCCCACCCATTCGTACTCCTGGACGTGTTACAAGGGTACCTCCAAAACATCTGACTGTCTCTGTGATTCAAAGTTATGCCATCTGAACTATGTTATGCTTCAGCCACCTTTGAGCACATGAGAAACAGCCTGCTTCAACACTTCAAATAGACGATTTGTCTTTGTTTTCTGTATTACAACATTGTTGTTCCAAAGGCATTTGAAACACATCTAGGCCACCTGATAATTGTGTTAATGTGTGATCAACTCGAAGCCTCCAACTGAATCCAAAGAAATGCCTCTCCGTCGCCCAAGAAATGAGAAACCTGAGGCAGCTAGTGAATAGCATTGGAGACTGTTGTGATCCACAGAAAATAACGGCAGCCATATTCTCTGACTCCTTGGTTTTCTCGAAATGTGGTCGAACTACTGGTGATTCATAAATGACTTCTTTACTGAGGGATATCCATTGCAAGAAGTACTATAGGGAGACACCAAATTTTCCTGGAAAGAAGTGCAAGAGAGATTTTTCTGTGTTCTTAAGAAGGCACTAACATCTTCTCCAGTTCTTGCACTGTACGAAGAGAATGACAATACAGAACTTCACACTGATGCTAGCAGTTAAGGGATAGATGCAGTTCTAATGCAAACTCAGGAAGGTGCTGAAAAGGTGTTAACTTATGCTTTATTTATTTACTGTTTTTCGTTCCTAGAAGGTTCTCGAAATTTCATATGTTTTCATTGCATGCGTATAGTGCAATACTCGATATTTGTATAAACAGAAAAACTTTGTTTCCAAGAGACAGTTCTGTCTGCCCATTGATGTGCGTAATAAATCCGCTTTCAATGCTAAGTGTCCTTCATTGACAATCCTTCTTTGGTATTTGAACTTGATTGTGGTTACAACGTGACAATATGTTTTTGGAACCGATTTGATAATGGCGATAAAAAATTCATAATTATCTGAGAATTGGCTAACTCTTTATTACCAAAAAATCGTGAAAAGAGTAGATTGCTATTCACTGTAAAGTTCATATGTTGAGTTGCAGACAGGCACGACAAGAAGACTATTTACACACTGAGCTCTCACCCAAACCCTTCTTCAGAAAAGGACACATACATTCAAAAAAGCAGAATCATCTCGCGCAGACATGGCCACTATCTCTCAGTCGCTCTAGTCAGTCCATAAAATTGCAGAAATAAGAAATACCAATAGCTGTACATTCTATAAAATATATTAATTACGCGAGCAGTTTTGACACTGCATTAGTGTAATCTTGAGGCCTCTTTTCAAACTGAATGGTGATACACGATAGTCAGTGGAATAGGATAGGTACCATTTATGTTCACTGGTCTCATGAATTTCTGTTTGCTCGATGTGTGCACCCCAGCCATCTAAATTACAAGGACAAGGTTTTCTGTTTATTACCTAGTTTCCTCTTTCATCAATTGTCACCAAGTACTTCAGTAGAAAGAAATTAA
Organism: Schistocerca nitens; assembly: GCF_023898315.1. Classification (NCBI taxonomy): domain Eukaryota; kingdom Metazoa; phylum Arthropoda; class Insecta; order Orthoptera; family Acrididae; genus Schistocerca; species Schistocerca nitens. The sequence goes on along the minus strand of NC_064615.1, from coordinate 872,987 downwards.
CCTGCTTGCCATTAGTTTGACATATTAGCTGCAGGCAGTCATATGGAAACTAATGTAACAAAAGGTACAACCAGTAGCGCAGTCTGGACAGAGCGGCTGGAGGTACGGGGTCATGTGTGGATGAGATGTGCCTGCATGTGTGTTTTCTTTTCTGTAGGAAGCTTTGGCTGAAAGCTCAGTCTTTTACAGTCTTTTTGTTGTGCCTATCTGCAACTCTACATGTCACCTATACAGTGAGTGGCAATATATCATTTTCATAATTTTTGATATTCCAGCTTTGATTTTTTTTATTGCTTATTTTCTTTTTTCCTTTTTTTCTTACTAAAAACAAACAAAAACATTTATCTGCGGGGACGTAATTCATTGGAACTTTCCATCCGAGGTAAAATAGATACTATATGCCACATAGAGAAAATAAGGGTAGTCAATACTTACCTTTCAATGCGACAAGCATCTTCTGTGAGAGTGGATTGCTGTTTTCTGCATTGACGAAATTCATATGGTCAGTAAAGTGGTCAAAATCCTTGACCGTGATGGCGCGTATCAATTCGGGATCTCTAATCAGTAGGACAGGGATCGTAAACGAGAAGAGACCTGCATAGGGGTGTGGGTCCAACTTCTGATAGAGGTCATTGAGAATGTCAGGCATGGACTTCCTGCAGAACACCACGTCCAGCATGTTGCCCACTACTGGCAGAGGCGTCACGTATGGAACTCTGCGATGGGCGAAGACACCGACGTACCGGCGCCACCAGAGGATGAACACTGCCGTGGCCCCCAGCACCAGTGACACCCATAACGTCCAGCAGTCCACAGCCATCTGTGGGGAAACACGGAAAGTGCTTCTTAGGCATTTCCTGAGTTTTAGTGATACCATGTAATCCCACGGGGACGATAAGTACTGAACAATTTATTAGCTTATTTGAAAGTTAACATAGCCATGAATCTATAATGATAACTCTCTTAGGAGGGTCTGTACACTGATTACATGGGATCATTATAAATAATGTCCTTGCATGAGACAAATTATAATCAGACACTTTAACACAGATTAGTCACTTAATTATGCATTTGCAATTCAATAAATACGAAATGACCAAGTTGTATTAGCTGTATAACGTAATTTAAGTAAATCATACTTGCTTTTACATTCATAAATTATGGGATACAGTCAAATTGACGAAATTTACCCTATACAGGAAAACTTAATAGCTTACTTTGAAGTGTGTGGCCAAATCAATTAAAATTTTTCCATCACACAAAAGAATAGAATTATTTCATTAATGAGAATCGCTCGATTCAGCAGCAAAATGAAGAGATTGTGCTATCTTCGTGAAAGTACATCTCCAAATTAAGTGTGGTAGCTTACATGTTCATAAAACAGCTCGGCCACAGCGGCTGGCACGCTGATTGGACAGGAGACATACAACACCAACCCACAAATCACAGTGGCTAACAATAAATTTCTCCTGGAAATTAAGAGTAGAAATCAAATTGTGGAAATTGAATTTGATGCATACGATGTAAGAAGTTTTAAAACACTCTGGAAACGAGATTGAGTTCTGCGCAAACATCAGTACACTTATATGTGAAATAAGGGCAGTGGGCTAACTTTAAACAGAAACGTTAAATATGCTCACTACTAGTACTGCGTTCCACAAAGGCACAGATTTTGAAGACGAACCCCAGTAAATTTTACAAATCTTATCAGGCCATGTATATTCTTCCTGTCAGTAAAATGCGTGTTGAGTGTAACTGTGGGGTGTCACCGCCAGACATCACACTTGCTAGGTGGTAGCCTTTAAATCGGCCGCGGTCCGGTAGCATACGTCGGACCCGCGTGTCGCCACTGTCAGTGATTGCAGACCGAGCGCCGCCACACGGCAGGTCTAGAGAGACGTCCTAGCACTCGCCCCAGTTGTACAGCCGACTTTGCTAGCGATGGTTCACTGACAAGTTACGCTCTCATTTGCCGAGACGATAGTTAGCATATCCTTCAGCTACGTCATTTGCTACGACCTAGCAAGGCGCCATTATCATTTGCTATTTATCTTGTGATGCATGTACAGTCAGACCGATGTTCACCAATTATGGATTAAAGTTAAGTATTCCAACAGCTACATACTTTATTTGCTAGACACATATCCTTTAACTGTTCCAGACCTCACGCCAGCCTGCGTGAGCTTAAACGCGTGCCTTTCGGCTTCCGCTCCTAGTGACTTGGCTGTCTTGCCAAGTCATAACATTTTGGCGACGAGAATTCTGCGTTCGTACCTATATTGATTTACTTGTGTCATGGCTTCGCCACAATCTCCAGATGTACTGCCCGAATTTTATCGCTTGCAGAATCAGCAGACGCAGGCCTTATTGGATGCCCTTGGACAGCTCGTCCAGGGTCAACGTGCAATGCAAAACGATGGGGCAGCCGCCGCTCCACCACTCCCGCAGCCACAACACACAGTTGCACCACCTTTTCGTCCTTTTGATGCGGCACTGGAAAGCTAGACGGAGTGGTCACGCCAATTTGGATTCCATCTCGCCGCCTACAGAATTCAAGGTAATGAGCGGAAGCCTTTTCTCCTTTCCGCCGTAGGCGTCGAAACGTACCGTATGATAGTCAAATTATTTCCCCGACGCGACGTGGCAACGCTGTCCTACGAAGAAATTTTGTCTGCATTACATGCTTATTTGAAAGAAACATTTAATGTAGTTGCAAAAAGGTATACATTCTTCCGTACAAAACGTACAGCCGGTCCGACTAATCGGGAGTCGGTTGCAACATTGCAAGGACTTACTAGGGATTGTGCTTTTGAGTGTCAATGTGGACTCCCTTATTCAGATACTAGGAGTGGGTTGCAACCTTGCAAGGCCTTACTAGGGATTGTGCTTTTGAGTGTCAATGTGGACTCCCTTATTCAGATACTATGGTACGTGATGCAATTGCACAGAACGTTTCTGATGTTCGTATAAAAGAACAGATTTTGAAACTAGTCAATCCCTCCCTTCAACAAGTGATAGACATATTGGATCGGCAAGACACACTTGACTTTGCTCAGGAATCATTTGAAACTTCACCAGCCGTGTGTCACATTAACCGGTCCGCCGGGCGAGCTGCACGGAACGGTAAACAGCCCTCGCGCCCGTCCGCGCAGCTGCTGCCAAGCTCTCCGCCACATGTGCCGCGCAAGCAAGCAAATGCAGTGCTAAAATCATACCCGCGGTGTGCTACTAGACATTTGCGTGAGAATTGCCCGTCACACCAGGCTATTTGCTTTTTCTGTAATAAAAAAGGACATGTTCAAAGTGTTTGCCAGAAAAAGCTCTGATCGGACACTCAAAACCATTCCAGGCCCTTCGCTTCACGCCGGAATCGTACCAAGAATACTCAGGCTCGTGAACCTTCGCCCATGGAACTTCATATAGTTCATTCCACTCCGCCCAGTGCCACTCTCTCTAACAGTGACTGTGTTTGTCCCACAAATAGTGTGCGTCGACATCGCCGGAAATCCCGTCAAGTTGCAAGTGATTCTGTACCAGTGTCAGTTCACGTTGCGCGAGACAGTCGCTCTTGTCGTCAGCAGGACAATAAACTTTTTGTGGACTTGGACATTAACGGCAAAGTGATACCTTTCCAGCTCGATACCGGAGCTGCAGTTTCACTGATCAATCACGACACGTACAAACAGCTGGGCACACCTCCGTTGCGCGCCGCAAATGTTAAGTAGTTATTCAGGACAAGCAATCCCTGTGTTAGAACAGTGCAGCCTTTTTGCAACATACAAGGGACAAACAAAACTTGTGTCATTTTACGTACTTCGTTCTTCTTCTGCTGTGAACTTGTTTGGTTTAGATTTGTTTCAGTTGTTTAACTTGTCTATAGTCAATCAGGTCCTATCAGTGAACCAGACTGTGCCTTCAGACAGTGTTTCTCGTCTATGTGAAGAATTTGCAGACATTTTTGCACCGGGCCTTGGTTGCGCTAAGAACTATAAAGCACATTTGGAACTGAAAGTAGACGTGCAACCGAAATTTTTCAGAGCGCGCAATGTTCCCCACGCATTGCGTGATGAGGTCGCAAGAACATTACACGATTTGGAATCACAAGGTGTAATTGAACGTGTGCAGGCTTCTCTCTGGCATCACCCTTAGTAATTTTGCAAAAGCTTTCCGGAACATTGAGACTTTGTGTGGACTTCAAGGCAACAGTGAATCCACAACTAGTGATTGCAACTTTTCCTTTACCCCGCCCGGAAGATCTTTTTGACAAACTGTACCCAGGTAAACATTTTTCGAAGTTGGACCTAGCAGACGCGTACTTGCAAATACTGGTGGATGAAGAATCCCAGCGCGTTTTGGTAGTTAACACACATCTTGGTTTGTACCGATTCAAACGACTGCCATTCGAGTGTGCATCCGCCCCTGCATTGTTTCAGCAATATCTACAAACTGTTTGTGCGTCGGTCCCTACTGCAGCAAACTATCTGGACGATATTGTGATCTCCAGAAAGACGGAAGTAGAACATTTAGCCAATCCCAGAACATTATTTCAGGTCTTGCGACAAAATGGTCTTCGCTTGTGGAAGGACAAATGTGTGTTTTTTGCTCGTGACTTACCATATTTGGGACATGTAATCAATGCCCAAGGCATACATCCCAGTCCCGAGCACCTCCGTGCCATACAAGACTTGCATTCGCCGCAGAATTTGAAGCAGCTACAGAGTGTGCGGGGAAAAATTAATTATTATCATCGCTATGTGCGCCACGCCTCTTCCATTTCAGCTCCGCTTCATCGCTTCAGCCGTAAAGGTGTTCCGTTCGTCTGGACGACGGAATGCGAACGCGCCTTTCGCCAGTTGAAATCGGCGTTGCTTTCCAATACTTGCCTTACGCCATTCGATCCCCAGAAACCCCTTTTGTTGATGGTAGATGGCCGGCCGCGGTGGTCGTGCGGTTCTAGCGCTGCAGTCCGGAACCGCGGGACTGCTACAGTCGCAGGTTCGAATCCTGCCTCGGGCATGGATGTGTGTGATGTCCTTAGGTTAGTTAGGTTTAAGTAGTTCTACGTTCTAGGGGACTGATGACCTAAGATGTTAAGTCCCATAATGCTCAGAGCCATTTGAACCTTTTTTTTTTTTTTTTTTTTTTTTTTTTGATGGTAGTTGCATCGGATTTCGGGATCGGTGCTGTGCTTGCGCACAAAGATGGATCGCACGATCGCCCTATTGCCTTTGCGTCCAAATTGCTCTCGTCTGCGCAAATAAATTAATCACAGATCGAGAAAGAAGCATTGGCTCTCGTATTTGGTGTTACAAAGTTTCATGATTTCTTGTATGGTCGTCACTTTACCATCATCACCGACCACAAACCTTTGACATCGCTTTTTCATCCGAACACGCCTGTACCTCCACGTACAGCGCAGAAATTCATTCGCTGGTCTATTTTCCTCTCGCAGTACCGCAACGATATCTTGTATCGGTCCACTGTTAAGCACGGAAACGCCGATGCGTTGTCCCGTTTGCCTGTTGCTGAGGATAGAGCAGTCGATTCCTCCGAACTTGCTTGTATGTTCATTGATTCGGAAACCGATGACGTGGTCGAATCGTTCCGAATGATTTTCGTCGTGTAGCTACAGCCACAGCTGCTGACCCTGTCCTTGCTACCGTTCTGCGTTTTGTTGCTACGCAATGGCCCTTGTCAAAGTCACGGATCGGGGATCCGTTGGTTCGCAGATTTTTTACTCACAAGGAGAGACTTTTTGTACGACGTGGTGTTTTGTGGTTGCGTTCTGATAATGATCAGTCCAGGGTCGTGGTCCCACGTTCGTTGCAGTCCTCTGTCTTACGGCTTCTCCACCAAGGACATTGGGGTATAGTGCGAACGAAACAACTTGCTCGTCAGCACTGTACTTGGTTAGGAATCGATGCTGTGATTAGGAAAATGTGCTCTTCTTGCATGGCGTGTGCCGAACAACAATCAGCACCACCGCAGAAATTTTTTGCATGGCCAAAAGCCACTTCCCCTTGGCAACGCTTACACATCGATTTTGCTGGTCCATTCTGGGTTGCTCGATGGTTGGTTGTGGTAGATTCATTCAGTAATTTTCCTTTTGTTGTCCGGATGTCTTCCGCGATGTCATCTGCCACCATCCAAGCGTTATCTGCTATCTTTTGCATTGAAGGTCTGCCACAGACTATTGTTTCCGACAATGGCCCACAATTCGTGTCCGCAGAATTTCAGTCATTCTGCAAGGCCAATGGTATTCAACATCTGACATCCGCGCCGTTTTCGCCTCAGTCAAACGGTGCCGCGGAACGATTGGTCCGGACTTTCAAGTCACAGATATTGAAGTTGAAAGAGTCTCATTCTCTGGAGGACGCGTTATTGCTCTTTTTGTCTTCGTATCGCTCTCAGCCTCGCGATGGTCGCTCGCCGGCTGAGTTGCTTCACGGTCGCCCTCATCGAACCTTGATGTCTTTGCTACATCCGCCGCATCAGGTTCCTGTGCAGCGGCAGACGCCTGCTTTTGCTCTGGGCGACGTTGTCTACTATCGTCACTATCGCGGTTCACGGCGTTGGCTCGCAGGGCGCATTCTTCGCTGCCTCGGCCGCGCTATGTATCTGGTTTTGGGGGCCTCTGGTGAGGTGCGTCGGCATCTCAATCAGCTGCGCCTCTGTCGTCGCACGGGATCTGCCGCTCCCCGTCTGCTTTCAGCGACGGTGCAGTCCGGTCAGCGTCCTGGGGACCCATCTACTGGCTCGCCTCATCCCCAGGTGTTACCGACGCTGCCTTCCATTTTGCCCCATGGCGACGCGCCGCCGCCTGTTCTCCCGCCGGCGACGCCCGCAGTGGACGCGTCGCTGCAACCGCCGGGCGCCTCCCTGGGTCACGCGCCGCCGATCGCTTCCCGTGACCAGCTGTCCTCCGATATGGAACTCTTGCCCTCTCCGGACCACATGGCGTCTTCGCCCGTCGGGTGCTCCGACCCTTCGGCCCCTCCTGTCTCTCTACGGGCGCATACACCGCATGTTGGCGTGCGCCCTGGACTAGGTTTTCAGGCGTTTCCTAGCTCCCCTCGGACCGAATGGCAGGGTGCGGGTGGCACAGTCTCGCCTGTTGTTAGGCTCCCCACCTCGTCGCATACGTCAACATGGGGTCCTCCCCACGGCGGGCGGAAGCCTTATCACACAACCGTACGCCGATTTGCGGGGGAGGAATGTGGTGTCACCGCCAGACACCACACTTGCTAGGTGGTAGCCTTTAAATCGGCCGCGGTCCGGTAGTATACGTCGGACCCGCGTGTCGCCACTGTCAGTGATTGCAGACCGAGCGCCGCCACACGGCAGGTCTAGAGAGACGTCCTAGCACTCGCCCCAGTTGTACAGCCGACTTTGCTAGCGATGGTTCACTGACAAGTTACGCTCTCATTTGCCGAGACGATAGTTAGCATATCCTTCAGCTACGTCATTTGCTACGACCTAGCAAGGCGCCATTATCATTTGCTATTTATCTTGTGATGCATGTACAGTCAGACCGATGTTCACCAATTATGGATTAAAGTTAAGTATTCCAAAAGCTACGTACTTTATTTGCTAGACTCAAATCCTTTAACTGTTCCAGACCTCACGCCAGCCTGCGTGAGCTTAAATGCGTGCCTTTTGGCTACCCGTCACTGTGGATTGGCTGTCTTGCCAGTCCACAACAGTAACATTGCAACGAACTCATATTTCAACGATGGACTGATTCATTCAATTTGCGGATTAATCCTTTCAATTGGAGCAGGGTGTAAGATTGTTCAAATTCCTACCAACACTGTATACTTTCCAGTGACAGTACAGACATTGTGCTACCTGAACTGCGTGTTGTGGGCAAGAGTAACCAACCTGTCGACTTTCGTGATGAGGAAATCATTATACGAGTACATCTAAGACAGGATGGGCGTAAGGTATAAAAGCAGTCCACACAGTGCAGAACACATCACTTGCCAGCAGAAGCGCCGTCGCTCAGTATATCCAAGCAGTGGACTATGATGAGCAAATCGCAGGCCAGCAATACTCCTCACATAAACCATTTGCTTCAACGACATTTAACAAGAACGACTAAATTAGGATTGTCATCCAGCACTACAACGCTTTAATTCTTCCATGCAAGAGTTTCATGTATTTGGATGGCTAATTTAAGAAACAGGATGGCAGTCGTACAGTGGGATCAATGCTTACACGTAATGCTTTGGCATTCCTGTCCCAGGAAATCTGATATGAACTTAAGGGGGTAGAGATTTATCGTACACGTAATGCAGGCATAGCGTCAACCCTTAAAACGTATGTCTCGCCATCACCCTCGGATTTGAATGGTTTAGAAAATGTAGCATGGTTCATAGACGGGCCTATGGGCAGAACAGCAGAAGAGTACCTCTAAAAAGAATTATGGGTTACTTCGAGGACCTGCAGCGAATTATTATGGATGCTAAACAGGAACTTATTCTGATAAGGAGTGCAACGGATAACAACTCATACGTTCAACAAGCTCAATAGGACAAATTATAAGGAAAATGCCACACTTCACTGTGGCAGATGAGGATCATTTCGACAGCTGTAAATTAAATAATGTCGGGGTCTACTTGAATTCAGAATTCTATCTGTACGACAATTTACTGATACAGTGGGACCAGAGTGTATACAGTCTAGCATTTGACATGTATGCAAGGTTCCGTGCTTATTACTATGAAGGTGTTAAAAACTAAGGATGCCTACCATTGTGTACAATCTTGTATCAATACGTTACAAGTTGAGTCAGCAAGAGAAGTGAATAGGATACAACACTACCAATAGCTATGGCAGGAGAGGGCGCTAGGGCACAATGTACGAGGAACAGCACAACCATCTAGGAGGAAACCACGCATACTGTGAGTGTGGCTGCGTGCTACAGCACGTATCAGACTGCAGTCTCTGTAACAAAGTGTGACTGAGTAAATGGTCTCTAGCATCGAAACCCTGCATTTCTGGACATAAGTTCATTAGACCTTTTTTGTTCCATATCCCCTAATCAATCAATCCCTAGAAATTGTACATGGTGGAAAAGATCACCCTGTATAGAAATCCGTCAGCATCGATCCAGCTGTTTTGTGATGTGGAATAACCAAGCCATTTAACTGACGCTCTATTCCCTTGACGCAATATGACCCTCTCTATGAGATACACGTCTGGTTTTGAGCTTTTGTATAACTCTTCTGTGTAAAAGCATCCTGCAGTTTCATTACCACTGCTGTCCTTTTGAGATAGGGTCTAGGATTCGTTCTCCGCGCTTTGGAAACTGTGAATATCCCAGTTGATCTGTTTGTCACGTATGACTTGTCAAATGCTGTCTTGTGTTTTCAAATACATAATAAATCACCTACATTAAATCGCTGTTTGCGTGGATCTAACATTTTAATACGATTGTATGCTGTATCAAGAAGTCTGTTATCTTGATCTTCGATTATACTGCGCAATTATTTGCGGAAGGATATCGATCCATTTGTGTGAGCCACGAAGATTGAATAGCATCCACATTTGCAATTTCACTGCCCTATTCAGCCTTTCCACAATACTCGCCTTCAGATGGATGAATGTCGAGTAGTGATGTATTCCTTTCCGCTCAATCTGTATTGAAATGTCTATTCTAACACCCGCCACCGTGATCTGTTTGAAGACCTTCTGGGATTTGATATGTCCCCGCTTGTTCAATTACTCAATCCTTCCCTGTTTTCGCTTTCATGGGTACTGCCCAGGCCAATTTAGAATAAGTATGAATGACCATTAAAATGTATTGAATCCGTTATTTACAAGTGAATATTCCCACGTGTCTAGAAGATCTGCCTTCCTCAGATCGTCCAAACCTTTAATCATAATACATCTACGAAGATATCTTTCGCATGCTGGTTTGTGCAGTTCGTGAACTACAGGCTTCTTGCATATTCAGTGATACCTCTCCCTCTAAGCTTAGAAATTATTGAAAAAACTTCATTCGAATGAGCTATATTACAGTGGTAGCTGATGCCACGAAGTCATAGCCGATTTACTAGCTCACTAGCATTTTTATAATATATATACTTTGGGAGTCGATTACTCACTATTTTATGCTGAATGTCAATACTATCACTGATGCTACTTTTTTCACCAACCAATATTGGTTTTATAATAGACTTGTATTTCACATTGCTTCAGCTTTTCAGATTCTTGTGCAGATCAGCCAAAGGCTCTGTTTCGCTTTACATTTCCAGATCTTTTGGCGGATAATTTGCAGTTTTTGTGCGAGTTAGGATAATAAGGCTCAGTAGACCAAGTGTTCTTTGAGATTTCGTATCCCCTATCCATATTGATTTTTCATTTAATGTTACAGGCTGCATGTCCAACTTGTATTGTTTTTCACTGACATCAGATGTTTTGTCTATCCTAGTGTCGCTGTGATGGTTAATGAAATTGGCCATAGTGTGATTGTCGTCGTTGCGGAATTTCGGTGATAGTTTATTCGGGGATTCAGCAACGGGTTTAAAGGTTTCTCACAGTTTCTGTTCCCGCTTCAAATGCTGTAGTATCAGCAACCGTAACTTCTCTCGAATGGCCTTCATGCTTAGTCGACATGTGGTTGAATACTAACCGAACATCTGTGCAGTGTGAGGTATTATATATCTGCTCTTCTTCTTTTATGCTGCACCCCCTTCTCCGTGACAGCTATTTTCCCTACAATTAAGTCGCCTACTTTCTTTTCGATTGCATTAACCCGATGATTCAATGTACTGTTCAGTATCAGAAGGGTATGGCAATACATCTCTAGTTCCCTGTGTTCACCTTCAACTTTATGTTTAATAGTATGAATTTTCGCGTCCATGTACGAGCGAATGTTTTGTCTGTGCACATCCATCCTATCATATTGAGCTCCCAGCATGCATGCGAATTTATCCATGGTGATGTGTATACTAATGTACTGACCTGTTCCCACGGCCATATATATAGCAACTCTTGGAAGTTCGCTCTATATCTGCCATCGTTCAACTTTCTTATTTTACCAATAATGAGAAACCCATACTGTGTGTGATTTCAGCAATCTGCTCATAACTTTACAAATCATTCAACGACATATTGGTTCCTAAGTGAGCCTGGTAAATTCGTTTTAAATTCACATTGACCTGTTTGAATGCTATAATTAGTTTCGCATTGTCCCTCTGCGGGTGTTTCGGGATTCTGGAATATGTCTGACTCAGATAAATACATCAACAGCCATTTGGCGACCAAAACAGAAATATCGTCGAATTTGGTCCTGGTTTTCCACACCGACATCATCAAATATCAACACTGGGTTTGACTTTACGTTTTCGAGTGAAAGGTTATCACTGCTCCCGCTGACTATCGTGTATGTCACACCATCTACACCCTACAATATCCCCTGTAAAAGTTGGTATTTGGGCTGAAACAGTGTTTCTGAAAATACACGTGCATGCTCGAAGTGGACTCCATCCGCATGTGTTAGCAGTGGCGTGAGAACATCTGTCTTGCCACAGTTCAATGGACCTACAATTATTGTACATAGTCGTATGGAGTCAGGAAGGAATATGCCATTCTTCTTGTGGTCTTCCTGCACGCCGTAACAGCTCCAGTCCCTTACAACAAAGTCTTCATGCTTCACTCTCGCTGCCATGATACCTATTACTTCAGATACTGACATGGAACGGGTTTTGATAGAGAATGACGAACACTATGCCCTGCCATGATACTGACTACGTCAAGTACTGACGTGCAATGGGCTTTCATGGAGTATTTAGTTAAATATCATAATTTTCTGCTGTTGCATGTCTGCAGTGGAAATACTGGTAGCAGCAGCTATAGTGGTAACAAATAAAACACATACACGTACACATTTTTATTCAGTAATTATACATGGGATGCACTACATCAACAGGTTCTTTCTTTATCTTAACACCAGTACAGAACATAGAAAGTAAAGCCTTCTTGTAAGCACAGAATTCAACATGTAATTCTCTCAAACTTATTAGCTGTACATTGGTTTCCCTTGACACCATACTGACACACTGCTCGACGTTGTCTACATGCACACTGTTTGTGTGGAGATACTCTGCAATACCCCTACACACAGCTTTAACACAAGGCAACCATCTGTTCAGTCATTCCGACAATATGAATTTCATCATCTGCAGACTGAACAAGCTATGATGGAGTGCTGTAGATAAATGGATGTGCCAACCAATTTCACATGGAGTGTAGAGTCATTGTACACTGTTGTAATGGATAGAGTTAGAGCAGCACAGTAAATGTCCAAAGGGAGATGGCTCGGATGACACTCGGTGGTCAACTGCTGCTTGATGGTGGCTTTTCCATGCCACATTTCATCCCATTCCACCTCCATAAATCGTACTTTAATACTTTTAGCTGCATTCTTGATCTCTGTCACAACACGCCAGGCTCTATCTGCAGATGCTTCTATACCAATGTGTAAATGCTTCGAACCACTAGCGGTTAAATTATAAACTGAAGTGAGCAGTAGTGTCCACATGGCTTAACCGGTATCCTCTCATCCACTACATCCTCACTTTGTCCATGCCGTATCAAGGAATATTCTGTGATGACGCCCATGGTCCAGTACAAACCTGTGTCACGCTAATTGGGACCCACAGTGCACTTCTGTGAGTCAGGGGCTGGCTGGGTGTCTTCAGCTGATAATAACAGCTCATTGTCCTGCTCCAGCAAGGTGACCAGGTGCGCAACAGGATTCCAGGACGCAGCCACTGCTGTCGGTCCAGCCAGGCTGGGGCACATAGCAGCTGCAGATCCTGACAGGCTGGGGGCGTTGCATTCACTGATGAGTGAAGGAGGAAAACTGTTACATGCGATAACAGCAGCATCTAAACTTCATCTCCCTCACACGACGGTAAGCACAGTCATTAAGACAGGAGTACTTACTCTTCCGTGACTTGTTCCTGTTCTGCTTGTGCTGTTGCTGCTGGGCAGCACTGGACATTCCAGTCTGTCGTTTCATGCTGACTGCAGCTGAGGCTGCAGAGCCTCTGGGCCTGCCTTGTATCGCCGATATGATCAGACGCTGCATTCCTAGGGGCTACTGCCAATTTCAAGCACCTCTAATGGTATAAGTCTGTTGTGGGTGCACTTGGGCTTTCCTTCCAGAAGTGCAACGGCGCCCTCATTTTGAATTTCCCGCCAATTACCGTGTGGCCGGTCGGATAGTTCAGCACAGCCTTGGGGCCCATTTCTGAAATTCTCGCCAAAATTCTAAATTTCAGCCAAAATTCGAAAGTAGGGTAGGAGGGGAACGAAGAGGGGATGAGGAGGGAGTGGGGAACCACATACCAGCTGACGAAAACCCAGGATGTTATCTGGGGTTGGGTGAGTGTGGGGGGTAATTAATAGATCAATTTAATCATTTTGCATATCAATTTGATATCAAAAGTGTCCTTGGAAACCACTTACCCTATTACTTTGAAATACCTGGTAAAATTTGAGGAGACAGGAATCTTGACAAGAAAGGAAAAACTGTGTCCTTGTAATATTGCAGCAGTTGAAGTTAGATGGCAGGAATGCTCACATCAGGTGAACAGAAATCGATGACACCAGTGAATATGCATGATACCTGTGCTAATGCACTGAGAGTTGGATAACACCATTCAGTTTGCATTGGGGCCTTAAGATGACAATAATGTAGTGACCTAACTGGCTATGTAATTAATATACATGATGACTGTAATTAAAGTTAAACTTTCAAACTGCTGTAGAAATAGCACCACTGGTCAGAATGACGTCGAATTGCAACAGAATATTGTCAAAGAAGGGAGAAAATGTATGGCAGAAGAAAAATACATAGTTACAAAATGTAGCAATAGATGGCGCTGTTAGCATCATGATTTAATAGTGGTCGACTACAAGTGACAAATGAATCATACATCAGTGCCTAAGGTGTACGTGTGACATTAAACAAACTGTACTACTCAGTGTGCATGGGTTTACAGGCGTGATACTGTTAGTTACGAAAGTCCATCCACCACAGCAAGGCCATATCACATCGGTTGGGAAAAATAGTGTTTTAATTTTCCTAAGGCCAAAAACCGCATAAAAAGCCTCAATCAGAACTCTCTGCCTATCAATATTGTGCATCTGGTTGCTTCCTTCCTCTCACGCCATCCATCCTACGTTACCCTCCGTGACACCAACTCCTGTATCTTTTATCCCGTGGCTGGTATCCCCTGGCTCCATCCCCTCCCCTCTTCTCTATCTCCTGTACACTGCTGATATGCCCAAGCCAACCTCTTCTGTCCACCTCCTCCATTATGCTGATGACACCGCATTCCAGGCTCTCTACACTACACTTCAACAGTAGCAACGCACCCTCCAAACCCACCTTGAGCAGTTCAACACTAACACTTGGTGTAACCAGTGGTTCCTTCATATGAACCTCTCCAAATCCCTCATCCATCCTATCCTATGTTATGCCGGCATTTCCTGGATCTCTGCCTCCCCCTCCCGCTTTTATAAGGCCCTCCAAATCCTAGAACGCCATTGCTCCACCTTGCCTTCTGTATCTGCTTCCCCCACATGAATCCTGTATGTCCTCATCCCCTTCCCCCACCTCCTCCTTTTCCTCCAACATCTCCGCATCCTTTACACTGTCTGCAGGCTTGATCCCCCCACCCCCTGGTTTCCTCCTTCCTCTCCACCCCCACCTGTTGCCGCATCTCTATCGCTGTATCCCTCCCTCTCTCCACCTCCACAGCCTTCATCTACTTCATCAGGGAAATTCCCAGAACCTCCCCCTCCCAGATGTTGAACTTATCCATGATCTCTACTCTTCCTTCCAACTGTAACCTGTAACCCCCTTCCCTCTCCTCCTCCCAGAGTGGATTTCCCTGCACCCCCTCCTCGGCTGTTTTCCTCTCCTGTCCCTTCCCTCCCCAGCTCTCCTTCGGCGCGACCCCACCTCATCCCCCTTTCTCTTCCCTCCTCCTCACCTCCATTTCCCTTTTCCCTTGTCCCCCCATCCTTGTAGATCCTGCCAGGTTTTTATTCGTTATCAGTGTGCTGCGTTAGTGTTGTGTTATACAGTGTGATCTAGTGACGTGGTTTTAATTGTGTGCTCGACCTGTTTATTGCCCATTACTGTTCCGTGCTACACCATCCATCACGTGGCTGTTTTAATCTTTCTGCAACATTTTATGCTCTGGCTGTACTTTGCCTGGTGCCTTTTAATCTAGTCTGTGTTTTTTGTGTAAAATACTTTTTTAGATTTATATCTCCGTTTTACAGTCACCGCTTGTTATGCTTTCTTTTCTTATGTTCCGCCTACGTTTTGTTTCTATTTTCCGCCGTGTTTTCTTCTTTACATTGTTTTATATGTCTTCCTGTCTATTTATGTCTCTTGGCTGAAGAGCAGCGCTTATGCTGCTGCCAGCCTGCCCCTGATGGGGAATGGAAATTACAATAAAGGAAAAGAAATCAATCAAAATGAAATCGGATTATTAATTTACGAGTGACTGGAGCAAAATATGTTTAATATCCTGTCCACCATTCCCTGGAACAAGTTGAAATTCAAAAACAGCATGTTCCACAACTGATTGAAGTGTTTCCTGGGTCACGTTCAGAATGTGTTGTGCAATGCGTGCCTTCAATGCAACTAAGTTTGCTATCAGAACACTGAACACATCTTTCAGATAGGCCACAGCCAGAAGTGACTCGGATTAAGATCAGGTGATTGGGACGGCCAGGCTGTAGGGAAATGGTGGCTGATAATTCCAGCATTTCTGAAATGGCACTTCAGCAGCCAGTTAACTGGGTTTGCAGTGTGCGGAGGTGCACCATCTTGTATTCAAATGATCCCATCCACACATCCACGCTCTTGGAGAGCTGGAACGATAGGGTTGCGCAAAAGACATTCACAGCGCTTACCAGTGACGGTACAAGTAACGGGACCAGAAGCACCTGTCTCTTCGAAAAAATATGGCCCTATGATAAACAATGGCATAAACCTGCACAACACAGTGACCTTTTCACGATGAAGTGGTACTGGTTGATTTGCAAGTGTATTTTCCTTTGCCCATATTCGACAATTCTGTGTATTGACATATTCTGTCAGACTGATGTGGGCTTCGTCTGTCCACAAAATCTTCAACAGACAGTCATTGTCCACTTCCATGAGAGCAAGAAATTCTAAAGCAAACGTTTCTCTTGCTGTCAGGTCAACTGGAAGCAACTCGTGCACATGGGTAATTTTGAAAGGATAGCAAAGAATGATGTTTCGTAGGATTTCAAGCACCGTGCTCTTGGGTATGTCCAACGTTTGGGCAATTCTCCGCGCACTACACGTTTGCACACCATCACTCGTCTCCTCATGCATTGTTGTGGTCACTGCTTACTCTGACGTCGAATCAATTCGTTTTCTCCATCTACCAGGTTGCACACCTAAAGAACGCGTCTTTTCGAATTTCCAAATCATTTTCTCCAGACCCAAGGCAGTCATCGTACTAACGCCCTTTTTTAACTCCTTCAGTGCCCGGAAGTTCTGCAGAGCGACGCGTGCACAGTCATTTTTCTTTTAATACAGCTTTACAAGCGGAGCGCGATCCTGCATTGCGACAGTCACGACGAAAGTCGCAGACGCGAAAGGAGGAAAAGCCGTGTACCCGGCGTGTTTATACCAACTTCAATGGGCCGTGCACATGACAGGTGTTTTTACTTACGTATTGTGACACATGCAGCGCCGTCTACTGATCAATTTTCACACTTTTTTTCTGCCATACGTTTCCCCCCTTCTCGGATAATATTCAGTTGCAATTTGTCGTCATTCTGACCAGTGCTGTTATTTCTACAGCGCTTTGAAAGTTAAACTTTAATTATAATCACCCTGTATTTTACAAAACTGCGGCTGTTCGTGTTCCTTATTTCTACAAGTCTACGACCAGCCGCAGTCCCACGCCTGCTTCAATGCTGGATTCTCTAAAACTGAATTTGGGGCACGTCGGGCCACACGCCCGACCTGCCTCGCTGTCTTTCTGTAAGTAAGTAGGCTGCCCCTGTGTAATAATTTCAACGTAGTCAATGTCTAGATCACATCCAAAGCTATTTTTAGGGAAGCAGATTGTGTCCTGCATTGATTTTAAACAGCTAAGGTTAACGCAATGCCTATTTTTATTTTTTATTTTAACCATTACCTCCGTACATGAGAGATTACCCTGGTCCTAAAGCTGCTGGCTGTGGTTTAATCGCTGAAACTGACCGTTCAACTGTTCAAGAACCCAATGGTAGGCCTATGCTGTCAGTAACAACACCTGTTAAGTTAAACGTCACATCACCTGATCAGCCGTGCATCCGAACTCCTCTCAGGCCATTTGAGTAAATGCGACCACGGAAAATGATAGCAAACAAACGAAACAGAACTTCAGCAATATTTTCAGACGCACGGACAACAGGTGTCCACTGACAGAAAATAAAACCTATTTGGCATAGTCACCGTCAATTAGATAGAAAAAACTCCTCAAATAAAGCGCAGAAACGAAATAGGCTTTTCTAAGAAGCTTGTCCAAGATGGAGAAGACGTGGATGAGGACACACTGTGTCTTACGTGTCTTAAACCATTTTCTCACAATAATCCAGGTGATGAATGGATTCAATAAGCAAGCTGTAACCGGGAGCACATCTGCCAGTCTTAAAACTGACGTGAAAGCATTTTTTTGTGAATCTTCGAAACGTGAAGATCTTATCGGGCGTTCAGAAGAAGAATGATCAATAGTCTGGATTTACATTTCTGTCAAACTGTTAATATAACAACGATCACACGATGTATTATTGTAGTTTTTGTGATAAAGCTGTAAGCATTTGTGTTAAAATGAACTGTGACTATTAAAGTCGATATATTTTCAATTAAATAACCAATGTCGTAACCAAATTAAATAATAAAATCACAACTGTTGGGCCACCTTGCCCCGTAGGTGGGGTAGATTGGGCCACGTGGTATTTCTGTGCTAATGTTCTTTTTATGAATATACAAGCAGTGAGAAGTCTTAATTACTTAGGTGCAAATGTGCTGAAGCAATGTACCAATGTTTCCACACAAAAAAGATTAATGGAAATGCTTCAAATATAACCTGCAAAAAAATCAAGAAAGAAGTGCTCCACCGTGTCCCTGTCTCCCCTACAGTGAGTTGTCCGCCCAACTGGCATACACTGCAGCGACAGCATTCAAACATTCGGCCGCAATAGCGAGACACAAAACGATGAAATTCTGTTTTACAAACTTCACAGCCACGTGTGGCAAAGAAACTGAATTTAGCTATACTCCTGAAGAATTTGTTAATGATATTACCATACTAAACTCCGCCTGCGGCCACTTGCCTCGCAACTGCCACTGCCGGTCCCAAGCCCGGATAAAGGAGGAGGGTTGGGCATTGGGCTAACAACCTAGTCCTGTAAAAAACTCTTTGTTACGAAACACAAACTTTCAGCGGACGGGGATGGATACAGTGGAATACGAAGACTGCAAAGGAAAAACGGTATACGGTTTAGAAATTTTGATTTTGGACCTTGGAATGTTCAGAGCCTGTATTCACCAGGAACAATCCAGACTATGGTCTCAGAAATTAACCGATATGAACTGGACCTGGTGGCGGTACAAGAGACAAGATGGTTAGGAGAAGGAACTCACAAAGAGGATGGATACACTCTACTCTACGGCGAATATGTAGATAAGCACGAATCGATGGTTTTGTAATACACAACAAATCAGCAAATTCGGTGAAGAAATTCAAAGCTGTTAACGAGAGAATATCCTACATAGTACTTGGAAACCAGGTGTCAGACATCATATTCATCAATGTTCATGCCCCAACTGAGGATAAAACAGATGAGGAAAAGGAAGAGTTCTATGACCAACTAGAACAAACCAACTGAGAGCACACCAACTAGAAATATCAGGGTAGTGCTGGGAGATTTTAATGAGAAAACAGGAAAAGAAGAATTCTACATACCTACTGTAGGAAGGCACAATTTGCATGATGAGACCAATGAGAATAGTCAGAGGATGGTCAACTTAGGTATCTCAAAGAACCTGAGAGTAAGTTCGACTTACTTCAAACACAAGAGAATACCTAAGGGAACGTGCTGTTCACCAGATGGAAGAACCACCAACCTGATAGATCACATCTTGGTGGACCGGCGCTACAGCCATGGAGTCGTGAACGTGAGGTCGTATAGAGGAGCCGACTGTGCGTCACACCACTTCCTCATTGTGTGCATGCTTAAACTCATGTTCACCTACATGTATAAGAAGAAGGGGACACTAGAACCTGCTTTGAATGTTGAGAAACTACTAGATAGTGCCATTAAAGAACAATATGCTATAGAAATCAAAAACCGTTTTGAGGTCCTAGAGACCCTGGAAACAAGAGAGAACGTGGAGGAAAGGTGGAAAGAAATAAAGTCCGCGGTACTAAGAGTAGCGGAATATATATTTGGAAGAAAGAAGATAATGAAGAAGAGGGAATGGTTCAACGAGACATGCCAGAAGACTACAGAAAAGAGAAGGATGGTGAGGGAGAAGTGGCTAGCTGACAGGGAGAATGAGTAGAAAAGGGAACATTTTATAAACATCAGAAGGGAGACAAAGCGAATCCAAAGGGCAGAGAAGAGAATATATCTGACCAGTTTGCTAGAACAAGATGAGCCAGAGAGCCAAAACAAGAACTCAAGGCAATTCTTCCATACAAAAAAGTCGGAAACGTAGATTTCAGAGGCCACCTTTTTTCATTAGAGATAGGAAAGAAAGTTGATAAATGACAACGAAAGAATTGTAGAAAGATGGAAAGAATACTTCTCAGAACTGTTTAAGCACCCGGATGAGATATTACCAGCAAACACTACGGAGGAAAGGAAAGATGAAGAAGAATTGGAAGTTAGTGAAGAAGACGTGAAGATCACAATCAAAGGACTCAGAAACAACAAAGCCCCAGGGGAGGACAGAATAACATCAGAATTAATCAAGGAGGTGAGAGCTTACACTTAGAGATATATAAACTGATCCAGTTGAAATGCGAGAAGGAGACACTGCCAGAAGAATGGAAATTTTCTATAAAGCGCCCAATGTGCAAGAAGGGAAGCAAAATGGAATGCGGAAACTACAGAGGAATTAGCTTGTTGAATGTAACGTATAAGTTGCTGTCCATCATTATCCTGAGAAAATTGCAACCATTCATAGAGAACAACATACAGGAGTACCAAGCTGGCTTTCGAACAAATCTATCGACAATAGCTCACATTTTCACACGAAGACAAATGTTTGAAAAACACTGGGAATATGATAAAGATACCTACAGCCTGTTCGTCGATTTTCAACGTGCATATGACAGCATCTACAGAAATAGCCTATACAATGCAATACGTGACTTCAGAATTGTAGTGTCACCGCCAGACACGACACTTGCTAGGTGGTAGCCTTTAAATCAGCCGTGGTCTGTTAGTATACGTCGGACCCGCGTGTCGCCTCTATCAGTGATTGCAGACCGAGCGCCGCCACACGGCAGGTCTAGAGAGACTTCCTAGCACTCGCCCCAGTTGTACAGCCGACTTTGCTAGCGATGGTTCACTGACAAATTACGCTCTCATTTGCCGAGACGATAGTTAGCATAGCCTTCAGCTACGTCATTTGCTACGACCTAGCAAAGCGCCCTTACCAGTTATTATTGATGCTGTAAAACATGTACCGTCAAGAGCGATGTTCACCATTTATGGATTAAAGTTAAGTATTCCAGCAGCTACGTACGTTTTTTGTTAGTCTCATTTCCTTGACCTGTTCCAGACCTCAGGCCAGCCTGCGTGAGCTAAAACACGCGCCTTTCGGCTTCCTCTCATAGTGGGTTGGCTGTCTTGCCAATCCACAACAAGAATCCCTGAGAAGCTAGTGAGAATGGTGCAAGCGTGTATGGAAGGGCCAAAGGCAGCAGAAAGTTTCCGAGGAGCCACATCAGAAACATTCGAGATTCAGACAGGCCTCAGACAAGGGGATGCTCTCTCATGTGTTCTGTTCATGTCATGTTAGAGAAAGTAATAAGAGTGTAGGCAACAGGAGTGGGCTGGTGCAGAGATGGACGGTAACTTCAATTGTCTCGCATATGACATAGTACTTCTAAGTGAATCAAAGCACGAGTTGAAAGGAATGTACCAGAAAATGGACAATTATTACTTATATGCTTCGCTGAGTGTTCTGCAAAACTACTGCAGATACACGTCTGGGACATGTTTTATTAGATTCACCAGATCAATAACAACAAAATAATCGGAAAGCGTACTTTACTTGAACCTCCTACAGTTTTGCGATGGCTTCATATCAGCGAAGTTGCTAAATTTCAGGCAAAATCTTTTATTAGACGTAACTCCTTAACTACACATTTGCGTACCTATTTTTATATAACTTATTTCTTTAGTTTTACTTGTAAAATAACATATTAAAATATTTGCATATCTTCGTGAATCATCCTGTGTACACTACCTTTTTTCCTCTCCTCGCTTTCAGAATCAAGCAGATATGGTCTCATTTTCTGTAAAACCGTCAACTCCTGTCTGCTAATAACACGACTGTCAGCTGTCTTCTTAATTTATGTTCACAGAACACAAAAAATTATATTTGGAACATTGTATCAATATTTCACAATTTCGCAGTAGTTAGGAAAAATTAAGTCAATGTAGACGTGTTGGAAATTTTGTGATTCGTGCACATACTCCACATCAACTTAAAAAGGAAGTTATAGATAAACTAGACGTATTATTTATGTACGATTATTTAGTTATCTTCCGTTGGCTTTCAATCGGCGAATCAGCGCTCGCTCCGCAGTGACAAGACTATATTAGATTAGTACTTGTCCATAGATCATGAATACGACATATCGTAATGATGTGGAACGTGTCACGATAATAAAAGGTGTCTATACAAGATATTACATTACACAAAATACTACATGACACTCAATATTTTTAATTTTTTTTTGTGTTGGTTGGAAAATTACCCACTTATTATATCCAAAAATTCATCTAATGAGCAGAAGGGGTTGCCATTAGGAAATTCTTTTAATTTCCTTTCAAATGCTACGTGGCTATCTGTCAGACTTTTGATGCTATAAGGTAAGTGACCAAAGACTTTTGTGGCAGCATAATTTACCCCGTTCTGAGCCAAAGTTAGATTTAACCTTGAGTGGTGAAGATCGTCCTTTCTCCTAGTCTAGTAGCCATGTACACAGCTATTACTTTTGAATTTGTTCGGATTGTTAATAACAAATTTCATAAGTGAATATATATATTGTGAGGCTACAGTGAATATTTCTAGCTCTTTAAATAAGTGTCTGCAGGATGATCTTGAATGAGCTTCAGCAATTATTCTGATTACACGCTTTTGTGCAATGAACACTCTTTTACTCAATGATGAGTTACCCCAGAATATGATGCCATACGAAAGCAGAGAATGAAAATAGGTGTGGTAAGCTAATTTACTCAGATGTATATCGCCAAAATTTGCAATAACCCTAATAGCATAAGTAGTTGAACTCAAACGTTTCAGCAGGTCCTCAGTGTGTTTTTTCCAGTTCAACCCCTCATCAATGCATACACCTAAAATTTTTGAATATTCTACCTTAGCTGCCGATTTCTGATCAAAGTCTATATTTATTAATGGAGTCATTCCATTTATTGTGTGGAACTGTATATACTGTGTTTTGTCAAAGTTTAATGAGAGCCCATTTGCAGAGAACCACCTATTGATTTTTGAAAAGCATCATTTACAATTTCACCAGTTAATTCTTGACTGTTGGGTGTGATAGCCATACTTGTATCATCATCAAAAAGTACAAGCTTTGCATCTTCATGAATACAGAATGGCAAGTCATTAATATATATTAAGAACAGGAGAGGACATAAGACCGAACCTTGCGGCACCCCATTCTTGATTGTTCCACAGTTTGAGAAATCACCAGTTTTTTGCATATTATGTGAACTGTTTATTTCAACTTTCTGCAGTCTTCCAGTTAGGTATGATTTAAACCATTTGAGCACTGTCCCATTTATACCACAGCACTTGAGCTTATCGAGAAGTATTCCATGATTTACACAGTCAAAAGCCTTTGATACATCAAAAAATACCAATGGCTGACTTTCGGTTACTCAAAGCATTTAATATTTCATTAGTGAAAGTATATATATATAGCATTTTCCGTTGAAAAACCCTTCTGGAAACCAAACTGACATTTTGTTAAAACTTTATTTTTACAAAGGTGTGACGTTACTCTAGAGTACATTACTTTTTCAAGAATTTTGGAGAAGGCAGTAAGAAGAGAGATTGGGCGGTAGTTGTTGACATCAGACGTATCCCCGTCTTTATGCAGTCGTTTAACAATGGCATACTTCAGTCTATCTGGGAAAATACCCTGCTTCAGAGAGCTTCAGAGAGGTACAAGAGAGCGGAGCGTAGCGAACGCCACCCTTTCCCTTCGAGGCGTTGGCAAAGCATAGCGAGAGAACTCAAGCCCGTACAGTAGGCAGTTTCAAGTACGAACAGCTCTCACAACTTCCTCCCAGGTCGTGTGAACAGTAAAAGGAAGGAATTACAGACACTGCCTACGAGAAGGCATTTATTTAAATCAATGGGGAAAATTAAAAATTTGTGCCAGATCGGATTTAGAATCGCAGTTTCCTGCTTACTAAGGTGATATGCTGATCACTTGTCTTTTTTTTTTCCCAAGTCTCATTTTGTTCGCTTTCGTTCGGTGTATCTGCTCGGGGCGGATGTCGAAAGGCACCCATTGTAGTTCGTTGTTGATCGGTGAACTCTGTGTTTTCATTACAACGGGCAGTTAACGCTCTGACGCAACACGCTGAGCTACCGTGCCGGCCCACCAAGCTGTCCGCACTCGGTGCAACTGGACGGACTGCCCTAACACCCCTACCGTCAGACCCATATTGTCAACTTACACACACACACACACACATACACACACACACACACACACTACTGATTTAGTTCCCCCTGCCAACTATCCTCATTACTCGCGGCATTTCGCCGATTCCCGTAACAGTTCGAGTCTGGTATGCACACGGACTGAAGAGATCATCGGCCGTCCTCGACCTAATTATATATCTATGGTCTCTGTTCTTTCGGACATTTCCGAAAGAACAGACACCACCGGTACGCCTCCTTTGTGTTGACTGCAGCGATTTCCGTTCCGCCAGTGGCACAGTGGCTGCCATGCAGCGACGTTCCGAGACGGCGTATTTGCCTCCCTGACTGAACTGCCGCTCGGAGCGCTCACTCTTCCCATTTAGTCCAGTCGCCGCAAAAACTGGAGTTCCGGAGACTTTACACTGGTGCAAATACGGAGAAGTTATTTAAGACTGCAAAGACTGTTGTTACCTGTCTGAACAAATTTCGCCATTACCCTTGTCACGCGCGTCGAATCTCACAAGACAGTACGAGTAACCAATGAGAACGTACTATACTTTCACTAAGAGAGGACTCACCATAGCGTCTGTCGAGGGCCCCAGACCTGGCGCCTTACGAGCGTCGAGCGGCTGCTTACAAGACGTGCGCACTGAGCCCACTTGGTGGGCAAGTGGTGGGTGGGGGCAGGCCTTGGTGTCGCTGCAAGGCCATCTCGATTCTCCTCGCTGACACACACACTG
Source organism: Schistocerca nitens (assembly GCF_023898315.1). NCBI lineage: Eukaryota > Metazoa > Arthropoda > Insecta > Orthoptera > Acrididae > Schistocerca > Schistocerca nitens. Next base: position 848,276 of record NC_064615.1, on the reverse strand, counting down.
TTCAGCACGCTCCGCATAAGAACTGGCATATCTTCTGAGATCCACACAAATTACGCAACTTTTGCACAGCATTTAATGGCTCATGATTTTAAATTATTTGAAGGGCCAAAGTTTCAAATCAGGTAGACAAGAGATGGCGAAATTTTCTGAAGTGAGGTACTAATACATCACCATGTCGTATGAGTTATAACGACGCTGAAGATATGTCACATGCCAGATATAGATGTTTTGAATATGTGTGATTTTCGACATATTAGGTACTGATTCTCATTTTTTTTAAAAGTTGCATTCGGAACAGGAAATTCTTATTATTTAAATTTGTCCTATGAGAAGTCTGCCGTTGAGCACGTCTCTTTCGTCGCGTTCTTAGCTGTTAATAACAACAGCACAATTGTTAAAACCTGGTTTATTTGTTTTTGGCGTAGCTCGTAGCCAGAACATCAGTTAAAAGCACTCAGCATTGGTACTCAGATCACAAGCCGGTACTAAGCAAAGAAGGGGAGGCTGAAAGGTACAACGGATAAATAGAGGGGCTATACAAGGAGTATGAACTTGAAGTCAATATTACGGGAGATCTGGTACGGCGAGGATTGTTTGATAGAATGCTGAAAGAGCGAAGCCGAAACAAGGACCTTGAAATAGACAACACTCCCGCAGAATTATTGCGTTCCTTAGGAGAGTCAGTTATGACAGCACTATTGCACCTACTACGTAAGATACATGAGACAGGCGAAATAGCCTCAGGCTTCAAGAAGAATGTAGTAATTTCAATTTCAAAGAAGGCCGGTAATCCCAGGTGTGAATATTACTAAATCATCCCTTCACTAAGTCATGGTTGCAAAATACTGACACGAATTGTTTTCAGAGGACTGGAGAAACAGCCAGAAGACGACATCGAAGATGATCAATTTGGGTTCGAGAGAATTGTAGAAACACACGAAACCATACTTCTCCTAGGAAATTCCGCTGAAAATAGGGTGACGGTAGGCAAAACTACGTTTAATACATTTGAAGATTAAAAAATAAATTGGCAATTGACTGGAATACACACTTCAAAGTACTCAAGGTAGCCGGAATAAAATACAAACAGTGAAAGGTTATCTATAACTAATACAGAAACCAGACTGCACTTAAATGGACGAAAAAACATGAAGTACTAGCAGTAACTGGGAAGGGAGTGAAAGAGGTTGTAGCCCAGCGCTCGTATTATTCAACCAGGGAGAAATATGGTACGAGGTTGTAACACGCCCGGGAGTACGAATGGGTGGTGGGGTACTTTATACTGACTTCTCGTTTCGTGACCGTGCGCCCTGTCCACACCACGTACCTGGTAATCCCGCGGCGGTCGTACTGTTCTGCTCCACACTGCTGCTGGCTTGCCTGAAATCATCTGTCGAAATATGCAAGCGGATTTAGGGGAACCACTCAACGTTAAAACGCAACACTGTCCTATGGCTGGTATGGACATCTATATTCTGAGACTATATGGAAACCACAGGTTGCACTGATTACACTCCAAATAGTAAATGTTTATCCCAATGAACAATCTTGATGATTAACAGTCAAAAATATAATTCAGACGAGCGTACGCGTAATCGACATGACGCGGGTGATTGTTGATGATGCGGTAGCCGAATGATCGAACGAATGTTCTTACGCTCGTCTCACATACAAATATCTGTTAATAGTCCTCCTTGTCACTAGTAATGATGCAACACTGTTCGTAAAGTTAATTTTTCAGTTCTCAGTTCTCACTTGTACGAGCGTGCGCGTAACCGTCGCGGCGCGGCTGATTGTTGATGATGCGGAACGCAATGATCGAACGCACGTTCTCACGCTCGCTACAAATCACTGGCACTTGATTGCACTCTTTTGTGGTAAATAGTATTACTGATTCACATTTGTTCATTCTTGGAGACCGAACACGGCGCGGATGATCGATGCTATGCGACACGCAACGAGAGGATACATAAATACGTTATTAACGCCACTGCTCATTTTCAATTACTTCTTGACGCACTTTCCTCTGAACCATTTCCATATGACATCACTTTACTATAATAGCACTTGTAGCAACACTTCAACGTGAATAGTAACAATGCTTCTACATGCAGAGCTACACACTACACAACATAACAGTTTCGTGTCCCGTGCTCGACTCACTACAGACGCGGGTGCCCGCAAAGATACTCCACAACTAAGCCAGCGATATGACAATACGCTTACAAGGTTCGTGGAAAGAAACAAATAATTTGGTATTTGTTTGATGTATGCTGATGACACTATTATTCTGTCAGAGGTGGCATAGAACTTGGAAAATCAGTTGAACAGAACTGATAGCGTCTTTGAAAAGAGGTTTAATACGAACAAAAGAAAACAATAGAGAGTAATGGAATGTAGTCGAATTAAGTCAAACAATGTAGAGGAAATTAGATTAGGACATGAAACACTAAAAGTAGGAGTTTAGATTTCTTATTTGGACAGCAAAATAGCTGATAATGACCAAAGTAGAGAAGTAGAGAGGATATAAAATGCAGACTGGCAGTAACGAGAAAAAGAGAAATTTCGTAACATCAAATATAAATTGAAGTGTTGGGAAGTTTTACTTAAAAGCCTTTGTCCAGAATGTAGCTTTGTATAAAGTGAAAGGTGATCGATAAACAGTACAGACAAGTAGAGAATAGAAGCTTTGGAAATGTGATGCTAAGGCAGAGTCCTAAAGATTAGATGTGTGTGTAACGCTACTGGAGGCGGTAGAATATAGTAAGGGGATATTAATCACCAGTTGAGCTCAGTTTTCTGCTACCTAACCATCAGAGACCTTAAAATTCTATATGGCTCATCTGTAGAAGGCGTATAGCGCGGGTTCTTCATGCACTGTGGCTTTAAGCCCTTATAGAAGCATGGCTCTGTCATGAGGTACATAAATTTAACATAGACGAATCAAAGAATTAAACAAACATATTAATAAATTACAATTTGTACAGAAACCAGATTGTAGTTATAAAAGTCGAGGGACATGAAAGGGAAGCAGTGGTTGGGAAGGGAGTGAGACAGGGTTGTAGCCTCTCACCGATGTTATTCAATCTGTATATTGAGCAAGCAGTAAAGGAAACAAAAGAAAAATTCGGAGTAGGTATTAAAATCCATGGAAGAGAAATAAAAACTTTAAGGTTCGCCGATGACATTGTAATTCTATCAGAGACAGCAAAGGACTTGGAAGAGCAGTTGAACTGAATGGACAGTGTCTTGAAGGGAGGATATAAGATGAACATCAACAAAAGCAAAACGAGGATAATGGAATGTAGTCGAATTAAGTCGGGCGATGCTGAGGGAATTAGATCAGGAAATGAGACACTTAAAGTAGTAAAGGAGTTTTGCTATTTGGGGAGCAAAGTAACTGATGATGGTCGAAGTAGAGAGGATATAAAATGTAGACTGGCAAAGGCAAGGAAAGCGTTTCTGAAGAAGAGAAATTTGTTAACATCGAGCATAGATTTAAAAGTCAGGAAGTCGTTTCTGAAAGTATTTGTATGGAAGTGAAACATGGACGATAAATAGTTTGGACAAGAAGAGAATAGAAGCCTTTGAAATGTGGTGGTACAGAAGAATGCTGAAGATTAGATTGGTAGATCACGTAACTAATGAGGAAGTATTGAGTAGGATTGGGGAGAAGAGGAGTTTGTGGCACAACTTGACAAGAAGAACGAATCGGTTGGTAAGACATGTTCTGAGGCATCAAGGGGTCACCAATTTAGTATTGGAGGGCAGCGTGGAGGGTAAAAGTCGTAGAGGGAGACCAAGACATGAATACACTAAACAGACTCAGAATGATGTAGGCTGCAGTACGTATTGGGAGATGAATAAGCTTGCACAGAATAGAGTAGCATGGAGAGCTGCATCAAACCAGTCTCAGGACTGAAGACCACAACAACAACATTAATAAATGGATTGTGAATATTGAAAGAAAAGCATTAAGAATGCGGTCCTGTAGGAGAATAATGTGGGCTATAACCAAAGGGTTAATGTTAACCGTCAGTTCATTGGCATCAAACATAAGTTCATTCTGATTGTTGGCCTCACGCAGGTTGTTACTGAACGCAGCACAGAAACAAGAAACCAAAATGGTTGTATCTGCAGAACAAGCGGAGCGTACGTAGGAAGTAATGAACGTAAACTGAAGGAATGGAGCCGTACAACAAATCACTTGAACTGCACCAATGTTCTGTAGTTCAACAATTCCACATACGTCTTCATACAGTAACAAAATCCACCTCGGCTGATACGTTCAGTCACTAACAGCTCTTCTGTGAGTCAATGGCCACAAGCACATCCAAAAATCTGCTGTGAGGAGGCACAGAGTCGACAGAAAACTCTAAAGCCATCACCCATCCACTCGGTAATATGATTAAGAGATCCAGCATATAACCTGTATCCGGATCTCTGAATGGTGGTCTGAAACCAACTCTTCGAAGATTTTCGATTCAGGTGCTATTTTCGGATACTGTTTGTCATGGCCATAATTTCCGATCTACTGATTTACGTTTCCTGACGCATTTGTACTTTTGTACTGCAAAGAAATGAAAGGAGTGAACTTAAAAAAAAGTAAATATACTGCTGTTCCTGTAATGCAGTTCAGGTAAATCAGTAAAGGAAGTCAGGGTGGTACGAAATATTGAAATACAATTTACTGTAAGATTGTAAATAGCTTAAATAATGCACCTATGAATTGAATGGAGTTCAATTCACAATATGTAGTAAAGAAAAGTTGTCAAAGTTATAAAACTACTTTTCCTTCTCGTTTTACAATGCAGCCTCCCACTTTTCCTATTCTTCCCCAGGAATGGGACGCAGTAGGGGATGAAAAAATTGTTTTTCTAGCAGTATACAGTACTGACGAAGAAGAATTTTTAAAAAGATTTTTACAGTATTCATGAAGCAGTTCACAACCTTCTGGCACTATCTTTTTTCAACTGGCCTTGATTACTCTGCATCTCATCATTTCTTCTTTCAGTTTTCGTGTTTCCTCTGTCTCCCTCTCAACTCCTTCTCACTTTTCATTCTGTATGGAGTCTTTCAAAATTGCTGTCCAAGAGCATCTGAGCTTTGCCAACTTTCAGTTCAAAAAATGTTATTAAAAAGTTGATTTTGTTTGTCGGGCTACATTCTATCTGTTCAGTGCACTTTTCAGCTGCTAATAAAGACAGATATTACACACCACTTTCGGTACTTCATTTCCAATATACATATCAGACGACGTGTTGCTGTCAGCTGTCTCTGTTGGGAGAAAATTTGCTTTCGAGGAAACAGTTCCTATTGGAAGACCATATTGCAGTCCCCTTAAAGGCGGTGGTAGCGGAGTTCATCTTGGATCTCTAGACGCATGGTGCTCTAAAAATCCTTGCCACAGAGTAGCAACATCCCTCGGGGTACAACGCAGCCACGTTCGCACCCATAATGCAACACGTGGGTTGACACTTTCTGGCAAATTAAACTCTGGATTTCGAGTCTCGGTCCGGCACACACTTTTAATCTGTCCGGACGTTTCACATCAGGCACCCTAAGCTGCGAAAAATCTCATGCTGACCTGTGTTCCATGAACCACGAATATAGTGGATTCAACGTATGGTAAGAGTTTGGCGGCATAGGCAGCAACAATACTGCATTCTTACTTCCACAAACTTATAACATCCATGTTTTCCGTATGAGCTGAATATCCATCTGGTATAAGAACAGGTGACTCTTTCGTAGACTTTGAAAATTCAACTTCTCTTGTCCACACTAGAAATAAGTTTGATGTCATGCAGCCTGTAGTTTGTTCATCAGACCATTCGCCCTGATTGTAGCTGCAATTCAAATTCTTGTTTCATTTCTTCGTGGAATAACAAGCATAAGAGACCTATACGCTATTTCAGTAGTCACTGGCGTAGCACAAGTAAACGTTTTTCCCGCTTCTGCCGATGGTAAACAGTCTGTGTGTCGCTTTTCTTATGAGCTACATTCTCAGACCAATTCTTAGGTTTATTCTAAAGCCTCTTTCTTCACAGTTGAATACGAGGGATGGAACTTAAATAGTGGCAACTATTTATTCACAACCGATACAAAAGAGTTACATATTTGCAGCTGTTACTGTCCTTCAAAGTAGCCACCAGCGTTGTGTAGAACCCGTTGCCAACGATATGGAAGGTGTAGTATACCGTTACCAGAGCCTATTCTGTTGATAGTGCGAATGGAGCGGCTACTGCCTGTCGAATCTCTGGAACAGTTCTGAAGCGAATGCCACGAAGTGGTTCCTTCATCTTCGGAATGAAATCAGAGTCACAAGGCCTTATGTCCGGGGAGTATGGTGGATGGTACAGTACTTCCCAGTCCCATCGACCGAACACAGCTTGCGCTGTATGCGCCCGCGCATTGTCGTGCAAAATGATGGGTGGGTTACACAGAAAGAGTCACCGCTTCTTTCGCAAAGCTGGTCGCAGGTGATGCTCCAAAAACGAACGGTAATACTGTGCATTGGCACACTGTCAATCTTGATCCAAATCCGTTGTCAAATACACCGTTACGTTAGACCGCCCGCTCACAAGTTCCTGTGTTTCCCTCGATTGTGCAGACGCCAGTGACGTGGGACGGGCGAGTTCACTTGCTCGGAGGTAAGGTAGGTATGTCAACAACGTGTGCTATCAGTGACAATAGCAGATTCTATTGAATAGTGTTCCACAGCAGTGTTGCCACTATTTAAGTTCCAACATACGTATTACGCCCGGAGTTACGTCGTTTCTATCAAGAATTTCTGTAATCGGTCAAAAACCTACTCAGATGAACTGCAAACGAAGTCTGTGACTAGCACCATACGTTATCTTTCTTATAATGTCAACCACCTAAAATGTAGAAAGGTGTAACTGTCGATCAAAAATTCCTTTGTAGCACTTTTGTGTACTTTTTAAGTTGTTAATACCTACTTAATCTGAACGGTTGGGGTAAAATTAGCTAATACCCCATCCTTCCCCTTTTCTTTCTCTCCACAAACACTATTTACGTTATGGGACTGTTGATACTTCGAAACGAAGAAAAAATTATTTAACCAAGTTAAACTTCAGACAGTACACATAATTTTAATATCTATAATATTGCACTGTCGTATAGCCAGACTGATAAGATTACTCTGGAGGTAAACTCATAAAATGTTCCAAAGGCTAACCGGGAACACACACATCACGGTTGCGCTACGAATGAATCTTCGGAAATGGACTTACGTGTCTGCCACAGTCACGTCTCAACAAGCCGCACTTACCCAACGGACTGCAGACCTAACTGTGACTTACGGAGTGGGACCAGCTAGTGCCCAGTTAACCTATTCTTCGCCGATTTCCTCTACACTAAGACTTATAATTGAAAATTATTATTTACGTTCAGAAAGTAAGGAGGGCAGTTTAGGAATTACAGTGATCACTAAGGTTTACAGTCACCGAACAGACACACTAGCGAATTTTTTGTAGATACAACATTTGTGTTTGTACGGTTTTCACGTGGTGTGGGTAACGTCTTCAGACATTTATAGTACCAAAACATTCTACTTCACTCTGAGAGTGAGATAATAGTGAAAAGTAGCAGATGTAATTTTTTATACCTAATATTGTGCTCGTTAGAACTAGAATCTGCGTGACAGTAACTTTTGTATTTAGCAGTAACGGCCACTAAAAATAAATAGATCGGCCTATAGACGGAAGAGCTCCACAACTTGAAAAATATCAGTCACTTCCCGTTCTAAATAATAACGTCATTGCTCTTTGACATTTCCCAAAGACGGTTATACTTTACAACCCCGCCGGCCGCGGTGGCCGAGCGGTTCTAGGCGTTCAGTTCGGAACCCCGCGACTGCTACGGTCGCATGTTCGAATCCTGCTTCGGGCATGGATGTGTATGTTGTCCTTAGGTTAGTTAGCTTTAAGTAGTTCTAAGTTCTAGGGAACTGATGATCACAGCTGTGAAGTCCCATAGTGCTCAGAGCCATTTGAACTATTTCTGAACCTACGACCCTAGATAGTAAAATCGCGCAAAATAGCGTAGCATTTTCTCTTGTAGACTAGAACAGAGAGTCCCTTTAAGTGCAAATGAAGTTGAACAATCAGCATTCCTCTGTTTTCCTTACAAAAAACCATTGTCGCGATAAATCGTTTTCTGAGCTTCGTGGAGACCTTGGAAATTGATAGTGTTGGAAACGCAAGGCATCTTACAGAAACAAGATGCCAATACAGTTTTTATGTTTATACAGTAGTGCTGGTTCCCTAGTACCATGTACTCGTAATGAAGATTAGTGTTTAAGATTTCATCGTCGCCAAGAATATGTGAGACCAAGTCCAAGCTCAGCTAGAGCATGAAAGGCGAAGGTCATGTCCTTTCCAAAGGAACCATCCATCCGATATCCACCATAAACGATTTACGTACAGCTACATCAGGATATATAAATTGAAATGGCCACATGGAGATTTGATTTTCGATACTTCGACATGAGAGTGTACTGCTTCAGCATTGCAGAACCTGTTCCGGCATTAGGTGTTATCATGAAAACTTACGTAGAAACCTGAAAGGTGCCTGATAATCGCCTCTTTCACATCGAAAAATGATATTTTACTTTCTGTGAAAAGTAGTATTAATTTTAGTACTACCTTTGAGATCTTGCACTAACCAATTCCCATATATATCGATACAGGCACTTTCGCAAACCCTTTACTAAGTCACTGCATCAGTATTAAGTCTTTGGCATGTCTGTTGGCACTCAGCCATTAGCACTCGCTGGCGGTTTGCAAGCTATGTGGCTCCTTCGTTCTAAGCGGGTTTACCATTACAGTACGGTACTTTTGAGTGCTACGTCTAGTCTGGTTCCGGTCGTAAGTTGGACAGCTTCTTTCGATGTCACATTCTCTTCTGATGAACTCAGCTTTGGGTGTTGTTGAAGAGCCATTACTACGAAGAAGGCGTCTGCTGAGGTCAATCCAGTTTGTATTCAGTGCTGAAGTAAAGATTTCCATGCGAAGCAAGCTGGCGTTTTCTGCTAGTAACGTTCCGCGCGCTAGTATTCGGTCGTGTGTTTACGCGCAGTGGAAAAGGTCCGATGAAGTTGCGAAGTCATAATTGTTTGGAACCTGGCTACTGCATCATTTATAACTTCATTTCATTCCGAACCGTCTTAAATTTTTCGATGGTAAATTTTCATGGAGCTTAAGATAATTGTTTGTACTGAAGATTCTGGATTACATTTACGGTGAAGTTATCCAGGTTTGTAAGGAGAAATACCGGTTGGATTATCATTACGAAGTTACAAACTGTGCTAGATGTTATAAGGCCAGTATAATGAGGGACGTAGGCAAAATCGGTCAAAAATGTTAAAAAACATTATTGTCACCAGATAGTTCTGTAGGATGTTAGAAATATTGTCTCAAATTTTCACAGATTAATTCAAACTACAAATGATAAAAAAGCAGTCTTGTTTCAATCACTGCGAAGCGCCACTTCCACTTTTCTTGATTGCACTCTTCTTGTTTGCCATGTCTTACTGCTTCCTGCTGGCGTAAAAGCATCGGAAGAGTGTAGAACGCTGTGGATGCTCTTACGTCGTGTTATCTTCGCCTTCCGCTAGATACCTTTGGCAGCTGTGGTGCAGAAATGTAAACATTTCAATTCTGCTGATATTGCGAGAATTACGACTGTGTTCAAACTTTTTTTCTACGATTTACCGTTTAAAATGCCAAGATATAGCGGTAAAGTGTTTAAGAAAGTGGTTAAAGCTCGCCATTTACGTGTGAATAAACAGTTTCTACAACTGAGTCAGCCGGCCGGGGTGGCCAAGCGGTTAAAGGCGCTACAGTCTGGAACCGCACGACCGCTACGGTCGCAGGTTCGAATCCTGCCTCGGGCATGGATGTGTGCGATGTCCTTAGGTTAGTTAGGTTTAAGTAGTTCTAAATTCCAGGGGACTGATGACCTTAGAAGTTAGGTCCCATAGTGCTCAGAGCCATTTGAGCCAGCCAACTGAGTCAACATAATTCAGCGGAAGATAATTGTGAAGCTAAGACGACGAGCAGTTCACAGAAGAAACTTGGAACTGGTGTAGAGTTTCAGTCCACTAAAGACGAAGTGAATAGTGATTTTACGATAATTGATTTAGAAATTGTGTGTTCCTTTATTAGAATTCGGGTGCATGTGGTAACTGTGGCAGTAAATCTTTAAGATTGTATGTTACCAATGACAGTGATGGTATTGTGTGTAATATGCACTTGTTTTTTGACAGCCGTGAAACTGACATTCAATTCAGATCATCAGCTGCTAAGAATTTGGTGTATGATGAAGCCAGCATAAGATTCTGGTATGGGATGAGATGTGTTGGTGTTGGAAGGGAAGGTAGCAGTTTGTTTTGTGCAATAATGAATATGTCATCTGCGTCTGCCTCGATATTCAACACTAGACAATCATCTTCTAAAGGCCTTGGAAACAGAATGCAATAGCAGTTTGTCAGTAGCAGTGAAAGAGGCAGTTTTATCTAACAAAGACATTCAGACAGAAGTAAATGACCCTTTGCCTTCTACAGATCTATGTGTTTCATGTGACGGCAAATGGATGAAAAGGGGCCATACCTCGCTACATGGTGTTTCATCATTTGACACAGGAAAAGTCTTGGATTTGCAGGTGATGTCCAAATATTGCTCTATTTGCTGACAGAGGAAGACGTTAGACAATAAGGAAGAAGACAGATACAATGGCAGATAAAACAAAAAATAATTTGCAGCAAGAATTATGATGGTTCTTGTGGCGGCATGGAGCCATCAGGAATGAAATTAATATCTCATCGGAGCGAAATGAGGCATGGAGTTAGATATGTGAAATATCGTGGTCATCGAGACTCGAGGGCTTTCAAATGTGTTGTAGAGAGCAAGGCATATAGAAATGGATGCAACGTTGAAACTTTAGAGTGTGTGGGGCATATTCAGAAGAGGATGGCCGGGAGACTTGTGAAACGGAAACGAGAATAAAAATGTGTAAAACTCAAAGATGGATAGCCACTGGGTGGGCCACAACCCCTGACTGACAAAGAGATCCACAATTTGCAAATATATTACGGCAAAGCAATGAGGCAAATCACTGGCGATTTGAAGGCAATGCAGAAGGCAGTGTGGGCAATATTTTTTTACAAGTTGCCAACTGAGTAGAAGCCAGTACATAATTGGTTGATACATTCTGGTGCAAATATAGGCTGGCAAAAGCAGAAAACAAAACCTATTCAAGTAACACAGTCTTCCGGAAGCAGTCTCAAACAACATAAAGCCAACATCCAGATTCTAGCTCATCCATATTTGTTAAAGAAATGTACCAATGGTGGAATGCAAAACCCGAATGAAAGCTTCAACAGTCTCATTTGGAAGAGATGCCCAAAAACAACGTTTAGCTCATCTACTGTTGTTAAAATTGCCACATATGTTGCATGTCTGGCGTTTAGTGACGGTAACATTGGAAGAATAAGGACCCTTACTGGACTAGGATTTCTTGCAAAGTTGCTTCACATAGAAGCTATTGAAGAAGATACATAGTGCGCGTTTTGCACGTTCTGATCTGTCTCTGAAGGATATAGCCAAAAGTGCAAGCCAGGAACATCAAATAAAAAGGAAACAGGCACACGAAGAGCAAGAAAACCAAATGTATGGTTATGGTCAGCATTAAGGTACTGGTTTATGGTGTAAATCATTATAAAATCTTTTACATGTATTCCCAGAACTTTCATTTTCAGTGAGTAAGGAACATTTTCCCCTGAACCACTGGAGATAGAAAACTGAAATTTTCTGCAGACTTTGTTCATAGTATAACGCAGCTTCCTGTGGTACAAGTGTTTTTCTGTCAAAATTATTTACTTTTCTCTGAAACGGAAATTTCTTTGTTTCATAAGCATAATTTTTTTAAATAAATTGTAAGAGCTCTGAAACTGATATTAAAAAACTGTTCCACATGTTTGCTTTTCTGATTAATAAGAATTACCTACCACTATATGAAAGTTGTAAGTCAAGTAATTTTTGTGAAAATGTTCCTTGTGTGACAGCATGTGTTCCGAAAATTTCCAACAATGCCAATGTAGCCCATAACATAATTACCTCACGTGCAAAAATTGGTTGTGCTATCTTTCAGACACCAGAAACTGTGTTAGATTATGTGAACGCGTCCATTTTGTCCTATGTCCTCCGTAAACCAGTGATACAACATCTTGCGAGCTTATTTTCCAGAAGCAGGTTATGTGGTATTATGGTGAATCGACAATTATCTGTGATATCACATTGCACGCTAATTACTATTGAGAGAGGCCCACACTGAGGGCCAAAAATACAAAGGATCAAAAATTGTTTGTGATATCACATAGCATACAAAGTACCTATGAGATCATTATTATTTTCAGCCATAAATAATTACCTATGTGATCGCCCCACGCTGGCCACTCAAATTTAGTGAATTGAGAATTCTTCTCTGTTTTCTGCGATGAGATTACATGAAAGTGACTCATGAGATTATCCCACGTTGGAAGCTAACAACTGACATAATTAATTAAATGAAATCAAACAGAAAAGATTATGAGATTAGGTAACTGAAAAGCGAATGAAACAGACTGTTTAGATGAGTGCGTTTATTTCAGTAACTTTTGCACACAAAACAGAAATTACAAAAGTCATTACCGATTTGACTGGGCGAGGACACGACTGTTATTAATGGGAAGGAAAGGGGAAAAGTCATCTCAACATTCTTCGTGGTCATTCGTGGTGTCCTCTTACTTCCGCTCTGTCTCACTGACTGTCTTCTTCACTCCTCGTCCATCTCTCAGCTTAACGACTCCTCAAGCATTTTCCACGTCTCGGCAGCACCATGGGCAGACTAAATTTACAGTGCCGCCGAATGACTGATCGCCGTCGCATGACCAATCCTCTCCACCCAGGGCGGAAATTTCCTGTCTTCCGTGGAATGGTATGAGAGTCGGGAACTGGCGTCCTTCCCACGATTTCACGGCCAAGGCAGTTCCCAGCGTTGGCCGCTCGTTGTTTCGATGTTTTCTGCATACCTACGTTGTTCCTGACGCACCCACACAACACTTCCTTGTAACGGCTCTCTCTGCATGAGTCCTGGACAGTCTCAAGTTTGTACTTCGTCTAAGAACCTGCTGGCGTTCGCGATTATAAAGGAACATCCTTACTGTCCAGAAATCTTTTTTTATCAGGTTTATTTCTTTCTCTGTTCTTAAATTTCACACGCCTCCCTGTGCGAATTCTTGACGCTTTTGCGTCTGCAGGGCTCCTGGGATTGTCGGCATGTACTTGCCTTCTAAGACAGATAAAATGGCTGGTGCCAGGGCAGAAAAATTAACATGCCTTCACGTACCTATTCTTGACGCTTTTTTCCCTCCCGCTGCAGGAGTTCATCAATTTTTCTGCACGCTTCTCATTGTCCGCCAGACTCTTCGCAAGGTGTCCAATCTTAAGCGAGGCGAGGGCATCCCCCCACCTACCGTTGTGTAGTTGCAGAGTGACTCCAGTGTCGGCGTCTTGGGCGTCCGCCACATGGGGTTTGGCCGGCTTTCTCCTGGGCTGCTGTCGGTGTGTCGGCGAAGGTGGTCTATGGTGAGCTATCACAGAGTACTTGCCTTATTTAAGTGTGCCACGGCAATGAGCCGCCATCTAGAGCTCAAATACGCCATTCACAGCCAGTTTATAAGTCCTACTTAACTGCAGAGTAGGCACTGAGAATCATAAATAATAATCCACAGAAGCGCTATACATGCTAACTGGATTTCTGAATAAAGTAAGACCATGTTGGACGTTGAAATGAGACTTGGGATTACCTTGCTTCACAGTTCTACTACGGTAATAAGTCTGATAGAAATTTGACCACTTATGAAACGATCCTCCAGTCTGAATGCATACGGGTACTCACCCTACCAGCAGAGAGCCCCATTGCACAAACGGACGCCATAAGCGGAGAGCTTACACTGATATTGAAAATAATCTGTTGCTTTTATGAAACTATTTATTCTCCTAATGAACACTAGTGGACCTGAAAACCAGCAACTTATTAACTCGGTATATTTAAATCAATAAGTACCAGTGAAAGTGAAAGGAGGAAATGCTTCCTGCATAGGCCTAGAACTAGGGAAAGGTTGCTGGCTGTGTTTCACCCTTGTCAGTCTATACTTAGACTGCCCGTTAGATGACAGGAGAGTAAACACTGGAGGAAGAAGAATATGGTGTTTGACGTTTGCAGGCTACATGATCCTCCTAGCAAAAGCTAAATGAGAATTACGAGGCATAGTGGATACCTTTGACTCTAACTTAGGAAAGATTTATGGAAAGAAAATCAATAAAAATAATGGCACTAGGAGAAAATAAAGAGGTAAAGAGGATGTTGAACGGAGAAGTATTAGAACATGTGCAGAGCTTTAAATATCTGGGAAGCAAGATAGAAATCGTCTGGAAGAGTAGCAAGGAAATTATAAACAGAATAGCAATGGCGAGAGAGCCGTTTAAAGAACAGGAAAATTTGCTGCACCAATATGGACGAAGATTTGAGAGAAAGACCAATAAAATGTTTCCTATGGACTGTCCTCCTGTATGGGTCTAAGATGTGGACCGCCGAGGGAGGAAACAGAGCAAGGTTGGAGGCTTCTGAAATGTGGAGATGGAGGAAGGTGGAAAGAGTACGTTGGATGGATACAGTGGAAAACAAAGATGTAGTATGAAGATTAGGAGAGCAAAGACAATTACTGGGTGTAATAAACAGAAGGAAACGGGACTGAACATATATTAAGAAAGAAGGAGGGCCCTATAAAAAACAGTCTTAGAAGGAAAGCGGAGACGATGGAGGAAGCGGTTTAAGATCCTGGATGGCAGCACGTGCAGCGAAGTTAAGGAGACAGCAACGCATTACAGGAAATGGGAGACACAGAGGACCTACTTACACAGCAGAATAATGCTGGTGATCATATACAATATTTCGAAATGCAGGTCCATTCTCTCCGTTGCACTGAATTTATATGTGTGTGCTGTGTGTGACTGTTTTCCTTGTATATTCGAGTAAATAGCGTTGCTAACATTGTTCTATTGGGCCTTAAATATTTATATTCCATTTTTGATTGAGGTATTAGGGCTTATTTATCACTACCTGCAATAAGAGTAGTAAGTTCCTTTCAAACACACAGCAAGCTTACAATGTATACATAATTATAAAGTAACAGTAAGCGTTTACTTAATATGAATCCTCAGTGGTTTATGTAAGTCGTTTATAGTGTGGATTCACATCGCCACGGCGTCTTCAATGGACGGAGATAAGAAACGCATGTTTTTTTGTGACTGTACACGTTGCCACAAGCCGGATCTCCCGTATCTCGATATCTCTGAGGAAGGTCCGGCAACACAAAGTTTTGCTGTTCTCACACTCTACACGTTATCTCAAGTTTTTTCCAGTCACACGGAACGCAAAACGGATTACTGCGTAGGCGATACTTCGTAGCTCTACGGCAGACGTTCTTACATTCCGCAATTACCTAAATCAATTGTACTGTGAATGATCCGTTACGCAGTTCTCTAGCTGCGCTTGCTATAATGGTAGAATAACTATATGATACCCAAGTAAAACCACTCCTGGAAATTGAAATAAGAACACCGTGAATTCATTGTCCCAGGAAGGGGAAACTTTATTGACACATTCCTGGGGTCAGATACATCACATGATCACACTGACAGAACCACAGGCACATAGACACAGGCAACAGAGCATGCACAATGTCGGCACTAGTACAGTGTATATCCACCTTTCGCAGCAATGCAGGCTGCTATTCTCCCACGGAGACGATCGTAGAGATGCTGGATGTAGTCCTGTGGAACGGCTTGCCATGCCATTTCCACCTGGCGCCTCAGTTGGACCAGCGTTCGTGCTGGACGTGCAGACCGCGTGAGACGACGCTTCATCCAGTCCCAAACATGCTCAATGGGGGACAGATCCGGAGATCTTGCTGGCCAGGGTAGTTGACTTACACCTTCTAGAGCACGTTGGGTGGCACGGGATACATGCGGACGTGCATTGTCCTGTTGGAACAGCAAGTTCCCTTGCCGGTCTAGGAATGGTAGAACGATGGGTTCGATGACGGTTTGGATGTACCGTGCACTATTCAGTGTCCCCTCGACGATCACCAGTGGTGTACGGCCAGTGTAGGAGATCGCTCCCCACACCATGATGCCGGGTGTTGGCCCTGTGTGCCTCGGTCGTATGCAGTCCTGATTGTGGCGCTCACCTGCACGGCGCCAAACACGCATACGACCATCATTGGCACCAAGGCAGAAGCGACTCTCATCGCTGAAGACGACACGTCTCCATTCGTCCCTCCATTCACGCCTGTCGCGACACCACTGGAGGCGGGCTGCACGATGTTGGGGCGTGAGCGGAAGACGGCCTAACGGTGTGCGGGACCGTAGCCCAGCTTCATGGAGACGGTTGCGAATGGTCCTCGCCGATACCCCAGGAGCAACAGTGTCCCTAATTTGCTGGTAAGTGGCGGTGCGGTCCCCTACGGCACTGCGTAGGATCCTACGGTCTTGGCGTGCATCCGTGCGTCGCTGCGGACCGGTCCCAGGTCGACGGGCACGTGCACCTTCCGCCGGCCACTGGCGACAACATCGATGTACTGTGGGGACCTCACGCCCCACGTGTTGAGCAATTCGGCGGTACGTCCACCCTGCCTCCCGCATGCCCACTATACGCCCTCGCTCAAAGTCCGTCAACTGCACATACGGCGCACGTCCACGCTGTCGCGGCATGCTACCAGTGTTAAAGACTGCGATGGAGCTCCGTATGCCACGGCAAACTGGCTGACACTGACGGCGGCGGTGCACAAATGCTGCGCAGCTAGCGCCATTCGACGGCCAACACCGCGGTTCCTGGTGTGTCCGCTGTGCCGTGCGTGTGATCATTGCTTGTACAGCCCTCTCGCAGTGTCCGGAGCAAGTATGGTGGGTCTGACACACCGGTGTCAATGTGTTCTTTTTTCCATTTCCATGAGTGTACAATTTGTAGTGGATGAGTAATTCTATATGTACGAGTAAACGACGTGCCAGAGTAATTGATGAAGAAGTTTAAAACAGTTTTGATTCTTTTAGTGAAAAGAGGGACAATAGCAACCAGGAAGTAAAGCCCATCTACATTAATTTACGTCTGTAGAGAGATTTTCTGGGTTGGAGGATATATATACGAGGGCCGTTCAGAAAGTAACCTCCGGTTGATTTAAAAAAATACACCAAGTTAAATAAAAATATTTAAATATATACATCTTACAACTACATCTTTGCACTATTTTTCTACATAGTCTCCATAGCGATTGAGGCACTTATCGTATCTCTTCACAAGCTTTGAAATTCCTTCTGCATAAAAATCACCCGCTTGTGCCTGGAGCCAGCCTGTGACCGCATCTTTGAGCTCTTCGTCGTCATCAAACCGCTGTGACCCGAGCCATTTCTTCAAATGCATGAAGAGGTGATAATCACTTGGCGCCAGGTCTGGGCTGTAAGGTGGATGGTTGATAACGTCCCACTTGAAGGACTCAAGAAAGGCCGTTGTTCTGCGAGCAGAGTGAGGACGGGCGTTATCGTGCAAAAAAACGATACCGGAAGTCAGCATACCACGGCGTTTGTTCTGTATAGCCCGTCGTAACTTTTTTATTGTTTCACAGTACACGTCTTGATTAATGGTCGTACCACGTTCCATGAATTCAACCAACAACACCCCTTTGGCATCCCAAAACACCGTTGCCATCAGTTTTCTGGCAGAAAAATCTTGCGAGGCTTTTCTTGGTTTGGTAGGCGAATTTGAATGTGCCCACATCTTTGATTGTTCTTTTGTCTCAGGGTTCACGTACGAGTACTTAATCCAGGTTTCGTCACCGGTCACGATTCTGTTTAACAATGGTTCTCCTTCGTCCTCATAACGTGACAGAAAGTCTAATGCAGAGGCCATTCTTTGAGTTTTGTGGTGGTCGGTAAGAATTTTGGGCACCCATCGTGCACAGAACTTACGGTAACCCAATCTTGCTGTCACTACCTCGTACAAGAGAGTCTTAGAAATCTGTGGAAAACCAGTAGACAACTCCGACAATGAGAAACGTCGATTTTCACGAACTTTTGCATCAACTGTCTGAACGAATTCGTCAGTCACCAATGATGGTCTACCACTCCTCTCTTCATCATGAACGTTTTCTCGTCCACTTTTAAATAAACGTACCCATTCACGGACAACTCCTTCACTCATAACTGTTGGTCCATACACGGCACAAAGCTCACGATGAATAGCTGCTGCAGAATATCCTTTGGCTGTAAAAAACCTTATGACAGCACGCACTTCACATTTGGCGGGGTTTTCTATTGCAGCACACATTTCAAACTGCCACAAAAACTAAACTAGCGCAGGTACGACGTTCACTCGACCACGGCTTGATGCCGACTGACCTGCTGAGTGCGTGAACGCACAGATGGCGTCGCTACTCCCCCCACAACCCGCACTGTGACCAATCGGAGGTTACTTTCTGAACCGCCCTCGTAGAATAGAAACCTGTTGTGACTTTGTTGAAGGAACCATTTGGACAGTCTCCTGAAGTGAATTACACATTTAGTGGAAAACCAAAGTAAGAATGGTACAGCTGATTCATGAAAGTGGCGGAGGTGGCCCTCAGGATCAAATACCTGTTGTCATGAGAGGGAGAAGTAGGTCAGTTTAGGAAAAATTAAGACAGCAAGTACCCCTGCCTAAAAAGTATTTCCGGCAGTCTGAAATATTCTGAAATAATCACTTACAAGATAGATTCTAATACGCCAAATGACACACATATTACATGTCATAAAGAAAAAGAAACTATTGAAAAATGTGGCGTGGGTCACATCACAGAAATACGAATCCTTCATGAAAACATGCAATGAAAAAAAATAAAATTCAGAAATTTGGAGATCAGCTCCAAATTTTCAATTGTGCAGTAGTTTGTGTTACTGAGCAGTGGTGTAGAGACACAGAAATCCAACATACAGTAGCATCACTGTATGAAATGACAGACTCCTACCGCAGGACTACTTCAAAGGGTGAATGGCATCCATTTATATCGTAAAAGCGACACAGTTGGAAACAGGATTTGACCTTAGAACAGTAAGTGAAGATAAAATTTGAAATATCAGCTACTGGATTAACAGTGCTTGACATCACCAAGAATTTAATTATTTCGTATGTGTATCGATCATCCAGATAAATGCCAAGTAAAAAATGAACATAATTTTGCGTGGAAACATAAACACAAATATCATAAATAAAACTAGTAACATCCTCATAAATATTCTTCAAGTTTTGACATGTCTCTGTTGGTCAATAGTGTGAAAAGAGTTACTACAATTTCTGCATCATAATTCGACGATATGGCCACAGATACGTATCGACATGACAAAGTGTGGTGTCGCGGTAGATGATCTTGGACTGTCCAGCCTTTCTGCCAAGTAATAACAGTAAAATCGGGTACCAAAGAAATCCCTAAATAGCTGGGCTACAAACGACATTTATCAGAAATCAAAATACAGGATTTTTCAAGAGAACTAGCAAACCAAACTTGGTAAGTAGTGTACAGAGAAATCAATGTAGATGCGAAATTCTCTAAATTCTCAACATTATTTAAAATGAACTTTGAAAAAGACATTTCCAGAAGCACCTGCGTCAGTATTAATAATCAGTGTCAACAAATGGATAGCAGTGGGTAGCTCCCAAAGGCTTAAGTTCCTCAGTTCCATGACAAGAGTCATAATGAGCTAGAGTTCTTAAATTTCTGTCAGAGCTACAAAAATATTAATCAGAAAGATGATTAATTCTTCCTAAAAGTCATTTAAGAAAAAAATAATATACAGTGTAGAGAATAACTACAAATTAGCGTGGGAAATCACTAAAAACGAAACAGGGAGAGATGAACAAAGCCCAACAACATACTAGTCGAACGGACGACAAAGTAATAATTGGTCCACACCACCTAGAAACATATGTGAAATAGCATTTTTGAAGCACTGCCAAGATCTATAGAAAAAATTCTGAGAAAACTATTAGTCAGTTTCTCTGTTTTCACCATTCTCAAAAATAATAGAATCCGTTGTGAAAGGTAGAACAACAAATACTTGAATAAATACAAACTTCTAAGTAAATCACAGTTTGCTTTTCGAATGGTAGAAACATAGAACCAGCCATAGTAGACTTAAGAAAGTGGCACTTGATGCTCTTCATAAAGATGAGTGTGTCACAGGCATATTTTTAGATCTTTCTGAAGGTCTGAAGTTTTTGATATTGTTGAAGATAAGAATAGAAGCTTTCGAAATGTGGTGTTACAGAAGAATGCTGAAGATTAGATGGGTAGATCACGTAACTAATGAGGAGGTATTGAATAGAACTGGGGAGATGAGGAGTTTGTGGCACAACTTGACAAGAAGAAGGGACCGATTGGTAGGACATGTTCTGAGGTATCAAGGGATCATAAATTTAGCATTGGAGGGCAGCTTGGAGGGTAAAAATCGTAGAGGGAGACCAAGAGATGAATACACCAAGCAGATTCAGAAGGACGTAGGTTGCAGTAGGTACTGAGAGATGAAGAAGCTTGCACAGGATAGAGTAGCATGGAGAGCTGCATCAAACCAGTCTCAGGACTGAAGATCACAACAACAAGATTTTTCTAAATACACTGGAAGCATTAGGAAGAAGAGACATAACTGACAGACCTAACAGATAGGGCACAAAGAACTGGGATAACACATACCTCAAATAGGTTAAAACCTCTAGTGAAACACTTATCGAAACCATTATATATTAATGTATCAGTCCCTCAGTGTAGCACGTTAGGGACATGCTGTTCCTGTTATATATCAATGATTTTCCAATAGTGTTAGTCTCGGGGAAAAAATCTCTTTGCTGATGATAGCAGTATTACAGTATCTGACAAAACGGGAGAACTTCTTGCAGAAAAAAAAGATAATATATTCAAGGAAGTTTGCAATAAATACCTTGAGTTTCAATTTGAAGATGGAAAATGACACAGTTAAATTAAATGTGGTTGGCACCTCTATAGAATGCATAACAAACAAAATTCTAGGGCTGAATATTGATTCTCGTTGAAATGGCACAGACACACAAGATTCTTGCACAGAGAATATCATCAGCATGCTATGCCTTTAGAGTCTTGTCATCAGTGCCTAACAGCCAGTGTCTGGTACTTACTACTGACATATACACTCAGTTCTTAGCTATAGAATACGGAATTCTTAATGGGGAACAAATACATAAAATGTGAACAAAGTTTTCAAACTACAACGAAGGGCCATAAGAATAATAAACAAAAATAGCAGACGAGGTCATTGTAAAGTTCTTGTCAAAACATTGGAGATCTTAAGTATACTATGTGAGTACATTTACCATTCAGCTGTATACATCAAAACTAATATTGATAATTATAAACAACTCAGTTCATGAGCATGGAAGAGAGCAGGACTGAACCAATAAAAAATAAAGGAAGAACTACAAACAGAATTTTCTAGCAAGGAATAAAGCTCTACAAGCAATTTCCCAAGGAGGTTATAGAGATTGCTAAAAAAAACTAATTAAAATTGCTCAAAAAGTACGTGTTGAGCAATACATTCTATAAATTTTGAGGACTGTGTAGATAAAGCAGAATAGAGATTCGATACAAAATGAACACATACAAATATTAATGATAATAAAGCAAATCAATTTAAATAGCACCAAGGCACTATGTTCTTTCTCTAATTTTTTTCTTTTCTGTGAAAGAATGCTCCCAAAGCTAAGCAATGCGTAATACCTTATCCTCTTTCTGAGCTCAAATCTCACTCGCTATAGAGGGATGGTGACTCAGTTTTTCAGGCTACGAAATGGGAAGCTGTGGTACACAAAATGGAAACCAGACATCTTCCGTTCAGTTCCGACATCAGCTAACAGTGTGTGTGTGTGTGTGTGTGTGTGTGTGTGTGTGTGTGTGTGTGTGTGAATGTGTGTGTTATGAAAGATGGGATTTGGATTGGATTGTTTTGGGGGAAGAGACCAAACAGCGAGGTCATCGGTCTCATTGCATTAGAGGGGGACAGGAAAGGAAGTCGGCCGTGCCCTTTCAAAGGAACCATCCCGGCATTTGCCTGGAGCGATTTAGGGAAATCATGGAAAACCTAAATCAGGATGGCCGGACTCGGGATGTTATGAAAGAATTTGTGTATAGCGTGTGTAGTAATTGGGAGTGATAAACGAATGAACAGTGTGGCAATAGCCTTTTACATTATTGGATAACGTCTTTGTAAGAGAGTATTGAACACTACAGTTAAGCCGAATGAGGTTGCAGTGTTCTAAACAGACTGGCCTTATATTCGGGAGGGTGAGGACTTCAGTCTTCATTCAACCATTTAATTTACATTTATGTACGTTGTGTCGCTAAATTAGTTCAGGAAAATGCCGGAATAGTTCCTGCTATAAGACCACTGCCGACTGCCTGGCCCATTCTTGTCACACTAGACCTTTAAGTATATAAATACCTATATGTACGAGTAAGTTACTTTTGTTGGCTTTACAGTGTAGTACCATGACATGTCCAATACCCTTGCAAAAGCGATCTACAGATGAACAAAGCTACTACTACTATTAATACTACAACTACTGCACAGCCAGCAGTTCCAACTAAGCTTCTCTCGGTTAGGAATCCAATATCTTAATATCTCGTTCCGTGTTACTTTCTACACAATTAAACTATTGTAATTACAACACACGCCTACAAGAAAAAACTGCATATGTTTAACTCTGAGAGCTTCATCGCACATTTATTTAACGCGATTGAGTTTTAAAGTATTAAGCAAGAATCAATACAGGCCAAACTGTTCAGCAAAAATGTTTTTAGCAGTATTAGAGACATTTTAATGAGGTAACATGACGAATGGATAGAGAGGAAAACAGTCCAGTATATATACTCCTATAGCTTACAAGCGCCACCGCCTATATCGTATATATTGAGGTGGCGCAATGGTAACACAGTGGCAGTTATCACATTCTCTAAGTACCTAAACGATGTTCTGCGTTGAAGACGTCTGTTTGGATACTGTTGCTTTCTTCCTCTTTGGTACTGCACTGTCACGCAGTAAACACCCAACAGTTCGTAGAAACCAACATCACTCATATATCAGTAATGTTAGGAAGATTCAAACGAATGAGAGGCAATAAAATTCTAGACATTCGTCGTGGAACTCATACATGATATTAACTTATGTACTCTATGCACAGTGTTTTATTTGAAGTTTGTCTGCTTCATTAGGGTTGCCATATGGGACCTCGTCGGGAGACTTCTCAGATGGGTGCTTATAAGAGATGTAAAAGGCTTATGTAATATAACTACTTTCTATTAGAACACAATTACATGGAACTTGTTGCAGCAGAAGCAGTTGGTACACCATATTTTTCAGGAGATTTCACCTTTTTCAGCAAGTCAGTCTTCCCTTTATAATGTTTATAAACGCCATGCAAGTGATCTTGTTGTTATAATGTGAGATTCATTTCACTGTCCCCAGCAGCAGTCGATTTATTTCATCAGTCCACTGGGCCGACATCAGCGAAAATACTCTTTCCACGTTGGCGACGAGTGCGGAAATAGGAAACGAAAACTTGCATAATTTCAGCGGTCGGCATTTGAGTTCAGGATTTTCGGTTTCCTTACGAAAGTAGATCGTCTTTCTTTCACGCAGTGTTTAGACTTTTATTCTTCCGAGCCGCGCTTAGTGTCCAAAAGGCTCTTCAGGTACATGTATTCTGAAACACAATTTTCACCTAAAATCTTCATACCCATACAATGTAAACTTTCACGGCCGGTATTGACTTCACTTAAAACTTCCGGGCTGATAGGCCGTGGTCGAAGTAAAAAACTGCCGCTTTACCTCCGATGATGTCTCCCGCAGTCGGAGACGAAACGTTAGGAGACAGTTTTATACTTCGACCACGGCCTATCAGCCCGGAAGTTTTAAGTGAAATCTTCATACCATTTTCTGTAAGGTTTATGATAGTGTTTTCAGTCATCACCCACTCTGCAGTTTCAGACAGATACCATTTTCTGTAAGGTTTATGATAGTGTTTTCAGTCATCACCCACTCTGCAGTTTCAGACAGCGTCATCCAATCAAATACTTGATATGTTTTAAAAGAAATACAGTAATCAATCCTATGGTGTATAAAGCTATTGACTTTTCCTCAAATTTCGAAATCAAATAAATTATTTATTGGTTAAGGTTCTCATTCTTTAATTTGTTCAGATTCATTTTTGTTTGCATGCCAATAAAACTGGCAGTTTTCCTTTCATTCAGACATCTCTGAGTGTCGACTAACATGTTGCGTATTTCAGTTATCGAGTCTGACTGCAGGAACATGAAGTTAATTTCACTGATCGCACCACTGTACAAAATCTGAAATTATTTCAGGTGACCTGCTTCGGCGTCAAAAAATTGTTTTAATGGAATCCAAAGCTTAAGGATTCTCTCAAGTGCGGGGATTTAAGACAGCCATCTCGTTTTTGAGTGACATGAAGAGCCTGTGTTACCTCCACGAGTCACTGAGATCAAAAAGCTACAGATCTCACACAACTCTTCCGATGCGTACGTCCTTTCTTGAAAATAGACTTCTGTTTTGTGAAATCATCCGAAAAATGACCCTTTCTCTGTACATCCTTAGGTATTTTCGTAAGCGATGATAATTTTGTTAGACGGTAAACAGTCGTCAATAACAATTTAGTCATCGACGTACACGTCACTATTCAGTTCGCGCCATATACACCCGAAGTAAACACTTCAGACATTACTCACTTGCACTCGTTGTTCGTATTACGTTTGGATATAATCGTGTTATCACATCGCTATTGAAATGAGAACTGCGCGATTCTTCCTCGTGGCGCTCCTTAAATAGTTCCAGCTGGAGAAGTACTTTCTCGAATCACGGCTCTGGTTTTGGAGGGTGCTGGCACTGACGATACAGCTGAAACGTCCCCTTAGAACAATTATACATGACTGTCCTTAAACTGACACACAATATTTTTTTAGCGCAACGCAATCTTTCAGTAATCCCTACAAGAGAATGGCCCTGACTAAATTAACCTATACGTTTCACAAATCACTTACCTCACAAAAATCTTCGTTACTCAAACTACTGCAATACAGCGAGCGCCACTACTGCCAGCTAAATAAAAGATTCAAACTACGGAAGGCACTAACTACTGATAGGCATAGTTAGCAAATGAAGGATGTTAATAGAGAACAAACAATGTATTTACCTTAATAGTCATAATATATATAGCAGTTCATGACATCCATTCTTACAAATGTACTGTTTCTGATGGACACACCTCCAGATTATCCATTCTCAAAAATCCGCCATCTCACTTCCCCACATCCACCACGGCTGGCGGCTCACCTCCAACTGCGCAACGCTACGCGCTGTTAACAGCCAACAGCCCAACACTACAATAGCGAATATTACAACAATGCCACCCAGCCACAGACTGCACACAGCACAGCCAGTGATTTTCATACAGAGCACTAGATGGCGGTGGCGTTACCAATATACGAACCTAAACAGCCTACTTACACAGGATATGCAACATCTGTGGATGACCGTGTCAACATAAACTTGTTGACATAAATAAAACTAACTGAGGCTGCGTTCACATTTTACGCTAACAGACGGTGTTACTCGAGGACTTGAGCTAAGCTCGTAGCCGTATTTTGAAAAATCGGGACAAAATTGGGTCTGAAATTACTGTGAAATTCAGACCAATTGCTGTTTACAGGCGTCGATAAATATCAACGGGGACAGCTGAAAATGCCTGCTCCGACCGGGACTCGAATCAGGGATCTTCCGCTTACATGGCAGACGCTCTATCCGACTTTTTTTTATCTCTTTTTGTTCTTTACAGTTAGTTGCATTTGTTCGGGGTGGACGTCCCATGACACCTATTCAGGTTCATCGTTCATCTGTTCACTCAGTTTTTTTTGTTACACAGAGCAGCTAAACCTCTGACCGAACGCGCTGAGCTACCGTGACGGCTGAACTGAGCCATCGAGGACCACAGAGGGTATTGCGAGTGCAGGGACTTATCTCTGGCGTGTCCGAAAGAACACATACCATTCCTGATGTTGCAGCACTCGAAGAACGAAATTACAATGAAATCCAGACCATTAGCTGTTTACAGCCGTTGATAAATATCAACGGGGACAGCTGAAAATGTGTGCCCCGACCGGGACTCGAACCCGGGATGTCCTCGACGGCTCAGTTGGATAGAGCATTTGCCATATAAACAGGAGATCCCAGGTTCGAGTGCCGGTCGGAGCACACATGTCCGAAAGAACAGATATATTCATTTAAATTGGGTCTTGTCGGGACAAGAAGATCCATAAACGGTGATGGTCCCGACGTATCATGACGGATGGCAACCCTACGCTAGGTGTGATAACAAGTCGGGATTTACATATGGACGCCCACGCTGTTCCTTTGACACTTCACATGAACGTACAGCCCGCCGCCCGCTGTGTGTTCCATGCTGCAAGTTGGCGCCGCGCGTCGCGCTACGCGCGATTATAACCGTCCTGTGACGTCACACCCTCCCCTCTCCGAGGCCCCCACCCCACCACACCAGGCGGCCGGCCGTAGGCGAGGCTCGATGTATCAACAGACGCTGGAAACCGCACGTTGACTCTCGTGCAGTGATAGTGAAGGTGAGTGTTCATTTCTATTCGATACTGCGCTGTTAGTATTCGCTATTATTTGTGTTGTAGTAACTCGTAGTTTAAAGTGTGAGTTCTATGCTGTGAGTGTACTTCGTTGTCAAGGACGTAGAACTGTAAACACTTGCCACTCTCTGCATTCTCTTGTAACATAGTCGGCTATTGGAAATAAGAACACAACAGCCGGCCGGAGTGGCCGAGCGGTTAAAGGCGCTACAGTCTGGAACCGCACGACCGCTACGGTCGCATGTTCGAATCCTGCCTCGGGCATGGATGTGTGTGTTGTCCTTAGGTTAGTTAGGTTTAAGTAGTTCTAAGTTCTAGGGGACTTATGACCACAGCAGTTGAGTCCCATAGTGCTCAGAGCCATTTGAACCATTTTTTAGCCAAGAACACAACAATTAAAACCAAGGATAGGAACAGTCCAAGATACTTTTACATTTTTATCATGGCTTCAGCGTGTAACAGCATATTTTAAGATTTAACAACTAATCGCTAAACTCCAATGTCTATTTGCGGAATAAATTTTAATTTCTAAATATCAAAGATACACTGCTGCGAAGCATTAGTTTAAAATGAATTTGCTTTAATACCTCTACGTACTGATTTCTTGTGGTTCCTTTTCTGCCAGATGTTCATATCTGACATACTTAACCCTTGAGAACAACTAGAACATACTTGTTAGGGCGTATACTTCAGTCTTTCAAGCAGACTAGACACGTGTGATACATTAATTTTTTTTTTCGAACATCACGGCTGTCTCTCGTGCCATCAGTCGTTATGCCTAACTTCCTTTCATTTTAATCGTGATATTTCTTTCCTAAACTGTTTACGCATTTTCGAAATTTTTTTCCCCAGCTGCAGGATCGTGCTAGTTGAACCGTTATAAAGTTTTCAGATTACTTGTCGCGTAAAAATGTCTAGTAAGCAAGACTGTTTAATGAATTTGCCTTCTTTTTCCAGTGGTTTTAGAAAAACATAATGAGAATTAGAAGTTCGCGAGGTCATCACCCTAAGCAAGCACAGAAATATTCGTTTTGTAAATGAAACCCGCCTTTTTAAGCTGCATTGTATTTTGTTTCTCCCAGATGCGTTTCGCCTTTTACTTTAAGGCCCTTCAGTCCGACAGTTCTTCGCGTTTTTGGCTGCCATCTGCTTTTCCTCTCGTCTGGTCACACGCTGCAGGTCACGCTGTACCTTCACTTATGAAACGTAATCACATTTTCATGTCCCTTATTTTTCCTTCACAATTTTCATATTGTTTGCCCTTATGGCTGCCAGTTCGCTATACGAGTATGTCTCATCCTGAGCCCCGCCTCATCCAGAGACATTTACTGATCTTACAGTTGTTGTATCCTTAAATCAGAGTTTTCGATCAAATGTCTGCAACAAGTGACAGAAGACTAATAGGGACAAACAATAGGAAAATTGCGAAGAAAAAAAAATTCGGAAGTGCGAACTCCAGCATGTGACCAGATGAGAGGAAACGCAAATGTCAACCAAAAACGCGAAGAACTATTCCATTTAAGATGCCTTGAAGTAAAAGCCGAAACGCACCCGGGAGAAATGCATTGCAAGAAAAAGCGGTTTTTATGTACAAAACAAATATAATGAGAAATACTCGTCTGTAATTGAAAGAACTCCATATTAATGGGGTATTACATTTTACTCAGAGTGTAATTTAATGAACACATTTTTAAGCAGTTACTACTGTACTGACAAACTGTGCATTTGCTTTAGAAAATCGTATTTTTCAGAATTCGAACATCAAATAACACAAATGATAGGCATTTCTGTTCTTACGTTTGTTGATGTGTTTGTGTTCTCGCTGTCGAGCTCTGATCTCTTATATATTGTATCCTTTTTGTTGATAATAATTATAAACACTTAACTGCGCCATCTTCAGCCCATTAAATTCCTAGTCTCTTCATTAGGAATATTATTCAGTGTGATCGTAAAAACTGTTATGTCGCGCGGACTGGCCGAGCAGTTTGAGGCGCCGTGTCACGGACTGCGAGCCCCCTCCCGCCGGAGTTTCGAGTCCTCCCTTGGGCATGGGCGTGTGTGTTGCTCTTAGCATAAGTTACTTCAAATAGTGCGTAAGTCTAGGGACCGATGACCTTAGCAGTTTGGTCCCATAGGAATACACCCGCATTTTGAACATTTTGTAAAAACTATTATACCAGTTTGTTTTTCCGTGGAATGAAAATTAGGCACTAGAAGTAGTATATGAGTTTTGTAGAATGTGCAGCAAAATAACTGAAGTAGGGAAGATATAATACGAAGAGTGCCAATAGCAAGAAAAGTTTTCTGAAAAATAATCATCTTGAGGTTGAAGCTCTTTTGTCCGCGTTTGCTTTAACAATACATATGTTTTTGAATAGGGTCCGCCTTTCTGAAGAAGTTGTATCTGTTAACATTCGACTATAAAGTCGAGTGTTAAGACGCCTTTAATGAAAGTAATGGGATGCAACCTTATGAGGAAGTGAGACATGGTTGGTAAAAATGGTTCAAATGGCTCTGTGCACTATGGGACTCAACTGCTGAGGTCATTAGTCCCCTAGAACTTAGAACTAGTTAAACCTAACTAACCTAAGGACATCACAAACATCCATGCCCGAGGCAGGGTTCGAACCTGCGACCGTAGCGGTCTTGCGGTTCCAGACTGCAGCGCCTTTAACCGCACGGCCACTTCGGCCGGCTTGGTAAACAGATAAGAAGATAATACAGGATGGAGCTGAGGAAATACTTGTTTTTCACTACTGAATGACTGAAACCTGGTTTTATTAAAAAAATCTTGCAATCAGTAACAGCACTTTTATTGCCGCTTTAAATCTACATACCTTAAATACGTCCAGAAAATAATGTCGCTGAGATAACGTCCTTCTTGCTGAACACAAATCTGGATCCTCTTCTGAAAGTTATCCACGGCACTCTCCAACGTTTCATTCGGCACAGCTTCAGTTTCCTGACGAACAGAGATCTTGTGGTCATCCATTGTGCGGGGCTTCTTCACGTACATTCTTGGTTTCAAGTAGCCCCACTCAAATAATTCACAGATAGATCTGATGAACGGGGAGGTTGCTTCGTTGGTTGGTCCCATCAGGAGGAGGGGAAGGAAACCGGCCGTGCACTTTCAAAGGAACCATCGGGGCGTTTTCCTGAAGCGATTTAGGAAAATCACAGGAAATATAAATCAGGATGCCCGGATGCGAATTTGAAACGTTGTCCTCCAGAATTCCAGGGGCAAAGGAACATCACCTTGTCGTGAAATTTCCTGGGAACATTTGTCGAACCACTTCCATGGATGATCTCGCCATGAGAGCTGTACCAGCATCCTGTTCTAACAACATTTCTGTCATATTCAGTAGACCTCTTTCAAATTCTGGTCTAAGGAAGTTGCTTAGCATTTCGACGTAGCGCGCTTATGTCACAGTAGCTGCGGTTCCTCCCTCTTGAAAAAAGTAAGGTCCAACAATCCGTGTGTTGGAGATAACGCACAACTGCTGCTTTTGAGCTGTGGACAAGGTTTTGGTATAGTTCCTGTGAGCTCTCGGACACCCAGTACCGACAGTTCTGTACATTCACATACAACCATCCAGATGCAAACGGGCTTCATCAAACACGAATACTGGGACATCTGCAATTCCTAAGAGTAGCTTCCATGCGTCCATTACGCCACAAAATCCTTTGCACTGTTCAAAATCCGTTTCACTTAACTGCTGTACAGTCGCTATTTTGTACAGATGATATCTGAGATCACCATTTAAGTTGTAACATTCGGCGATAGAGCCTATCGCCTAGCAGATCGTTTCGGACCAGCTAGAAATGCCGTTCTCAGTCTGTCTACGTTTTCCGGAATTTGAACTGAACGGGGAAGGCAATGTGGTTTCTTTTTCATCGCAGAACCAGTACTTCTAAAGGCTGCAATCCATCAGAGTATAGTGAAACTGCATTTCGACATCCGACATAAAGCTTTCGACAGAAAGACATTGTTTCTAAATAATTGCTCGACCGCGAACACACGATGCTCTACTCTCCAACGCTCCGTAGGGCTTGAAGC
This sequence comes from Schistocerca nitens, assembly GCF_023898315.1. Classification (NCBI taxonomy): domain Eukaryota; kingdom Metazoa; phylum Arthropoda; class Insecta; order Orthoptera; family Acrididae; genus Schistocerca; species Schistocerca nitens. Next base: position 817,380 of record NC_064615.1, on the reverse strand, counting down.
TCCATTGTCTCAACTGTCTGCCAGCGGTCGGTCACGTTCAGTACCCCGCGGAGTACCAGCGGATTAAGAAACGTGCGTTTCTTCTGCTCCGTCCTGCAGAAGCTTTTGAGACGTCGTGCTACAGTAGAATGCAGAACGTTGTGTAGGCATTTCGAATAATTAAATGGTACTGAATCGAACTGGGTCGAAAAGAAATTTCTACGACAACTTGAGCAAAAGAAGGGCTCAGTTGACGGGACACATCCTGAGGCATCACTGAATACTTCGGTAATGAGCTAGTAAAAACTGTAGTTGACCACCAAGGGTGGACTACTGTAACCATGTCCAAATGGATGTAGGTTGCAGTTGTTATGCAGAGATGGAAAATGAAAAAGAGTCCCTAGGGTGGAGATCATCGTCAAACCAGTCCGTGGACTGAAGACCACAGGACACAGTTTGCACGAGGAAATATGTACCAATACTGCAAAAATTACGATTACATGGCAAAAATAAAATTGACACTTTATTTTTGCATTTTTGTTGACTGTTGCGTTGTAGTATTTAGCTTATGTTCAGACAACATAACGAACAGGATGGCTACGTGACACTGAGCTAGAAGCAGTTGTAAAACATGCGTGCAGTGAAGGTTCGACTTGTGATTGTGCAGTGGGATAGGTAGGCTATGTGGCGCGTGACGTGAGCGTCCGAATATCTCTGCGCTGATGTTCTGCATTGCTGGACACTGGCGCGTGGGTTGCAGCGTCGATCCCCGCTGATCACATCAAATCTTCCTCTGGGAAAGAGGCTTGGGTGGGGTGTGAATAGCACTGCATGACAAAATGGGAAGTTGTTGGATGAAATAAGCAGAGGAACGTCCACCCAAGCCTTGATAGTTGGGAAAAGGAGGGCGGGGAAAACAAATCTTACAACAGCTGGGGGTCGTTTTCCTGTTTCAGAGTATTGTCCATTGGAAAAATATTCACCTCCTGAAGCCCACACAATTAATTTGATCTGCTATCTATCAGCTCTGAGGGATGAAATAGTGAAGGCAGCAGAGGATCAAGTAGGTAAAAAGACGAGAGCTACTAGAAATCCTTGGGTAACAGAAGAAATATTGAATTTAATTGACGAAAGGAGAAAATCTAAAAATGCAGTAAGTGAAGCAGGCAAAAAGGAATACAAACGTCTCAAATATTAGATCGACAGGAAGAGCAAAATGGCTAAGCAGGGATGGCTAGAGGACAAATGTAAGGATGTGGAGGCTTATTTCACTAGGTGTAAGATAGATACTGCCTACAGGAAAATTAAAGAGACCTTTGGAGGAAAGAGAGCCACTTGTATGAATATCAAAGGCTCAGAAGGAAACCCAGTTCTAAGCAAAGAAGGGAAAGCAGAAAGATGGAAGGAGTATATAGAGGGTCTATATAAGGGCGATGTACTTGAGGACAATATTATGGAAATGGAAGAGGATGTAGATGAAGATGAAATGGGAGATACGATACTGCGTGAAGAGTTTGACAGAGCACTGAAAGACCTGAGTCGAAATAAGGCCCCAGGAGTAGACAACATTCCATTAGAACTACTGACGGCCTTGGGAGAGCCAGTCCAGACAAAATTTACCGTCTAGTGAGCAAGATGTATGAGACAGGTGAAATGCCCTCAGACTTCAAGAAGAATATAATAATTCCAATCCCAAAGAAAGCAGGTGTTGACAGATGTGAAAATTACCGAACTATCAGTTTAATAAGTCACAGCTGCAAAATACTAACGCGAATTCTTTACAGACGAATGGAAAAACTGGTAGTAGCCGACCTCGGGGAAGATCAGTTTGGATTCCGTAGAAATGTTGGAACACGTGAGGCAATACTGACCTTACGACTTATCTTAGAAGAAAGGTTAAGGAAAGGCAAACCTACGTTTCTAGCATTTGTAGACGTAGAGAAAGCTTTTGACAATGTTGACTGGAATACTCTCTTTCAAATTCTGAAGGAGGCAGGGGTAAAATACAGGGAGCGAAAGGCTATTTACAATTTGTACAGAAACCAGATGGCAGTTATAAGAGTCGAGGATCATGAAAGGGAAGCAGTGGTTGGGAAGGGAGTGAGACAGGGTTGTAGCCTCTCCACGATGTTATTCAATCTGTATATTGAGCAAGCAGTAAAGGAAACAAAAGAAAAATTCGGAGTAGGTATTAAAATCCACGGAGAAGAAATAAAAACTTTGAGGTTTGCCGATGACATTGTAATTCTGTCAGAGACAGCAAAGGACTTGGAAGAGCAGTTGAACGGAATGGACAGTGTCTTGAAAGGAGGATATAAGATGAACATCAACAAAAGCAAAACGAGGATAATGGAATATAGTCGAATTAAATCGGGTGATGCTGAGGGAATTAGATTAGGAAATGAGACACTTAAAGTAGTAAAGGAGTTTTGTTATTTGGGGAGCAAAATAACTGATGATGGTCGAAGTAGAGAGGATATAAAATGTACACTGTCAATGGCAAGGAAAGCGTTTCTGAAGAAGAGGAATTTGCTAACATCGAGTATAGATTTAAGTGTCAGGAAGTCGTTTCTGAAAGTATTTGTATGGAGTGTAGCCATGTATGGAAGTGAAACATGGACGATAAATAGTTTGGACAAGAAGAGAATAGACGCTTTCGAATTGTGGTGCTACAGAAGAATGCTGAAGATTAGATGGGTAGATTACATAACTAATGAGGAGGTATTGAATAGAATTGGGGAGAAGAGGAGTTTGTGGCACAACATGACCAGAAGAAGGGATCGGTTGGTAGGACATGTTCTGAGGCATCAAGGGATCACAAATTTAGCATTGGAGTTCAGCGTGGAGGGTAGAAATCGTAGAGGGAGACCAAGAGATGAATACACTAAGCAGATTCAGAAGGATGTAGGTTGCGGTAAGTACTGGGAGATGAAGAAGCTTACACAGGGTAGAGTAGCATGGAAAGCTGTATCAAACCAGTCTCAGGACTGAAGACCACAACAACAACAACAACAATCTATCATGCTTACATTCGCGGGTTGTATCCACACACACACACACACACACACACACACACATTACACGGTTCAGTCACATTAATGCGACCACGTGTCAAAAGCCTGACTAACCACCTTTTGCAGCCCGCACCTATAGGAAGAGTGTTAGTAAGGCTCTGGGAGGTACCAGACTAGGATATGGAGTCCATTGCTGTAGACAGATGCCCTGAGTTTCTCGGGTCGCTCAGTTTCCTCATTGCGACTGCACTGGTTTCCGTGTCCCCCTGACGTGCTTTGTATACCCTCCACTGCTAGCTTTACAACTCCCCGCCTATGAGTGGTTATTGCACATTGACGTCGAACATAGGCGATGACGACATTAATGTGACTGGACTGGGTAAATATAAACAGTAAAGTGTAGAAGAATGTACGCGTGTAAGACATATATATTTCGTTTCTGGAGCCATTTCGAGATAACGTAAATGTTTTAGTTGCATTCTGCTTCTTACTTTCAGTCAGATTTTAGGGAGTCTTTAGCTCACTGGACTCACAGTTAGGGGGAGTGTGTCAGTGTGTGGTTGTTATGTTGGCGAGTTGCGCAACAGATTGATATTACAAATAACCTTTGGCTCCTGCAAGAAACAGTTTCCACCCCACACTACTACAGAAGTCAGACAGACGCTCCTAACATACCAAAAAGAAATGCCTGAAAAACTTTCAGCCATAAATATCTTCTGGGGTCGTCTGCTGTAAGGGAAAGACACAAAAAAATATTCTATTTTCTTACGTAACTAGTGGGATACTTGGGTACTGGAGTATTGCTAGTTAGTGTAAGAAAAACATTAAACAAATGGAAAATATTATTTATTGCAAAACTTAAGAAAAATCAAATGAAACATTTATTTATATACTGATACACAAATTTCCAGGTTCTTTTCAGAATAGGTGATTACCTCTTACTGATAGGAATCCTGTTAATGACATTTATACACAAACTGTGGGAAAGGTCTTTTATCACTTTTCTTTCAGAATGTTATTTACTCGGCAGACTGGCTGAGAGCCGCACCTACTCAACCTGAATAATTATCCGATTGAATATTTCTAAGTACGGTCGAGGCTGTCGCATGAAAAATGTGATTGAGTGACGTGAATGAAGTACGTTATTTCTAATGGAGGAAAGATGGGGCTCACCTACGCTGTAGTGCACAAAACGGTGAACTGCGACGACTGCTGCCTGCGTCGCTCGCAGCTGAAAAATAACAAAACTATCTCTTTCTATCTGGATTGACCTTCGCCAGTCGAACTCTCACTACGCCTTGGTGAAGTCAAGGACTCCTATCTGCCCCTAGTCTAACTATTGGCGTGGTACACCGGTACACCGGTCAGCCACTCAATGTTCGCTCACAGGCGCTAATTAATGCTCTCTCTGTGTTCACACCGCACATTAAGTGTCGCCACCAACAGAGTGAACAAACGTTTAATCACGAGTCACTCAATATAGAGTATCACTCCAATTCGCTAGCGACAGAGGTGCTCTCAGTGCAGTACTGAGTAGAGACTCTGTTCCTCGCTCTCTGCGTACACGCACGAGCCCACTCGCTCTCACTACGTGTTCCCACTACAAGGGTGTCACTGGAACGACTTCGCTCCACACAGAAAGCGAAAGGGTATATCATGCGCTGTCTTTTTTCTCACTCCTCCAGCTCATTGTATCAGAAATAGTCCACCTATGAGCATTACTCTTACAAATTGGAGAATGGCTAACCCGACCAATCCGGAAATATATAGCATCTGCGTTAGGCGTTTACTGTCCACTTATGAGCACTCTGAAACTGTGCACTAGGTCCATCAAAAATATGCGTATGCTGAGGCTCTCCGAAACAATACAGCGGGTTTTGCTTTTAAGGTGATTATACAGGCCATTATCCCTTTTCTCTGGCAAAAAACTGTTTTGGTCCGTGGGCGGTCGGCCGGTCGGCGCAGCTGCGTGCTAACCCACCCTCCTACGGGTGGTTGCGTCTGCCGAGCAAAATCTCCTGTGGCCATCGTGTCTTGCATGTTTGTGTACGCTAGCCTCGACTTTTTAATCTCGGTGCGCACTTGCGATTTATTTATTAGAATTGCATATTGATTAAATGGAAATATGTAAAATTGACTCTACCCTATCGATTTTGGGTCGAATGAAACGTCTTTATACGCAGAATACGATGGTGAGGTCTGAGTATATAAGAAATGAAGGTCAGGAGACCACGCCACGTTACAAGTGGCTTTCAAAACCCCCCACTCCCACCCCTGTCCATCCAGGATTAGGTCAGTCATTAAAGACAAATGCCAGAATGATTAGCTTGACATACTCAATTTCCTTCACTGTTCAAGTCTTATCAGAGCTTCTACTGTTTTGTCTATAACCTAGTCGCTGATGCGTCAATAATCCACAGTATTTCTACTTTTTTCCTGACGGCAGTCTCCTATAGTATCTAACCTCTCAAAAATTCCAAATTAGCAATGCCTTTGTCGTACTTCCAAGCAGTCACATCTGACTGAAAAGAAGCAGTCTCTAAATGAACACAATCTCACAACAGTGCTCCTTGCTGGGTCGAGAATGAACAATACGTTAAACAAAATTTTACTTTTGCAGAGGGAAAGAATGGCTGTTGACTGGTCGATGCTGCTGTCGGGCCTGGTGGCGGGTGCCGCGTTGGTGCTGGCCGTGTGGTGGCGCCGCTACTCCACCAAGTTCGCCCGTCAGGGAGTGCCCTTCGTGCCGCCGCTCCCCCTGGTGGGCAACATGCTGGACGTGGTGCTGGCCAGGAGGTCGATGCACGATGTCGTCATAGAGCTCTACAACAAGTTCGAGCCTCACGCCTACGGTGGGGGCTACTCGTTCGCAGTGTCGTTGGTCATGATCAGGGATCCAGAAATCATCCGCGCCGTTACAGTCAAGGATTTCGACCACTTTACTGATCATGCTGACTTTATAAACAGCGAGAAAGTCAACCCCATCCAACAGCGGATGCTCATCATATTGAAAGGTGAGATTATTCACCAGTTTATCTAACAACTACTCAGTCGCGTCTGTGTTGTATTTTGTCAGTAGTAGGAATGCTCGAGCTAAATTTTTGAGGATAATTTAATAGGACTGCTGCTGAAGCCACTCCATCGATGTCACATGAATACAATGCGTGTTTATTTCTGATTGAAGAGGCGATAGTTGTTTAATCTGGAAGAACACATCTAAGATCAGGTAACTACGATCCCAAAATATCATCCCTGTGCATTAGATACCAGCATCTACTATCACGTAATTAAAATTTTTGATGTAGAATGAATGAAGGACCAGAAAATACCGCTTTCGTAGCTCATATGCTTGAAGAGTGAAACAGAGCTCAGATCTTTCACGAATGATATGACATCATCTCGTGACGGCTGAGGACACTGAAGCGCGGTCCACATCGGCTTCGTTGTGATGTAACCCCCAAAGGTGCGCAGTCCAGCGAATTTTAGCTCCCTGGCTCATGATTCATGTTGGGAGTAACGTATTTACTGAACCATTGCTTAGAATGGAAAATGAGCAGTTTGCTGTGCTTTGTGGAGAATAATGCATTTTTGAAGAAAAAAAAAGCAAGTATCACTAACCTCTAGCACATGACAAGAACGTAAGATATTTGCCAGTCACAACGACGTTTACCAGGAAAACATGATATCAATTAATACACCAATTAGTCATTATTTAGTCTGTGATAATCAAGACAGTAAAGCGACGGAACCTACAAGTCACTTACGACTATTAAATTGTATTGCTTTTAAAACTGCTGGCAAAATATGTTTACAGAAGTAGATACTCGTCATTAATATGTTAAGAGGAGGTTGTATGGCGTTCTGCAGTTAACATCTCTCTGACACGTTAGTCACGTGGAACTGAAGAAGCAGTCTTATACTTAAGAAACAACAAACAAGGAGCAAAAACATTACACGACATTCTCAGTACTGTTGATTACTTCAGGCGCTTTTTGGCCTTCAGCCTCGGCAGCTCACCTTCACCTTCACCTTCACGTATTAATAGACAGTGTTGAAACACCTGACAGTCGCTGCTTACCTCCCACGCACTTTGCTGGGGCCTCCAGAAATACTCAGAAACATCACCTGAAGATGACGATCAATAGTTTCGTTGTAACGATGCGTAGTTTCAGCGACTCCATTAGATGCAGCAATCGAAAGCACAGCAACATTCATTTCGTCGGGAGAGCTTTAAATAGTAATACGAACGCACTAAAGTATTATAATTAAATTGAGATTGGTTTTTATAATCAGTAAAGTATTGGAAAGACTGCTGATTTGTTTGTAATTGACTTGCTCAGCTACTGTAGCGGAATGCATTTTCACTGTGTGCTTGCATAATATTCTTGTATTGTAAGCTTCAAACCCATCACTTCCATGTCGTATCATGCTAAGTGCAAGAAATCCCTGTGGCACAGGTCACTGTTACTAATCAGTGTTACGGCCTGACTACTGCTTGGTAATGATATAACAAGATTCGTCACATTTAAAAAATGGGATACCAAATTATCAGTGAATCTACGAAGACAGACCAATACCTTTTTCATCAGTAGTGATGGTATTATCGTATTTTCTTATCCCTTTCAACAATAAATGACTATTCTATAGTAACAATGTGATAATTTTTTATGTTTTGCACTTACTGAATAACACTGAGATTTCTTACCCCCATTCACCTCTGTGACATATGCCGACTGCACTATGTATAAAATGGCAGGAAATAAAAAACTGGAGGAAATTCAAAATAATAGGGAAATTCAAAGTAATCTGGAGTTTCCCCACTCCTATGATGTAACCCCTATGTATAAAGTGGTGGGAAATTAAAAAATCCAAGATGGTCACTTATAATATTTGCTGAAAATCTAAGATGGTGGACCAGGGGATGCTGGCACAGTTCTGTGAAGTCAGTATTCGAGATAGCTGACCTACAGTACTGGAGCAGTCATATAATGTCAGAATGCAAGATGCCAGAACTTGGGACACTGGCGCAGCCTGTATGGTGTTCAGATTCTCATCTAACTGGTGCAGCCTCAATGGTTGGTTGGTTACTTGTGCTAACTGTAAGTATAGAATTCAATCCGAGGTTTCAAATGGTGGGAATTTCAAGGAACTTTGATTTTTCCCTACCACTACAGTTTACTTGCCCATGTTTAAAATATTGCGAAATCAGCTGTCATAAAATGAAACATTTGTTCCATCCGTCTGATACTACAGTTTAAACAACTTAACCCTACCAATTTACCTCTTGTTGGAAATCGAATAAAATTTCTGCTAAGTTTAACATGTGAAAATTCAAAATTCACTTGTCCTAAGTTTAAAATGGCGATAAATTAAAAAATCCACCTATTCTAAGTTTAAGGTGATGGATTGCTCATTGGTTGTCACACTTGGAGCACTTGACCTAACTTTAAAACTATATCCACTGTGTGATCAAAAGTATCCGGACACCCACAAAAACCTATGTTTTTCATATTAGTCGCATTGTGCTGCCCCCTACTGCCAGGTACTCCGTATCACCGACCTCAGTAGTCATTAGACATCGTGAGAGAGCAGAATGGGGCGCTCCGCGGAACTCACGGACTTCGAACGTGGTCAGCTGATTGGGAGTCACTTGTGTCATACGTCTGCACACGAGATTTCCACACTCCTAAACATCCCTAGGTCCACCGTTTCCGATGTGACAGTGAAGTGGAAACGTGAAGGGACACGTACAGCGCAAAAGCGTACAGGCAGATCTCGTCTGTTGACTGACTGAGACCGCAGGCATTTGAAGAGGGACGTAATGTGTAATAGGCAGACATCTATCCAGACCATCACACAGGAATTCCAAATTGCATCAGGCTCCACTGCAAGTACTATGACAGTTAGACGGGAGGTGAGAAAAGTAGGATTTCATGGTTGAGAGGCTCCTCATAAGCCACACATCACGCCGGTAAATGTCAAACGACGACTCGCTTGGTGTAAGGAGCGTAGACATTGGACGACTGAATAGTGGAAAAACGTTGTGTGGAGTGACGAATCACGGTACACAATGTGGCGATCCAATGGCAGGGTGTGGATATGGCAAATGCCCAGTTACTTGATCTGCCAGCCTGTGTTTCGCCAACAGTAAAATTCGGAGGCAGTGGTGTTATGGTGTGGTCGTGTTTTTCATGGAGGGGGCTTGCAACCCTTATTTTTTGCGTGCTACTATCACAGCACAGTCTTACATTGATGTTTTAAGCACCTTATTGCTTCCCACTGTGGAACAGCGATTTGGCGACGCTTGCATCTTTCAACACAATCGAGCACCTGGTCATAATGCACCGCCTATGATGGAGTGCTTACACGACAATACCATCCCTGTAATGGACTGGCCTGCACAGAGTCCTGACCTGAATCACATAGGACACCTCTGGGATGGTTTGGAACATCGACGTCGTGCCAGGCCTCACCGACCGACATCGATACCTCTCCTCAGTGCAGCACTCCCTGAAAAATGGACTGCCATTCCCCAAGAAACCTTCCAGCACCTGATTGAACGTATGCCTGCGAGAGCGGAGGCTATGAGAAAGGTTAAGAGTGGGCCAACCCCGTATTGAATTCCAGGATTGCTGATAGAGGACGCCACGTACTTCGAAGACATTTTCAGCCAGGTGTTTGGATATTTTTGATCACATAGTGTATCTCATTGATGCAACCATGTATGGTTGTCAAACACTCATGCTGTATGTTGTACGATAGGAATAGGAGAGATATGCACTTAACTCTCCAATGCATTTAAACACAGTGGCCTCCATGCCACAGTGAACCATAGTGCAGAAAGATATCAGCCATCTGCAAGCCATCACTACAAAATACAGTATCGAGCTTGAGAGAGCCACTGCTTCGAACCTACGGCGTCCTGGAGCCACTACCACTGCCCTACGATGCATCCGTTCAGGCTGAATTCTGACACTCAACTCAGTGCCAACATCGATTGGTAACTCCATGGTACTTTGTATGACGTCATACAGCGTTTGTGCACTCAGCTGACAGGCAAGAGCCTGCCTGCCCTGCCGTATCTGTACCTGCTGTTTGAAATGTAGGTAGACATCTATTGAACACTACAGGTTGTGCGGCGTTTCCACAGCAAGCTGCATGATTTCCATTGTTTACCCCCAAGGCTGCAGCCTCTGCCCCATGGTCTCATTTCTGGCCATATTCACTCAGTACTGCATTGTCGGAGTGTCGATGTCAGGTGTGTTGGGTCATGCGAAACATTCCAACGTGGCATCCCACTTAACAGGCGCTACAGTTCTAAGACTCTGATCACGTCTCAGTTTTAGAACTGAGCAGCAACACGATATGTCATTGGATTTCCAGGCCAAGCACTGAGACAAAAGCCGACACAATTTCGCTCACTGCGCCACACAGAATTGCTGGTAAAGCTGTAATTAATGTTGCCTAAAGGGATTCCCGAAACTACTTTTAAGCCCGAACTTTCCTGTACGTTAAGAATGACGTGATGTTCACTACTAACTCCTCAATCCAATCATAAACCTAGTTTGATATACAGTATTTTATTCACATAGTGACAGCTCTGAGTCGTATTGCACATTTAACCAACCTGGACGCTGTTATCTACTGCCTTCTGCGTCTCATAGACGAACACGGTGAGCTGAGTTCCACACATTGTTTACTGAAGGCGTGCTGATATTTTGTCTCTAGAAAGGGCGTAACACGTGTTACAAAATTGCACAACCGATTATTGTTAACGATATAGACCTTTAGTTGTTTGAATCACATGACACAAGTTTTTGGTAGGTTTATCTGAGTTATATAGCACTAAGTGTTTACGAAATTACAGTCAGATTCTAGTGGGCAGTTCCGTATTTTTCGGTCATTCCAATGGAATTCACAGTAACCTCGAAGATTCAGAGAAAGGATCCACAATGAAATGTATTTCCTGGAGAGCAGTCTGAGTAGGGCTAGGAGAAGCTGCGGGGCAGTGAGAAACAGCTCCTTAACGTTATTTGCGATTAAAGTTCTGCTAAGGGAATGAAGAGCTGATCATTATGAAGCACCATCAGAGCTCTGCCACCTCCAGACAGACAAAAACTGACTTAAACTCGATTACTTACTATTACTGCTGTTGTTCTTATTCTTTCATTCATTTCTTACAGGCCGTCCTCGGACCACGTTATTTCAGTTGTCTTGTTTTTACGTGTTCTGATGTTTGCCCAGTGCTCCCGCGTTCGTTCTCGGTGTTGCTCCTTCCTCTCCTGCGTCCAAGCACTTCCTGTTTTTAGTTTTGGCTTTTCTTGGTAACCCTGCTACGCCATTAGTTTCTTCTTCATTGGGACACGCTCCAAGATGTAATCATGGGTGATCCCCACCTCTTTAAGTTCTTTCTCCACCTCTGTGAACCAGGCCCATTTTGTTTTCTTCCCTTGAAAGTAGGTGATCATACGATTGGTGAGTCTTCCAGGGCTAAATCGGGTCATATGGCCATAAAACATAATCCCTCTTTTCCGGATGGTATCGGTTATCTTCTCTATGTGGGAATACAGTTCATGATTGTGATGTCTTCTATATTCCCCATTTTCTTTGACGGGACCTAAGATCTTTATCAAAATCTTCCTTTCCTTGGCCCCCAGTTTTTCGATTAGGCCTTCTTTATTCATTACTAGGCATTCAGAAGCGAACAAGACCTCCGGACGGATAACACTACAGTCATGCCTTAACTTCGCATCGAACGATACTGATATTTCGTTGTAGATGTTTTTGGTTAAATGGAATACATTTCCATTTTGTTCATGCGTGGTATGAACGCTTCTTTCTCTGATAACGTGGCTGTTTTCCATTCTCCGAGATATTTAAACTTTTCTACTCGCTTAATTTTGCCTTGACCCACCATAAGCTCCCTTGGTGGTGAATTTATGTTTTTTATAAACTCGGTTTTCTCAGATGAAATTTGGAGGCCAGTTTCTGTGCTGTCTCTCAGGTGAATCCATGTAATCAGAAAAAATTGCAAGGTCATCTGCAAAAGCGAGACAATGATTTCAAGATTTTGTTTCATGTAACCCAGCCTGACACCATTTTTAATTGCTTGGTTTTCTAGTTCTTTGCGCCACTCACGAATCACCTTCTGGAGGGCACAGTTGAAGAGCAGAGGTGAGAGACCATCTCCTTGCCTCACTCCAGTCTTTTTCAAAACTTCTGATGTTTCTCCTCTAAATTTCACTTTTGAGGTTGTGTTGGTTAATGTTTGCTGGATTATCGCTTTAATCTTCCTGTCTAGGCCACGTTCTTCTAGAGTTCTGATCAGGGTTTTACGATCAATCCAGTCGTATGCCTTTTTGAAATCCACAAAGGTGACAACAAAATTTTTATTCCTGATCTTCAGTTTCATTATCTGTTCGACACATGATCACACCTTCCTGAAACCTCCTTGGTACTCTCCCAGCTGTGGGTGTAGCTGTTCTTCTGTCCTCGTTTTCAGAGCTTTCTACAAAATCTTACCACGATAGTTATTTACATCTGTTCTGTCGCCTTTCTTATGAAGAAAATCAATTAGAGCAGAATTTCAGCCATGTGGGAGTCTTTCAGTTTCCCAAATCTGGCTGATGATTTCTGTTAGTTTATCTACTACCTTGTTGTTCTTGTTGTGGTCTTCAGTCCAAAGACTGGTTTGATCTAGTTCTCCATGCTACTCTATCCTGTGCAAGCTTCTTTATGTCCCAGTACCTACTGCAACCTACATCCTTCTGAGTCTGTTTAGTGTATTCATCTCTTAATTTCCCTCTACGTTTTTTACCCTCCGCGCTGCCCCCCAATACTAAATTGGTGATCCTTTGATACCTCAGAATATGTCCCACCAACCGATCCCTTCTTCTAGTCAAGTTGTGCCACAAACTCCTCTTCTCCCCAATTCTATTCAATACCTCCTCATTAGTTGTGTGATCTACCCATCTAATCTTCAGCATTCTTCTGTAGCACCACATTTCGAAAGCTTCTATTCTCTTTTTGTCTAAACTACTTATCGTCCACGTTTCACTTCCGTACATGGCTACACTCCATACAGAAAAGACTTCCTGACACTTAAATCTATACTCGATGTTAACAAATTTCTCTTCTTCAGAAACGCTTTCCCTGCAATTGCCAGTCTACATTTTATATCCAAGCGTCTCATTTCCTAATCTAATACCCTCAGCATCACCCGATTTAATTCGACTACATTCCATTATCCTCGTTTTGCTTTTGTTGATATTCATCTTATATTCTCCTTTCAAGACACTGTCCATTCCGTTCAACTGCTCTGCCAGCTCCTTTGCTGTCCCTTACAGAATTACAATGTCATTGGTAATCCTCAAAGTTTTAATTTCTTCCCCATGGATTTTAATTCCTACTCCGAGTTTTTCTTTTGTTCCCTTTACTGCTTGCTCAATATACAGATTGCTTAACATCGGGGACAGGCTACAACCCTGTCTCACTCCCTTCCCAACCACTGCTTCCCTTTCATGCCCCTCGACTCTTATAACTGCCATCTGGTTTCTGTGCAATTTGTAAATAGCCTTTCGCTCTCTGTATTTTACCCCTGCCACCTTCAGAATTTGAAAGAGAGTATTCCAGTCAACGTTGTCAAAAGCTTTCTCTAAGTCTACAAATGCTAAAAACGTAGGTTTGCCTTTCCTCAGTCTATTTTCCAAGATAAGTCGTAGGGTCAGTATTGCCTCACGTGTTCCAACATTTCTACGGAATCCAAACTGATCTTCCCCGAGGTCAGCTTCTACCAGTTTTTCCACTCGTCCTTAGATTGCTTAGGTTTAAGTAGTTCTAAGTCCTAGGGGACTAATGACCTCAGATGTTAAGTCCCATAGTGCTCAGAGCCATTTGAACCATTTGAACTTATTAAACTGGTAATTCGGCAATTTTCACATCTGTCAACCCCTGCTTTCTTTGGGATTGGAATTATTATATTATTCTTGAAGTCTGAAGGTATTTCGCCTGTCTCATACATCTTGCTCACCAGTTGGTAGAATTTTGTCAGGACTGGCTCTCCCAAGGCTGTCAATAGTTCTAATGGAATGTTGTCCACTCCTGGGGCCTTGTTTCGACTTAGGTCTTTCAGTGCTACTGCCTTATCTCTTGCGTACTTCCAAACCTCAGCAATTATAGAAACTTCTCCTGGTGTTATTATTATTATTCTTTGTGTGTTTCACTTATTATATTTTCCTCAGCAGAACAGCTCCTTTATTATGGCGAGGAATCGCCTGATACATTTGAGCAGCAGCAGAAATCAACTCGGCATGCATACAGACTAGCTGATATACCTGAGCAGGAAACAGAATTGTTTCCAGACTTCATGCTTTCTATATATCTAATGCCTGCACCAATCATTGAGGCAGTAGCATCACGGAATGCTTCCAATATACTGGACCAAAAACCAAGTCAGCATGCAGAATTGTTTCCCGAATTTGAGTTTCCACCATCAGCACTACCTACACAACACATCAAACTGCTAACATTTCGTAATTCACCTATCAATGGTATTTTATTCGATGTAACATAAAAGTTGGCTGTGAATAACAGTAAATGTTTCCATAGGCTTTCTATGTTGGATTTTAAATATAGTGGACACCTAGGATTCTATACCGAGCACTGAGCTACTTCTAGAGTGATGTGGAAACCAATTAGGACGTACGAAATATGACAACTGCGAAGGCTGTACACATTAAGTAATGTTTGTGACCTGTAAATAGATCCAAAAACTCTTAAACTTATTAACATTACAGTAAATCTACCCTGTAGGATACGACTGTGTTAGAGCTAAGATGTCTTCTGTAGCAGCACCAGACATTGAGAAAGTTAAGATTTAGCATCGATTAATAGTCGCAATACGAGCATGATTGGCATGTGAAAGACACAGAACTTGTGTCAAACTATAATGCAGGCGTTTAGTGAATATTATAATGGTGTTATGAGGAAATATGCTACAATTTTCACTGTATTGTGAGATGTTTGGTTACAATTTTTGCGGCGACTCTTATTCGATATACTGAATCTCCTGATTTAAAAGGTAGTTTTCTTTTCATCTAATTTCTAATGCAGTGACAACATTAAACTTATTACTGTAATGCAGGGCAATTTTTTACAGTTTTGGTGAAACATGTGGTGGTGGGGGGGGGGGGGGAGGATTTGCTATACTTTTTTCTGCACCACAGGGCAGTTTGTTATAATTCACGATTTAACAATTTCAAATTTTAGGGAAGGCTTGCAACATATGAGGTTTGCAAGGAACATGATGTTAATTTAAAATTTAACCTATTTCATGATACCTCTGTGAGTATATTTGAAAACAGTTTTCCTAAGGAAAAAGTGAAATATAGTTCTAAGAAACCATGTAAAAAGCCATGGCTTACTAAAGGGTTAAACATACTTTGTAAACAGAAAATGGAAATGTATCTTATAGCTAGGAGGACTAATGATCCTGAAACAGTGAAACATTATAAAAACTACAGCACTGTATTAAGAAAAGTTATTAAAAAGGACAGAAGTAAGTGCATTGTGTGCAGATTTGCACATCTGATAATAAAATTAAAGCAATTTGGAATATTGTTAAAAGGGAAAAAGGGCAACTGAGAGCACAGGAAAACTGTATTTCTATCCATCTCAATGAAAAGTTTGTTAACAAGATATCAAAGATAGAAAACATTTTTAATAATCACTTTTGAAGTCTTGTGGAGGAAATAGGATCCAGCTCATCATTAGATATTCAAGGCAGTATATGGAAGAGGCAGTACCTATGTTTGATAAAATTGAAATTCAACCCACCTCACCTACTGAAACCTGAGAAATAATAAATTCACTTAAAAATGAAAGCTCACATGGAGTTGATGGCATTTCCAACAGAGTACTAAAAGCTTGTTCTCAACAAATAAGTAGTATTCTCAGCCACATATGTAGTAACTCACTGAAACAGAGCATTTTTCCAAATGGACTGAAAAACGATTTTGTTAAACCATTGCAAAAAACAGGGGATAGATCTTATGCTAACAACTACCATCCATTCTAACTTCTGATAGCTTTATCCAAAATTCTTGAGAAAGTAATGTATTCAAAAGTAGCATCACACATTTGTAAAAATGAAGTACTAAAAAAATTTCAGTTCGTTTTCAGAAAGGATTTTCAACAGAAAATGGTATATACACTTTCACTGATCAAATATTAAATGCATTGAATACCTGAACATCTCCCATTGAGATATTTTGTGATCACTCAAAGGTTTTTGATAGTGTGAATCATGAAGTTCTTCTAGATACGCTTAAGTATTGTGGTACAAGTGGGACAGTGCACAAATGGTTTAATTCATACATAACTGGAAGAATACAGAGGGTTGAAATTAACAATACAGATAGTCTGCAAAAACCAGCAGAGTCATTTAACTAGGGAGGTGACAAGAATGGTCTCCCACAGGTTTCAGTCTTGGGTCCCTTATTTTTCTTAATATATATTAATGACTTTCCACTATATATTCATGAAGATGCAAAGCTAGTTCTTTTTGCTGATGATACAAGTATAGTAATCACACCCAACAAACAAGAATCAGCTGAGGAAATTGTAAATAATGCCTTTCAGAAAATTATTAAGTGGTCCTCTGCAAATGGACTCTCACTAAATTTTGAGAAAACACAGTTTATACTACTCTGTACAATAAATCACATGACATCATTGATAAATATAGACTACGAACATAAGTCTGTTGCTAAGGCAGAATACTCAAAATTTCTCTGTGTGTGCATTGATGAGAAATTGAATTGGAAGAAACACATTGATGATCTGCTGAAATGGTTAGGTTTAGCTACTTATGCTATTGGGGGTATTGCAAATTTTGGTGATAAACATGTCAGTAAATCAGCCTACTATGCCTGTTTTCATTCACTGCTTTCATATAGCATAATATTGTGGATCAATTCGTCATTAAGAGAGACAGTAGTCCTTGCACAAAAGCGTGTAATCAGAATAATAGGTGGAGCCCAGCCAAGATCACCTTGCAAACATTTATTTAATGAATTCGGGATATTCACAGTACTTTCGCAATACCTATAGTCACTTACGAAATTTGTCATTAATATCAGCGAAGTGCATAGCTAAAACACTAGAAGAAAGGATGATCTTCACTATTCCAGATTAAATCTCACTTTGGCACAGAAAGGGGTGAATTATGCTGCCAAAAAATGTATGGTCATTTGCCAAATAGTATTAAAAGTCTGGCAGATAGCCAACCAACATTTAAAAGCAAATTAAAAGAATTTCTGAATGACAACTCCTACTCAATAGAGGCATTCTTAGATATAAAGCAGTAACTGTATAAAAATAAAAAGACAAGAAACAAAAAACAAAAAAGCATCAGAAGACTCAATAGTGGCCGAACTATGTAAGCAGGTGGGAGACAAGACTGTAAGCAAGTTGATGGAAATCCTAAAAAACTGACTGAAACATTACCTCGTGACTGGACACCTTGATTCATCCCTCACACAAGAAAGGGCACTTGACTGACATCAATAATTACCAAGGAATCTCTTTGATACCTGTCACATACAACATTTTCTCCAAGGCCTTACTAAACAGAGCCGAACCTCAACTGGACCAAAAGCTAGGGGAATACCAGGCAGGATTTAGAAAAGGACGCTCTTGTACTCAACAGATACTGAACTTGAAGTCAGTGCTACGAGAAATAAAAATGGCTAATAAGAAGTATGTCGTCATCTTCGTTGACTTCAAGAAGGCATACGACTCAGTTGATAGACCTATTCTCATGAACATCCTGCAATAACTAGGGCTATATGAGAAGATAGACAGACTTATCCAACAGACTTTAAGCAACACCAGGTCACGAATGAAGTTCAGAGGAACCCGCTGAGAAAGTTTTGAAATCAAATCGCGAGTGAGACAGGGAGATGGTCTGTCCCCTCGCCTCTTCAACTGTGCCCTGGAAAAGGTAAAAAGAGAGTGGCAGGGATTCCAAATGGTATCTCTCTGTGATATAAGTGCAAAGGGCTCACTGTTGATTGCCTGGCATTTGCAGATGACCTAGCACTTCTGTCAGATTCAATAGAAATGTCAGTGAAACAACTCAGCGTTCTCAGACAGCAAGCGGCAAAGGTTGCCCTTCATGCATTGCTTGAAAAAACGCAGTACTTCACGAACAAAGGTGAATCTCCTAGTACACTGCACCTAGACCAGGGAGAGATCAAGAAAACCATTAGGTTCAAGTGATTGGGAGAATGGCTGCAACCTAATCTATCTAAAGGAACAACACTATCAACCCGAGTCAACGAACTAGAGCTGGCACACAAGCTGACTAAGAATACTTATAATAAAAAATCTCTCCTGAACACTAAACTAAATCACTACCACCAGTCATCCTTCCTGAAGCCTTATATGCTTCAGAATGCTTATTACTCAATAGGTATGGACTTAATGATAAGCTCGAAACCCAGGAGAGAAAGATAATGAGGAAGATACTGAGGCCAGTCAAGGAAAGCGACATTTATAAAAGGCGATCCAACCGAGAGGTGTGCGAGTACTGTGAAAGGATCACAGATGTGGCTAGGGAAAGAGATCTAGCATTTTATGGACACGTTTACAGGATGTATCGTGACAGATCGATCAACCAGCTTCTCTGTTACTGGCAAAAGAGGACGATGGAAGTAGAGAAAGATCTCCAGGAACTGGGGATAACAGAAGGAAACTTGAAGGATCGGACAATACTCAGGAAGAAGCTTAGACAAAAGAGGTTCCAGGACAGAGTACCGAGACTGAAGACTGGTGCCCTCTGGACACAGGAGAGGAAGGAACAACACAGCCAGAGGATGCGTAACTACTGGGCACTCCAAACGCGGTAGTTTAATCTCGTGGACCTTAGTTGGCGTATACGAAATAAGAAGAAGAAAAAAATAAAAAATAAAAAATTATTTTTTGGTATTAAAACTTATGCTAAAGTGATACATTCCACATCATTACGAAATGTCGTATTCCTGATCCATAGAATAAGGGTTAATGTATGTGTCACTGTGACCCATGATAATTTGCAACAATTTTGCTGTTGCACAGCATATTTTGTTTAGTTGCGCTGTAACATGTGCGCATATGATGAAGTTATATATAGTCTCCACGGATCAACTCATGATTTGGTCGATTTCTCACCCTATTGCAGCTCATATAAAATATTCAAACTACAAACTTCATCTAAAGTATTTCAGAGTAGCTTCCATAAAGTCAAACTCCACATGTGCTTGAATGACTTTTAAGTTCGAGAACTGTTGACAAGATTTCACTACATTCGACTACACTTCAGTGTCCTGTAACCTAGCAGGCTTTTAGAATTTTTCGATTTTTTTCAAATCTGCACATACAGTCATTTCACATCACATCTCCTGACACTCACTATCAAGACAAAAGAAAAACACACGGCAAAAGTATTGTTGTTGAAGGAATCACACCGGCATTAATCAGAAAATGATTTAAAAGTCCTATGGAATCATGTAAGCTCATACGTAGAAGTCTCACTACCCTATCAAGAGATTAAGGACGTGAAAACGTTTCACATATCCTCATACTTTCTGATTCCTGAACTGTCACCAGTTGTTTAGAAATCCACTGGAAATGTGAGTTGTCTTATGTATGACGCAAAATACTTACAGTTTCATTGAATGATCGCTTAAAATTCACTTAAAACGGTATGTTAGTCTGTGTTGAGATCACTTTCTGTTTACGGGAACAATGATTGGAGTTTAACGTTTCCTCTGCTTTGAGACAAATTTCCATTATACCAAGACATACCCACAGCAGAAATCAATGTATAATACTGTCAAATTTCCTGGTACACTGAAACTCTGTACCAGACCAGGATTGAAAGCCTGATCCTTTGCCTTTCATCGGCAAGTGCTCTGCCATCTGAGCTTCCTGAACATGGTGCAAAGCCTTACTTCGAACACTACCTCATCCTCTTGTAACCTCCCCCTCACTTATCGACCTTAATGACAGTGAAAAATTAAACCGCGTGTACCTAATGGAAATTTGGGAAAGCAATCGTCACCGAAGTTAATCTGTCGGTAAAGAGGGAGGAAAGGGTTACATCTAAATGAAAGGAAAAATGCAAATGAAACTGGTGGAAATTAATTTTGAAAAGGGGTAAAGTTAATAAGGAAAGTAAATGTGCGGCCGTTACGTTAACAATTAACTAGCGGTAATTAGATATTTGAGATTTGGGGGAAATCACGGTCGCCAGTCCTAAGGACAATTACTATAGTAACTGAAAAAGAAAGGTTATTACTCGTATAATTAGCACTAGAAGCGTGGCAACTGAAGGTTGAGACGTGTAGTGTGAAAACTGAAAGTTTGTCAGAAGTAACAAATTTCGCTACACTCTGACTTAATTTAGCAAAAGAATTAATGAAACCGGAAAATCGAAAGTTAATTTAGTGACTGAAGTTAACAGTGAGCTTTCTTTCTGAAGCACATCGAAATCCAGTAAACTACGGTTAGCCCGCATCTCGTGGTCGTGCGGTAGCGTTCTCGCTTCCCACGCCCGGGTTCCCGGGTTCGATTCCCGGCGGGGTCAGGGATTTTCTCTGCCTCGCGATGGCTGGGTGTTGTGTGCTGTCCTTAGGTTAGTTAGGTTTAAGTAGTTCTAAGTTCTAGGGGACTGATGACCATAGATGTTAAGTCCCATAGTGCTCAGAGCCATTTGAACCATTTTTGAAACTACGGTTAGTCTTGGACTACCTCTACAATCATTTCAAAAGCAACTTGGCTCTAGCAATTTAGAAACAAGAGATTTAACTTTGAACTTGAATTAAATGATTCTGAACAATTAACAATAGTAAAATTTAGTACGTACCAAGCTGAGCTGCAGTCACAGGAAAGCTAAAATATGCTAACAAAACTCGCACTCTTAATTTGTGCTCGTGTAATCTAAATATTGTAGCCAGCTATGAATACTTTAACTGAACTTTGAAATTAAAGCAGTGAAATCTAATTATATTATTTTAATGCTGGCGTTTGAATTTCAACGACACTCGGGTTCATTTCGGAAAAGGAAGCGACCCTGCTTGGCAATGCAATTGGGACAATGAGCAACAAAGGTTCATGCTAAGTTGCTGTAATTTTGCGAGGCAAATGGAACAATTTGAAAAGCTGAGGTCTGCCATACAGTTCTGAAACTTTACGTGCTTTTAGTCTTCCTTGTTGGTTGACTGAAGGTTTGAAGCCGTCGATCGAGGAGGTGGCGGCAGTCGCTCATTGTCGGCCGTCGCTGTTGCAGAAGCTGGATGTTGGCGCGCCTTCTTCTCAACACGGTCACCAGACGAAACGGGCTCTTGATGTGCGGCAGCTAATGCTTCCCGTCCGCGACACCATGTCAGAAACTATCATCGCAAGTCGAGCGCAATTAATGCTGCTAAACCCCGAAAGCGCGGCAACTCGCGGGAGCGTCACACAACACACCTGCTCCACTCGCTACTCCAGCCAGACTCTCTCTCTGCCCGCGCTCCACGCGGCCGAGTTCACACTTTGATTCTTCACACTACCTATCGATGTAATCGTTCGATAGCAGTTTTCCCTAGGCAAGACCCAGCGTAAAAATACAAATAATATTTACGAAACAAACCAATCGTACATCGACATAAATGCATATATATATATATATATATATATATATATATATATATATATATATATATACAAACAGTAAAACAATCACAATATATAAAGAGACAGAAATGTCATATCTTGAGGTAACAAACCAAGGAAACAAATTTATAGTACAATAGATGGAAATAGGAGGATATGCATTTCCGGCGTTACACTCTACCTTCCAATCTCCACAGAAGTTTTCCTGTGAAATTTGCCTGACTTGCACTTAAGGAAGAAAGGATATTTTGGAGATATGACTAAGCCACTTCCTGGAGGGTCTCTGCAGAGCGAATATTCACTCTGTACGGGAGTGTGCTTTCCGGTAGATTAAAACTGTGTGCCACAATGGAACTCTAATGCGGGACCTTTGCGTTTTGGGGCAAGTGACGAAAGCAGAACTGTGAGAGCGGGTGATGAGTTGGGCTTTGGTAGCTCAGTTGCTAGGGCATTTGTCCATGACAGGCAAAGGTCCCGGGTTAGTATCCCAGAATGGCACAGAGGTTTAATGTTCAAGAATTTTCATATCAGTGCACACTTCACCGCAGAGCGAAAATTCATTCTGGAAATATTACCAGAGCTGTGGCTAAGCCATATTTCCGTACTATGATTTCGCCCAGGAGTGCTTATCCTGCAAGGTTCGCAGGACAAATGCTGTGAAGTTTGGAAGGTAGGACACAAGTAAAGCCTTGAGAACGAGTCGTGAGCTGTGTTCAGGTAGCTCAGCCGGTAGAGCACATGCCCATGCAAGGCAAAGTATAACAACAACAACAGCTACTGCTACTGCTACTTCTATTACTATTACTATAGCTAGTTGGGAACCTACTTGAGTCTATAATATGAGTATGCTGCTACTACCTTACTGAGTTCACTATTGGAGTGTATGGAATGACTATGGTGCTACAGCAGTTACTACTACACTACAAACTACTCCACTATATGTCTTTCAGAACTATAATAGCACGTTGTCACACACAATTACAGCTGACTGTGTATCAGGCTCAAATCGTGCTAGAGTGTCGAACACTGCCGATTAAAATAAAATTGTTACTGATGAATTCACCTAATAGCCTAATCTTTTATTTTAATGACTGTTACCCCCAATAGATAACAAATGATCGGTTTTAACTGCTGTGGGTGCTGTTTCAGTCGAATTTCAGTGCCTTGTAATATTATAATCAAGGGATAGGGCATTTTCAGGAAATAAGGTCATGTAAGTTTGCACTAAGTAAGATAATATATTATCTTCAAGCACAATAAGAGGCAGTCACCACATTTGTCACACACATCTACTCACGTCTAATCTCAATATAGATTCAGTAACTGAAATATCATTTACACACTATCATAATGATCTGACCCACAGTGCAATCCATTGGCTGGCTTGGTAGACATGAATGTTGTAATCACGTCCTGGTATTTATTTATTTAATAGTATGGCTAGGGCCCCCCGTCGGTCAGACCATTCGCCGGGTGCCGGTCTTTCAATTTGACGGCACTTCGGCGACCTGCAGTCGATGACGATGATAGGATGATGGTGAGGGCAGCACAACACCCAGTCACTGGGCGGAGAAAATTCCCCAACCGGGCCGGGAATCGAACACGGGCCCAGAGGAATGACAATCCGTCACGCTGACATTCAGCTACCGAGGGTGGTAAAAACATTTAACTGAGGGCCATCCCACGGCAATGGGAACATACTCACCCGTTACGAGATTTCTAGCACAGCTCCTCTAGATTATTTGCCTACCCTCGGCCCGTGCGAACAAAATATGATCATATCTGAGTGACCTCTTACACGTGCCTCGAGGAGCATTCATGTCGATGTCTTGGTCATCAAACTCATATGATCTGAACATCTACATGATTACTCAACAATTCACAATTAAATACCTGGCAGAGGGTTCATCGAACCACGTTTAAGCTACTTTTCTATCGTTCCGCTCTTGAACAGTCCGCCGGAAAAACGAACACTAAAATATTTCCGTGTGAGCTCTGATGTCATTATATTATGACCGTTTCTCCCTAAGTAGGTGGGAGCCAGTAAAACATTTTCAAACTGTGTGGAGGAAGTTCGTGATTGAAATTTGATGAGAAGCTCCTGTGGCAATGAAGAACTGCCTTTGCTTTAATGACTGCCACCCCAATTCGTGTACCATCTCCATGGCACTCTCTCCCTTATTTGTCGATAATATAAAACGAGCTGCCCTTCTTTGAACCATTTAGATATCCTCCGTCAATCCTATCTGATGTGCATCCCACATCGCACATCAGTACTCCATTAGGGGGTGGACAAGTGTAGTCTAAGCAGTCTCTTCAGTACACCTATTACATATTCCAAGTGTTCTCTCAATAACTCGCAGTCTTTGATTTGCTTTCTCCACAACATTATCTTTGCGGCCATTCCAAATTAAGTAATTCATATTGTTATCCCGAAGTATTTAGTTGAGTTTACAACCTTTAGATTTGTGTGGTTTATCGTGCATGTGAAATTTAGCTGATTCCTTTTAGTTCTCATGTGAATGACTTCACACTTTTCGCTATTTAGAGTTAATTGCCACATTTTACTCCATAGAGGTACCTGGCTTTTATCATTTTGAAATGGGTTTTGATCGTCTGATTATAGCACAACATATTATCGGACGTCAGCTGTACACTCGCACTATACAGCAGTAGTGTGTAAACACGTGATGCCAGATACCTCTGGATGGACTTTCGATCTGGCGACGATCGTAAGCGTACATGGGGAGTGCAGTGTAGGTGGTAACAGCAGACTTCTCCATTATGACCATCCATAGCCTTAACCAGCTAAAAACTTCCTACACAAGCACCTTGATAAAGGAAGCATATCTGCATTCAATAGTAAAGATTTATAAATCCTGTTGAAACATCCCATCTCTATGCCCCACAGTTAACTCAAAACATATCCTCTGCAACATTTCCGAATGGGTATACTGCTCTACGATTTATCTCTGATCCCAAACCTGCAACGTTTGCGCTCATTCGTCTTGTATGTAGTTAGACTTGTCTAGAATTATCCAGAGAGCTCCTGGGTACAAGACATGCAAGTCACTTCTGTCAGGCTACAAACTGCGATCTTAGGTGCGATATTTCGACTAGTGACATAATTTTCTTCTGAAAGTGCTGTGGCCTGTGGTTTTACATGTGTCACTAGAAGTTCGTATTTCAAAATCACACACACGTACATACTGTAAAAGCATCAGTGTGCACTTGCGAGGAGTCTTGATTTCTCCTGTACGTGAGATGTAAATTTTTTGCTGTTGTGTTGCATATGTTTATGGACTGCCAAATTAAAACAAGGCAGATGGAAGAAAGTTAACTGTTTATTATTTCAAAAGCAATCACCGTAACTGTTAATAGATTTAGCCCACTATGAAACAAGGTGATCAGTGACTGCATGCAAAAGTATTTTTGACTGCCTATAGAACCATGATTGTGTCCAGGAATGCCCCTCCTCTTCGTCTGAAACCAATCGATGGCCACAAATGTCTCTCTTCAGGGCTCCAAAAATATGGAAATGCATCAGGAGAGATCAGGACTATGGAGGACGTGTAAGGGTTTCCAAACGAAACTTCTGCGCATAGTCAGAACAGTCTTGGCAACACTTAAACTTAGGAATAGACTGTGTACTTACCACAAGGGACCTGGAAGGCATGTTGGCGGCGCCAGTGAGCTGGGAAGTCTGACAACCATGCAGGCTGCACCAGTGTCCCCAGGTCCGCCTACTTGGATTGTGTCGTCATAGAACTGCAGCGGTATCAGCTGGCCTAGCATCTTAGATTTTAAACAAGTAGGACATATGCCAATATTGAGTGTTCTAATTTACCACCAATTTACACTGAGGACAAGCATCATGCTTCCTCAGTGAAATCATAGGAGTGGGGAAACTCAGTGACTATTTTGAGTGTCCCAACAACTTTTCAATTTCCGGCCATTTTACACATAGGATAAATTATGTGTGTCAGAAATGTTGGGAAGGGGGAAAATCTTGTTACTATGCTTGATGTCATTGATGACATAATATGGGGAATGAGGATGGGGAGGGAAAGGGAGGAAATCTGCCTGGCAAGAATGTAGACTTCACCAGCACATAAACAGCTACACTACCTACGCATAATATGTATCTGCCTTATGAATAAGAATAATAGTAAAATAATTTTATTTACGCCTTTCCTTAGGAAAAGAGTGGCATGATGTACGGACTACACTGAGCCCAGCATTCACTTCAATGAAGATGAAAAACATGTTCGTGTTGATGACTGAAATCGGACAGCAGATGGTCGACTATCTATGGAAAGAAACTGCTGTATACAAAGGTGAGCAATGGGCACTTATATTTTGAAAACACTGCTTTCACTTTTTGAACTTCGGTACATTTCGGCAACATTCTTTAGATATCATACGTATTTTAGTCGAATATTGACAGTCTAAGACTGATTACTCCATTTAGATTAAAATTTAATATCAGATTGCCACCACTGCTGAATACAATTTTTGAACATTTCTTTCTACTTCTTCTCTACACAGTATTGCTAACGTGATCGTAAATGGATCAGGATGTAAAGACAAAGCTTTCGAGAAGTTGATGTATCGAAAAGAAACAGCGGTTTCGTAACATGTTATACTCGAAGCGAGATATTAGAAGGTGCGATGCACTTTTTATATGTTTATCCAAAATTCCAAGAGAAAGTATACCGCCTTTGTAAAACTTGTTACTTTTCTTTTCATTTTTTCCGATAGTTGAAGCTGCCCTTCATTTATTTCTGCTACGAAGTATTCTTTCATCTGTATGTACCATTCTTTGTAAGTTTCTGAGCATATTTCGTTTTGTTGTTCTCTGAAACCGTTCTCATGAATTGTCAGCTGCCTTACCAGTAAGAAGTTCTGAAAAACTTCCAACACGACTTTCGCTCCAGTGTTCCCTTGGTCATGGCCCTGGCAATATTTCATCCTTCGTCCACCGTCAAACATCGTCAGTTTTCAGTTACAGGAATGGAGGACACCTACTTTTGCAAAAGTCTAAATACTTTCTTGATCCTTAGTTCCAAACATGTTTCACCATCCCAGTGCTAGCATCAGTGAATCTTAATTTCACATCTGAAGTTTTGAAATTAGTTAAAACTCCAATAGAAATAGTAATAACAGTAAGACTTAGTTTTCAGATAAAAGCATTCCTGTTGTTATTCAAATATGTATTCAGATACGAAGTAAAGATGACCTTGAACATATCGAAACATGTTTAGGTAAAGAACCCAGAAGAATTTTAGGGCAAAAACAGTCGGATATTGTTTCTAACACTGTTTTTGCAAGGACGTTTTGTAGAAATCTCCCGAAACAAAAGAATAATTACTGAATTTCTTACTTATATAGCACATGGAGGGGCACGTACTAATATTTGCAATTAAAGTTATTGTGAAAAAAACGCACGTAAACGTATTAACGATCTTCATTTTCTGGGAGGAGAGGGCAGTTCATTTCCACTGTCATTTCTCAACAAGATTCAAATAGACCCCGAGGATAGTTGGCAATGTCGACTTTGCCCAGGGTCCACACACATCGACGGATTAAGGCACATTACAGAGAAAGAGAAATTAACCCGTTACAGAATATTCTTCTTCATTCATTTTAACATACCTGTCAACTACCTTAGAGAAACGTTCCGGGGAAATTTCAACAGGTTGTTGAATCATTTATTTAGCTTTAAGTAAGTACATAAATCATACCTCCTTCTATATGTTGGTATATATTGCGTATCTCAAAGGTCCCATTGCAGTCGCTCATAATTCTGAAGCAACATGCGTTATGTAAACTAGAAACAGATGCTACTGTTGGACACTGGAGAGTTTCCGTTGTTGTACTCTTCCAATCAAACCAAAACCTGAAATTTGAAGAGAACTGAGT
This sequence comes from Schistocerca nitens, assembly GCF_023898315.1. NCBI lineage: Eukaryota > Metazoa > Arthropoda > Insecta > Orthoptera > Acrididae > Schistocerca > Schistocerca nitens. The sequence goes on along the minus strand of NC_064615.1, from coordinate 789,769 downwards.
ACAAAGATTTTCTTGTACATCGTTTTCTTTCAGCTTCTTCCAGTAAGGATGACGTTCTGACAGTGGAGACGAAGGACTTTTTCACTCGCATTACCAACGACGTGATAGCGACGTCAGCATTTGGTGTCAAAGTGGACTCACTGTCGGACCCAGAGAACCTATTCTACTGCATGGGCCGGGAGCTGACCAACATCCGCGTGACTGCTGCTATTGGCTATATGCTGTTCCCGTCGCTCATGGTCGTGAGTACAGCACACGAAATTAAAGAGTTTTTCTAATTTCTCTGAATAATCGTAACCTCTGTTTTAACGATTGTTTTACTTTTCCTGTTCGCGACAGTTGCTGGGCATACCGTTCGTCAGTACGAAGGCGATAGAGTACTTTAAAACTGTCGTGTGGGAGACGATTGAGACGAGAGAGAAGCAGGGAATAGTTCGACCCGACATGCTCCACCTGCTGATGCAGGCACGACGCGGCGAACTGGCGGCGGAAGAAGGAGAGAAGGACGGGACGGCTGGACACAAGGCCAGGCGTAAGTCTGCTCACTGGTGACTTTTCATTTTCCGCATTAGTTACTAACGCAGTATTCTAATGCATTGGCTGCAGTTCTTTACGACCTTAATTAGCTTTCTCGTAAGAACGGGAAGTGGTTTAGGCAAAGTTTCGTATCAGGATCGAAATTACAGCAACAGATGCAGTGTATCGCGTCAGGAATAGTACTGCCCCGTGCCATCACTAACTGTAAACTCACGTCTTGGAGGTACTATCCCCACGCGAGACGTTGCATCTACTAAGTTCATTTTTCTTCTGACGATGGAGAGAGTTAAAATGAGTTTTTTCTGAGTCGTCGTTCTTTCGACTGGTCTGATGCGGCCGGCAACGGATTCCTCTCCTGTTCCAACCTCTCCATCTGAGAGTAGCTGCTGCAATCCACGCCCTCAATTATTTGCTGCATGTGGTCCACTCTCTTGCTTCCTCTCCAGCTTTTACCCTCTACAGCTCCCTCTAGTACTGTGGAAGTTACTTCCTGGTGTCTCGGACGTCCTATCATCCTCTCCCTGCCGCTCTTCAGTGTTTTCCATGTAATGTAGTGCTCACCGATTCTGCCGAGAGACTCCTCATTTCTTACCTTATCAGCCCATCTAATTTTCAACTGTCGTCTGTAGGAGACGTCGCAATGAATGAATTTTCACTCTGCAGTGGAGTGTGCGCTGATATGAAAATTCCTGACAGATTAAAACTGTGTGCCGGACCGAGACTCGAACTCGGGACCTTTGCCTTTCGCGGGCAAGTGCTCTACCATCTCAACTACCCAAACACGACTCACAGCTCGTCCTCACAGCTTTACTTCTGCCAGTGCCTCGTCTAGTCTCCTACCTACTCCGCTGCAGAGTGAAAATCTCATTCTGGAAACATCCCCCATGCTGTGGCTAAGCTATGTCTCTACAATATACTGTTCGCAGGAGAGCTTCTGTAAAGCCGCTGATGTTCCACTTGTCGCAGCCATCGTGGATTTTCCGTTGCCCAATAGTGCATATTATGCCGGTCTACGTTACCGCTGTTGGCAAAAATAGAACGCTTGCTTAAGTCCCATAGTACTCAGAGCTTAGAACGCTTGCAAAAAATCTGCTATCGTACCGTCATTTCTCTTGTGCCCAGTGGCAGAACTGTACACGACGTTCAAAGTCGTCGCCATACAATTCCTGATGCACAGAAATACGGTACGGGTGCAATCGATGTTGATGTAGCATTCTCAACACCGACATTTTTGACATTCCAGATTCTCGCGCGACGGCAGCTAAAACACCTACTTGCTCATCATCATTTGTTGCAGGTCGTCGTTGACGTTTCACATGTGGCTGAACAGTTCCTGTTTCCTTAAATAACGTAAGTATCCGGAGAACGGTCCGGACACTTGGATGATGTCGTCCAGGATACCGGGCAGCATACATAGCACACGCCCGTTGGGCATTTTGATCTCAATAGCAATACATCACCATGATATCGACCTTTTCCGCAATTGGTAAACGGTCCATTTTAACACAGGTAATGTATCACGAAGCAAATACCGTCCGCACTGGCAGAATGTTACGTGATACCACGTACTTATACGTTTGTGACTATTACAGCGGCAACTACCACAAAGCAAAAAAAGTGGTCCAACTAAAACATTCATATCTCTTTACGTACCACACGAATATGTAATAAAAATGGGGGTTCCTATTTCAAAAAAACGCAATTTATATCAGTCTGACCTATGGCAGCGCCATCTAGCGGGCCAACCGTAGCGCCATCTGGTTTCCCCCTTCAAGCTAGACGAGTTTCGATCTTTGTAGTTTTTTCGTTTGACGCTTATTTCGTGAGATACTTGGCCCGGTCACGATCAGTGGACCACCCTGTATACATAGTTGTGTACGGGACGCTCGGTCCGCGAATTCTACTCGCACTTACCGGTTTTTTGCCCCTTTACATTAGCGTTTTGCTGCCACTCTCGGTACAACTAGGTAATCCAGATACCGGCAGAGCAGAAATTTCTGTTTTTTCACAATTTATGTGTTCTTTAGAATAGTGCTTACCTTCTCTGCATGATGGCAGGCCTCACCGACGAAGATGTGGCAGCCCAGGCGATGATATTCTTCTTCGCCGGCTTCGACACCGTGTCTACGGTGTTGACCTTCTGCAGCTACCTGCTGGCGGCTCACGAGGACGTCCAACAGCGGCTGCAGAGGGAGGTGGACGAGCTGATGCAGAAGAGCGGGGGGCAGCCCAGCTACGAGCAGGTCACGGGCTGCCAGTACCTCGACATGGTGCTCTCTGGTAAGCTGGAACCCTCCTCACTGGAATGGGTACCGACTGCATTGTCGGGAGTACGCTCTTTCACTGGCTGTTTTTATATTGGTGCTGTTTCGTGTTCTACGTACGTTACTTAAAGGAAGAAACATTGATTATGTTTATCCAAACTGTAATAACGGTTAAAGCAGCTACACAAGGGAGTCCCATACGATCAGTCTGCATTGTAGGGTTTGACAGTGATGTGCATGGATAGCCGGGTGTGTTAAAGCGCTACTTTCAGGACATGGGAGTGGGTCGGCTACGATTTAAACTCCTTAAATAAATAGTCCTGCCCTAACGAACGCAAAGTAGTCCACTTAGAATAATATTAGATAAAACAACATCATATTAGCTTCAAAACACGTTAAACAAGTTGTCTCTGCCTCCAAGCAGAAAGCGAATCACACTCAAACCCCTGGCATTTAAAACAAGCAACTAAAATCACACTGATACAAGATTACTTCAAGGAAAGGCGTAAAACGATACATTAGAGTTACAACAATTAAACGTCCTTGATAGACGCAGGACGATCTGACTGACTGACCATACATTGGTGCATCGATTGTGTGATACACAGTGCTTTCTGAAACAGACTAAACACTAAGATTAAGAAATTATATACAGTAAACCTTAAGGTTTCAACGGTAAACCAGAATATTGACGCCATTGGACACCAATACGTATTACTACAGTCAAAATGGCACAACAAGTTTCGTAGCGGCGAACAACAAGATAAATTGTAGAAAGAGTTTCGTGATTGAGAATCAAACCGTAATCTGTCTCAGGTACATCACACTTGCAACACGGAGAGAAGAAAATATGTCTCCAACGAATGACGTAAATACAATGATTTCACCTCATACCGTCAGTTTACGTCTGTGTCCAACAGTATCGGAAATGTAGATCACCGACGAGAATGCGGCAGCCCAGGCGATGATATTCTTCTTCGCCGACTTCGACACCGTGTCTACGGTGCTGACCTTCTGCAGTTGCCTGCTGGCACCTCACGAGGACGTCCCAACAATACGTATCAGCTGACGACCGCCAAACTTCTCCGCCACGCAGTCCATCCCAAAACACGCTCAATGCAGCGAGCGCCGACCCGAGAGCACTTTTCCATCGCGACAGTATTCGCCGCCAAGGTCGCCTCTCGTGTCCACTTCCAGCCACACGCTGCCACTGCCCCTCACTCCGAACATTCGCTCGGTCGATCGTGCGCGCCGCCACGCGACCCTGTCACGAGTCCGAAAGGGTACGACCTCTGGAGGAGGACCAATAGGACGAAAGCCGACGTGGATTGTCTTCAACGTATCTACATACTGTTTGAAAACTCCTATACAGGGCTCTAGAGGTACAGTTTTGATAAGGAGCCCGCTTCAAGGTACCCATAAACTAAGAAAAGGACCATGTCGCCAGTGTCTCTTGTACTTATGACATCACATATCAGTTTCGTCCGACCACAACAATGGTTACGAGAAATAGGTACGTTCGTAACTGGAAGGGTTTACTGTGTTACTCCATTAAAGCACATGACGTCTTTCGTCATGTAGGAGGGAAACCAATGATGAGTAGTTCAGACGTTGTCCATCATGGACATATGTCGTCATGAAAATTGACATTCGTGAAAAACTAACTTTTCGTATAATGCAACACAAATTATACACACTATAGTCTTCCAGTGTTTGATAATGAGAGAATTTAGCCCCTTTCAACAAACTTTAAACAGTTTTGGTTTTAATTGTTTCTGTGGGTAATTAATCCGAAGCTAATGAAACGAACATAATTAAGGTTTGCGTCTTCAACCACAAAGGCGTTGGATGATTAACGTCAAATATTTAACACATTAAACCGTTAACAAAGAACTGAGACTCTGAGCCTGTTTCATACATGGGGGTTCGGGTCTGTATAGAATCTGCTCCTGCTGGGCTGCCTCGGTGTCACCAGCGGGCTGCTGCAGAGGCCGCGCGGTCCCGTGAGGCCGCCAATCTGGGAGGAGAAGAGCAGCAGAACCACGGGGCAAATGACGCGCACCAATCTGGTTCTGGTGGCGGCGCGGCAAACCATCTGGACCTGCAATCTAGTACATGAAAGAGGCAGTGCGTTCCTGGATCACGTCTCTTTCCCAGCGCCCACGGTTGCCGTAGACCTTGAAAAGAACCGGATCGCTCGGCGCAAAACGATACTCGCGGACCATTGGCAGCACCAGACGCTGCTGTGGGTGTAGCAAGGGTAGCAGCGTCGGATGGCGGCGCCGCCGGTGACGGTCCGCCTCGTGGGCGGGAGCGACAGCAGGCGTGAGGGAGTTCCAGCGGCTGTTCCTGAGTGTGGGTGGTGCGAAGCTCGACCGTCTGTTGTTTGAAAGTGCGTACAAAGCGTTCTGCTTCTCCACTGAGTGGGCGTGAAACGGAGCACTTGTTAGATGACCAATGCCATTTCGTTCACAAAACTGTTCAAAATCAAAATGACTGTGGGACTTAACATCTGAGGTCATCAGTCCCCTAGACTTAGAACTACTTAAACCTAACTGACCTAAGGATATCACACACATCCATGTCCGAGGCGGGATTCGAACCTGCTACCGTAGCAGCAGCGCGATTCCGGACTGAAGCGCCCAGAACTGCTCGTCCGCAGCGGCCGGCACAGTTCAAAATCAAGTGAAAGAACTGTGGAGTACTTCTGTCAAACCTTCTATGCAAAATGTATAGGTCAACGCTTGAATTGTGGTCCGTAATGTGGTAGAAGCCATAGGCACGGCAAATGGGAAATTGCTAAAAGAGTCTACCAATATGAGCCAACGAGTGTTCCAAAATGGTCCTGCAAAGTCATTGTACACTCCTTGCCGCGGGGATTGAGTCTCACGCCAAGCTGCAAATGTCTGTGGCGGAGCGGATTGGTTTTCCGCGCATGCGGGACACTGTAGTGTCATCTGTTCAAAATGGGCGTCCGTACCCTGCCAAGTTCGGAGCCGTAGCGTTATTTGTTTGGTGCGAACAATTCCCCGTGTCCTTGGTGGAACAATCGCAATACATCCTTTCGCAGCGCATTGGGAATAAGTACACACGATGGTCCACTGTCCTTTTGAACTAAAATCACACGATGTTGAACTGAAAGGTTATGCTGACGTGCAAAATTCCGACGCAGAATTGAATTCTAGATAATCTTCAATGCACGACTCCAAGACGTGCGAATGTAATGCAACAAAATCTTGAGATCTGTGTCTGCTTCCACGGCCTGTGCAATTCTTCTGTAGTGCCAGGGAAAAGAGTCCAGCAATTCAGAGTCCTGCGCATCGATTTGGCAACAAGAGGCGGCAGATGCATCGAAATCAGAGTGTGGGACAATCGGAAGGCGAGATAGGGTGTGTGCTTTGGCATGCTTTGGCGTAGGTCTGTACAAAATTTCATACTGATGCTGTGAAAGCAAGAAAGCCCTACGTTGCACTTATTGAGCACTGCGTGTAGGAAACGGCTTTTATCGATGAAACAATGACGAAAAGGGTTGTGATCTGTCACTAAAAGGCAGGCCGTTGTGGCCGAGCGGTTCTAGGTGCCTCAGTCTGGAGCCGCGCGACCGCTACGGTCGCAGGTTAGAATCCTGCTTTGGGCATGGAGGTGTGTGATGTCTTTAGGTTACTTAGGTTTAAATAGCTCTAAGTTCTAGGGGACTGATGACCTCAGATGTTAAGTCCCATAGTGCTGAGAGCCATTTTTGTCGCTAAAAATAACTTGTGACCACACAAATAGTGATGGAATTTGGTCACACCATAAACAATAGCGAGAGCCTCTTTTTTCTGTTTCACAGTAATTGCACTGAGCTAACAACTTTGAGGCAAAAGCAATGGGTCTGTCTTGTGCACCAACTCTGTGCGAAAGCACAGCGCTAATTCCGTAGGAAGAAGCGTCCACTTACAAAACTGCTAGCTTTGCAGGTCAAATTGCACTAAACAACAGTCACTAAGCAAGGCATTTTTGAATTTCTGAAATGCTTCTTGGCACTCTTTGGCCCACACGGAAGACACATTTTCCCGACGCAATGGGTCGGCGATCTGTGCAGCATTGGGTGTGAACCGAATGTAGTATGTCATCTTGCCTAGTACTGACTGCAGTTCAGACACATTGCGAGGAACAGACAGGTCACGGATTGCAAGCAAATGAGATTGGATGGGGTGCACACCCTGATTGTTTGTCACATGTGTGCGCGTGTGTGAATTCCTATGGGACCAGACTGCTGAGTTCATCGTTCCCTACACTTGCACACTACTTACACTAACGTAAACTAACTTACGCTGAGAGCAACACAAACACCCAATGCCGAGGGAGGACTCGAACCTCCGGCGGGAGGGGCCGCACAATCCGTGACATGGCGCCCTAAGCCGCGCGGCCACTCCGTGCGACTTTATCACATGATCTAAGCACTGTAGTTCAGAGTGAAAAGTGTCATACTTTTCGAGACGACACTCGAAAAAGGTTCCGCAAATTCCCAGTGTGTTCCTCTGGTGTACTACCTGAGACGACAATATCGTCAAGGTAGTCTGAACAAAATGGCGTCCGCCCCGATAGCTGAGTGCCGCGCCAGGGGGCCCGGGTTCGAGAGAGAGAGAGAGAGTTTGAACAAAATGGCACTTTTGCAGTCAGCTGTAGCAAGTAACGCTGGAAAATGGCGGGTGCGAAAGCACTGCCGAATGGCAAACGCAAATACTTGAACACTCCTAAGTGTGAATTTACAATAAACACTTTCTGTGATTCTTCATCCAATGGAATTTGCAAGTAGGCATCACGCAAATATATCTTACAAAAGTAACGCCTTCACCAAGCCCGTCCATGAGTACCTCAGGACGAGGTAATGCGTAAGTGTCAATTTGTTTCTGGGTTGACTGTAGACTTGAAGTCAACACAAATGCGAATGCGACCAGAAGGCTTAGGCAACCAAACTAGAGAACTTGCCCATTGGCTAGCTCGAATGGGAGCAGTTACACCATAATCTTGCAATTCTTTCAATTCACTGGCTACTTGTCTCTTAAAGCAATTGGAACGGGGATGGCCTGGAAAGACTTAGGCTGTGCATTGTCATTCAATGTAGGATGCGCTACAATGTCATTAGCTTTTCCCATTCCTTCTGAAAATAGTTGAGAAAGTTCTTTAAGCAAGCTAGTTACGCTGAATTTTGGAGTAAATGCAGTCACTGAAAGTAGATTGTCTTGTATGCTAAGGGCAAACAAATCGAAGGCATCTAAACAGAACATGTTGTCACTGTCTCTTGATTTCAACGCAGTAAAATTCACCATCCTAGTCTGAGATCTGTAAGTGGCAGGCAAACTATCTTGTCCAAGCACTGGAATTTTCTGTCCGTTGTAAGCACTGAGGTGCTTGCTAGATTTCGAAAGGTGTGGTGTGCCTTACTGTTTGTACGGTAAGCAAAGTTACTGAAGCAGCTGTTTCTAGCTGAAAGGTCACATGACGGCCAGCAATTAGTAATGAGACAAACAGTTCGTTAGAACATCGTTGCACAGCAATAGGACGAGGAGGGGGCACAACCTTAATCTTGCTTTTGTCGGAACCTGTTGTAGGTTTTGAAAACACAGCGTTCATTGCATGTGCACCAGCCTGTTTTTTCTGGGAGCGGGTAAAATTGGCGTTTTTGTGCCGTTGCAAACAAATTGCTTGGACACGATCTGTTTCTCCACACTTGTAACATGTTGCGTTACGTGATGGACAATCCTGTCTTTTATGGGGAACAAAATATCTAGGGCAAGATTTCACTAAGTTCACAGGCCTGTTTACACTTCTACGTGGCTGTTCTCGGGGCTGTGTACGCCCTCGTTGTTGTGGCTGCTTGGGGCGGTCGCGAACAAGGGCCGACTCGAACCGACAAATGGCGGCCTCGTCAGACTTACCGGCCGTAATGGCACCCGAATCCTATTACTGTAAGATTTGCAATACTTCGGGAAGTGATGGATCAGAGAACTTTAAGATCTGTTCCCGTATTCTGCTGTCTGGGACACATCACGGATCATTATACCATCGTAAAAGTTGCCACAACTACACTTAAATTCACACTTCCTAGTCATGCACGTTAATTCTGAGTACCACTAGCGGTACGTCTGTTCCGGATTTCTCTGCAAGCGAAAGAACTGATATCTAGCTGCAGCTACTTGGACTTGCTGGTCGCAGTATTGAGTTAATGCAGCAAGTAAGAGCTGCGTTCGTCGGTAGACACGGCTGGGAACAGTTTTTGTATTAATCCGAACACTGGGGATCCCATAAGTGAAAGGAAGTATTGTAACTTTACAGTACCTTGAACACACACGACGAACATGACAATGAAGTGAGTCAGGTATTCAATCCATTCCTCTTCTGAGTCCTTAAACTGCCAGAACGTTGGTATGCTGGTCGGAGACATTGTTGGGCTGGTTGGTTGGGCCGTTGTGGTTGTGCGGCCGACTCAGCTTGTGCAGCGAGTAGTTGTTGTACCCTCGTCAGTAATGTAGTAATTTGTTGGTTCTAAAAATGAAAAACTTGTGTTAGCTCCATCACATTGGCCGTCTGTGTCTGATGCGTGGGGGCACGGGGTAGAGGGGGTAGGGAATTCATGGTTTACACAAATACGTCGAAGCAAAAAAAGCAAGCAAAGCCTCTGAAAAGATAAATTTGATTACTTCTGCGGCTCCCCTCATGGAATACAAGTAAGAATGCAACAAAAAAATGAGCAATAGAAACACTTGAATACGATCACCCCTGCAAGCTAAAGCACAAGAGAAGCAAGCAAAATCTTCGACCAATTCGGTTAATTTCGATCGCTACTGAATTATCCTCGTTGCCACTGTAGAGCCCTCGCCGCCACTTAAGTATCCCATCCTCGTCGCCACTGTACAGTCTTGTACCGCAGGGAGCAAGGGAGAGGACGTTGTTGTGGGTGGCCGGTATCCTCTTTCTACAACACAAATGCATGTGTGGATTAATACGTTTCTTTATTTACATGAAGTTGATCGTTAACATGAATAGAGTCCATGTTCGTGTTACAAGCTGATCAGTAACAGTCCTCTCGCAGACAATATCCATAATCTTGATGTTGCACTAATCTGGTCGCCATGCACTGTCGTAGCCTGTTAAGAAGCAAGGCCGCTCTGCGAGTGAATGCCAGATGCCAAACTGGACTGAGTCGGTGAGGCCTCAGGTCAGTGGAGCGGCCTAAGTTCTTGCTGTCGAAACGGCGCTGGCGGCACGTTACTTGTCGGTGTGTCTCTGGCTTCTCTTGTGACAGGCGGCCTTGAGCCTGTGCCTACCACGGATCTTTGTGCCACGTCTTTGCTTACAGCAGCAAAGGTTTGATGTGGAATTCCAGGTGGGATCGCAATGGAGATATTGTGCCTAGTCCACAGGAAGAAATTCCCATGCACAAAATTAAATTTTTATAAAACATCTTAGTGAATACTTTTTGTACTAGTGCTAGTAAGTCTGCAATCTGTTTTGCTTTTCCCTAGCGTTTATCGTGTCTAGTGCGAGGTTCGCTTCTCCACGATTTGGTAAATTTGATCTTAGTATTCACCTTTGAGGCCCAGTGCCTTTCCTGACGCCACAGTCATCGAGGAAACATAAGGCAGAAAAGTTGTGTTCGCCACCTGCCTGTGAATCGCGTGAACTTTGATCTATGTGTCATCGTGTTTTAACCGTTTGCATGTCGTATTCACTAGAGAGCCCGCGATCCCATTAAAATTAAAATTAGTTAACTTCTCCTTGTAGAAGGTCTCTCGTAACGAAGGAAATGCATATTTTACTACAACACGCTCACTATAAATCATGGCACAGCAGGAGCGACTTGAATTCTCCAGTAGTCCAGCACAGATACTTGCCAGTCTCTCCAGTGCATTACGGGGAGCAATCTCAGCCCCAGAATCAACGTAACTTCGTAGCTGCCTCTCTCTTCAAGGTTTAGACAACAACAGACGCGCTGCCACGCAAGCTAACCTCTGACTTTTGCATGCTCTTTGGTTATGTTACACTGGAATTATTTCCCTACAGAAAATCTCTTTGGAAATAGCTATTACAAAACTCTTACAACATTTACTACTCATTATCCCTATACATACTCTTGTATACAGTTTTACATTAATAAATTCATAAAGTTTACAAGATACATACACTGTGTACTCAAAAGTACCCGGACACAACCATAAACATACGTTTTTCATACATCGTGAGAGAGCAGAATGGGGCGCTCCGTGGAACTCACGGACTTCGAACGTGGTCAGGTGATTGGGAGTCACTTGTGTCACAGCCTTTTACGAGAAATTTCCACACTCCTAAACATTCCTAGGTACACTGTTTCCGATGTGACAGGAAAGTGGAAACATAAAGGGACACGTACAGCACAAAAGCGTACAGGCCGACCTCGTCTGTTGACTGACTAAGATCACAGAGATTTGAAGTGGGACGTAATTTGTAATAGGCAGTCATCCATTCAGACCATTACACCAACCTGCATCAGCATCCACTGCAAGTACTACGACAGTTAGGGGGAATGTGAGAAAACTTGGATTTCGTGGTCGAGCGGCTGCTCATAAGCTACGCATCACGCCGGTAAATGCCAAACGACGCCTCGCTTGGTGTAAGGAGCGTAAACATTGGACGACTAAATTGTGGAAAAATGTTGTGCGGTGTGACGAATCACGGTACACAATGTGGCGATCCGATGGCAAGGTGTGGGTATGACAAATGCCCGGTGAACGTCATCTGCCAGCGTGTGTTGTGCCAACAGTAAAATTCGGAGGCGGTGGTTTTACGGTTGTTGTCGTGTTTTTCATGGAGGGGGCTTGCACCCCTTGTTGTTTTGCGTGGAACTATCACACCAGGGGTCTACATTGGTGTATTAAGCACCTTCTACCTTCCCACTGTTGAAGAGAAATTCGGGGATGGCGACTGCATCTTTCAAGCGCATCGAGCACCTGTTCATAATTCACGACCTGTGGCGGAGTGGTTACACGACAATAACATCCCTGTAATGGACTGGGCTGCACAGAGTTCTCACCTGAATCTTATAACACCTTTGAGATGTTTTGCAAAGCCGACTTCGTGCCAGGTGTCACCGACCGACATCGATATCTCTCGTGAGTGCAGCTCTCCGTGAAGAATGGGCAGCCATTCCCCAAGAAACTTTCCAGCACCTGATTGAACGTATGCCTACGAGAGTGGAAGCTGTGATCAAGGTTAAGAGTGGGCCAACACCATACTGAATTCCAGTATTACCGATGAAGGACGCCACGAACTTGTAACTCATTTTCAGCCAGGTGTGCGGATACTTTTGATCACTAAGTGTATATATTTGTCACTATTTGAAAATGTTTATCTCACTGACATCCAATCCCAGACGTATGTCCTCCGCGACTGACCTCAGTGACAGGTTGGTACTGTGACTCAATTCCTGAAGGGTACGTGGCTAGTTCAGTCGCGCTATGCTCCCAGAGAGTGTGTGTCTACATCCAAGTCCTGCGCTAGCCACAATATTAAGCATTCACATATATCCGAAGGTCTGAATACTAGCCGCTACAGTAAGATACCCAAAGTGAACAAACACAAATATCTCAGCTAGTGTCCCACCAGTATTTTTTTTCGTTTCAGATCACTAACTGCCCGTGGGACCACTCACCCTTCGCTGTCACACTGTTCACAGAGACCCTGCGCATGTACCCACCGCTCTCTGCTTTGGACCGACAGTGTGTGCGGCCCTACCGACTGCCGGCGACTGAGACCTGCCCGGGAATCGACCTCCGACCTGGAGACGTCATATGGCTACCCATCCGCGCCATCCATTTCGACCCGAAATACTATACGGAACCGGAGCGTTTCGACCCGGAACGCTTCAGCCCAGAGAACAAACACCTCATCAAACCCTTCACGTACTGCCCATTTGGATCTGGACCTCGCATCTGCATTGGTAAGTATTTATCCTCATTTTCTCGTGTTACGTTGCTTTCTGTTCTGTTCTTTTGACAAGGAAGAACTCCGTTGTTCATTATATTCACAACTACAGTGGTGCGCATAATTTAAAGACGAAAGTAACTTCGCGTGATTTGTCAGTTCCAATTAACATAGCAATCACGCCGTAGTCACCGCGACTCGTGATGGTCGCCTGGATATTACAAGCCATGGGCCATGGGTGTGTGAACACCATGGACGGGAATACATTCTCTACAAGATGCTCCCACGCTGACGACAAGGTTGATGGGGAGTTCTCGTGGTGGGACGCTGCACTCCTGCACCAGGGTGGTTGGCGTCTGCTGGACGGTCGTTGGCGCCTGTGGGCCGACTGCAGTACCCCTCCCCAAAGCATCAAACACGTGCTCGATGGGATTTAGGTTGGTGGGATGGGCAGGCCAGTCCATTCGCTGGATAGCCTCTTCTTGCAAGAGTTCCACCATCTGCGCTATTGTCGTACACTGTCATCAATCACAATGAAGTCATGGACGAATGAACCCCTGTCACAACGGAAATTAGGACGGTGTGAATGACGTTGACCTGTGAGTGTAGCATTTCAAAGATCTGGTTGTCGGTGCGCCTATGCAACTTTGTACTTTCCCACACTACAATCCTTGTACTACGAAAAAGCCATGGCCGGCAATGTTTGACGTACGCTGATATCCTCAAGTGACGAGAGAGGTAACGCGTAATGCACCCAGGAACTTCTTCAAAAAAATCACCTGTAAGAAATAGGCACATCACCAGCATGAATTATTAAACGTTTTCCCGTTTGTTCCGCATTTGAAAGTCTTGGTTCAACCATCTCTCCCAGGCTATCCTCACTGTGTATTTTGGCTTGCAGTTCAACAGCGTCTTTGAAATTCTATTTGCGCAAAATCGTGTTACACGTTACTGTTTTTCGTCCCAGTATTTCATTATCTCCTCAATCAGACTGAATATCTTTAGTCCTTGTCTAACATCTTCATTTCTCTTTCAACTCTGTAATGTATATTTCGGCACTATTCTAAGGAATGGGGTCCCTAAGCTCTTGAAAAAATCCTGTTCTGTTGCTAGTCACGGTTACAACTGCACAAAAGGTGCTAACAGCTTCGATGATGACGACCATAAAGCAAATCCATCGATGCAGTAACATACAATTTTAGCTCTTACAGTAAAATAAAATTTCCCACCGATTCTTTACGAAGATCTCACATTTTAGCCCACTTTACTTTACCAGTTACATCATTTCTTTAACCAAGTTCGAAATTAGTTCAAGAACCATTCTTTTTCTGTCAGTGGAGCTTCAAATGCAACAAAGAAAAACAGAACTGTAGAGAAAAGAGTAAACTGATGATTGCATTTCTTATGGAAGTTCTGTTGTTGCAGGCCAGAGGTTCGCGATGATGGAGATGAAGGTGCTGTTGGTGTACTTCCTCTCCCGCTTCAGTTTCCAGTTGGTCTCCAAGACACCGGTGCCCCTCGAGATCAAACCTGACAGCATCTTCCTCGCTATCAAGGGCGGTTCCTGGCTTGGAGTTCGACGCAGATCCTGAACTGTTTCCACAGCTCTGGAGGAACTACCAAGAAGAGATGTGCCAACTTCGAGAAGTTGTGGTGCAACTGAAAGACAAATTTCTCCTGGAAGTTAATAACAGAAACGGATCATGATGTACTACAGCGAAGATGAAATTAAGCGTTTCCGCTCCTTCGTACTTTGAGTATGAATTAATGAGTATTACAGCCTTAAATAACACTGCACAGCGTTTCCGAAAATGTTGAGATGTGTCTAATTTAGATTGTTCGCGCTCCTCCACTGACGTTAATGGCACTCTATACGTCCTCTACAAACAGTAATCCACTGGGAAATGAAGCACATATTTCTTCAGAACAGGGCGCTTGACATTTCTGACTTGTTTAGTGGTGGCACTTAGGGATATCAGGAGGATGGTTAGGTTTTTCGCAGACACAGAAAGCAGTAAGAGGCACGGGATACACGAGATTCGTAGAATGATACTGTATATCGAACTACGTATATTTTAATAGCGATGTTACTATAGGTTATTTTCGTTCACGCACAACTATCGAGCAATTTAAAGGCTGTAGTCTTGATGTCCTGCAACATCTTGATACATTAGCCAAGAGGATGGTGGTATTCTGTCTAAGACGATTGTTATCTTGTGTACAATTTCATTGGTTCAGGTGAGATACTGTAAAGTTTATGATTAATAGCTTACCGGTATGTTAACCGTGACTGTAAGCAGCCAGTTACATTTTATTGCTCATTATCTTTGGCGTAATAGTCGCAGAAATGGCTTTCTCGTCTTTTTCTGTGATACACGTCAAGTAGGGGTTCTAGGAGTTCTAACACATATCTGCTTGAGGATCCGTTACGGGATACAATTCAATGTTAGACGCTGGTTATAAAGCTGCGCTTCCGCTTTGACCTAAAACAAAAGCTGACCTACTCAAGGAGACTTCTCGCTTGACGTAGGCAACGCGAGGAAAACATGTGATGGTTCAAAAGAAAGTATTAAGATGAAGTTGCTGATTCTGGTCGGCAAAAAGAAACACTACTGTGTCATGCTGCGTGGAGTCATTTAACTACGGAAACCAGTCCTCGCCACTGTGTCCCACCCTGTAAATAGCGATTTGTTTCATTGTGATATCGCATCATACTTTAACAGCGAAAACAAATGCTACACACAAAACACAGGACAAGGCTTCGCAGCAAGGCTAAAACAGAAACCAGGACGTTGGCTTTGCGCAGCATCCTTGCAAGCTCTTTTACAGAGAAGAAAATAGTGCTTTGTCGCTTTGTGTAGTCGGTTCTTTATTTTCAGCTTCGGTAATGAAATAAAATTTAGAGCATGTATATTTCATACCCATGTTAAAATTACGCAATAATTATAAAATCTGCATTCAGTTATCGCACCAAGTAAATCATTCACACCAGATTATATGTTGCTAATTCTTCACATTGCCTTCAACGTGACATTTGCGTCTCTTCATATAATTCCTGTAATGTAAGGCCCCAGAACTGCTTGAAAAGGTTACCTTGCTTACGGCAATAACAGTGTTACTTTAGACAGTTAAGAACACGTTATATTGGAAGTATTTCAGGTGTAAATAAACTTGGACAGTAGTTCAATTACACTCACTAAAACTTTTTGAGAACATTTAATTGTTGTTGCCTCAAAGAGGCAAATAGGATGTTGTTGCGCATCTGTTCTGCTGGTTGTTTACTGCAGAACATGATCTCCGATACATCGATTGTGATGTTGCTTTCAGATCCCTTGAATGTATCTAATTGCTTTAAGTGCTTTGTTGAAAGCAGAACATACTAATGAGTTAAAAAATCACAGTTGACATACATTTCAACAGACTCATCCTGCAAGTCATCAATAGGTGAGGATAAGTAACACCATTTGCCTATAAGTGGAACTTCTGCAACCTATGAACAGTCATCTTTTTTCTGTGATTTAAAGATATACTGATGAATTATTTTTTGTACACTATGTTTTTAATAAAATGTTTTTGTAACTTGCTGAACATCAATCTTTTGAACATCCCTTTACTATTCGTTTCAGTTCTACAATATGTTTGCTCTGGAAAGATTACTTTTCCAAGGCTTGATATTAAGATTTCCACTATATTATGGAGCTCCGTTTTTCATAACTCAATGGGTGCAGAACATGTTCTTCCTATACTGAATTATTGAAGCATTACTTTCAAGACGAAGATGTTTCTATATCAACTTTCTGATTCGCAGAAGGGAATTCGTCGTATTCTGTAGTGGACTCCAGCACATCACTGTGAGAAAGTAGGCAGCTGTAGCCAGGACCTAGGAATGAGTAATAAGTAATACGCATACTGTGAAAACTGCTGTGGGATTATAACATTCGTCATCGCCTAATAAGCTGGAGAATTGAATCGAAGCACTTTCAGACAGATGTGTGTCGAAGTGCGAAGCGTCTGCCTTTATTGTGGACGCTTTAAATCTCGGAGGCAGATATTTGTTCTTAATTGGATCGAGGTATGGTAACTGCATGGAGTTGACTGCGTGACGCAGTCGTACATTACCCCCAAAATAAACTACCATATAGTTGTAATATATCCAATTTATTCATTACATTTCTGGCTAACAACAACGCTTTGTAGTCTAAAGGTTGCATAGCACTTCTGCCAACCAGTTGCTCATTCAGATACCTATTTACATCAAGGACATTTATCTGAAATCTCAGTTTCGTTTTAATATCTTAAAAGTGAAAAAAATCGGATATTTAAAGGTGACCAGAAAATTAAGACCATCATAAGGAAGAGAAAGAACAGTCTACTAACATACTATTTATACTTTCAGTGTAGCTTGCCGGAGTGAAAGAAGAGACATAGAACAAGATTTGAAGACCACAGTGCGTTACTGGGTAAGGTCGTACTGGAGGTGGTTATCTTTCCTTTCAATAATTGGGGAAGTTTCATTTTAAAGTGGACTTCGGGACACAGCGTATCTTGTCATTATTCACATATGTAAATCGCAACCGTAGTGAAAGAAGCGATAAGCGACAGGAAAGAAATCCCATGACTTGGTGAGGTTTGAACAGTGAACCACTGGATTGTTTACTATCGTCTGCAAAAGTCGAATAAAAATGCTCCAAGCACTAAAGAGTGTGCTGTTAAGCATTTTATGGTAGGGGAGGAGGGGCGAGGGGAGAAAGCACCACTTACTTTGCCGTAGACACATTAAAGTTGGCTTAGTCTCGTCAGTGAAGATCTCATCTCGTCAAGAGACCGAAATGGACGCCGTTCCATGACAAATACGACACATGGCTTTGCAGGAGTCTAGCTGTGGAGACATCGACAAGGAGGGAGTCACTGAATAAATGAGGAACTTCCGGCCCAGGAGTAACCCACCTCCGTACAGATGGAGGGTAAATGTTGTATTGAGATGTACAGGGGGTTGACAAAAATATGGGAACACCAAGAACATAAGATATTACAGTGCCTAATAAGGTGTAGGAAAACCGTTGCCATACAGAATAGTCTCGGATTGGATGAAACAGGCCATGAATGTTTTTCTCATTCCATAAACGTTGAATGATCTGGTAACTGTAGAGGCCAGAGGCTCATCCCCGCGTTCACAAAACTGGTCCTGCACGATCAGAACTTTGTGAACAGCTACCTTGTCGTCTTGTAACAAAACACACCATTAGACAAAAACCATGTACCATGGGATGCACCTGATCAGCCAGAACGGTCACGTAATGCTTGACAGTATTGCGAACTTGTCGACGAGCCACGGGGCTAATCGAATACCACGATGTGATTGCCTGAATCATCACCGAACCCCTGCCATGCTTTACTCCTCCGACATAAACTCGACCACAAATTGGGAACTGTGTAATACAGGAGTCATCCAACCAAATGACGTTCTTCTATTGTTCCATAGTCCAGGTTTCATAACTTCAGCACTAAGTTTTCCTGTCATGGGCATTTTCATGACTGATGTGTGATTGTACATTTCCAGCTCGTCCTGCAATTCGCAGCTCATGGAGCTCCCTTCGTGTTGTGTTGATGCTGACAGGGTTCGCGAAAGTGACATTCAGTTCTGAAGCGACTTTTGCTACAATCGTTCTCTTTATTTATCGCCTGAATCCTCTTCGGTAACCGTCTGTCGTGGTGACGCTACACACTTTACTGTATACACGGTGTGTGAGGAATGTTTCCTGAAAGTTTGGCCGTACCTTTTTGTAACACCCTGTATATACATATAATTTTATTCAGAAAATTGCAAATTTTTAATGAGATAAAAATCCGAAAATAAGAAAAAAAATTTCCGTTCTGACTCCCCTTAAAGGGGCTGGTTTTGGGTCACCATTTGACCTGCTAGTCGAGTAGTGCAGTATCCAGATTTGTGGGACATTCGAATGTGACGGTGACCCGATGTTGGACTGACTGGGGACGTGAGGGCTAGGCGTGCTCGCCGTCGACGGATATTCCGCGACCTCACGTGTTACCTCTAATGTCGAAGTATCGTGGTACCACCTTTCAATAGGAGAATTCTCATCGAAAACATGCACGTGTATCGATGTACCGTCGTACGACGTTGAATTACACCTTTGGCTAATAAGATGCCTACATCTGTCCCGGATAGTGTACGTATGGAGCCAGGCCGGACGTCAACTACCATTCCAGTACCAGTATCCGTCTTATCATG
This sequence comes from Schistocerca nitens, assembly GCF_023898315.1. NCBI lineage: Eukaryota > Metazoa > Arthropoda > Insecta > Orthoptera > Acrididae > Schistocerca > Schistocerca nitens. The sequence continues at coordinate 770,773 of NC_064615.1, read as the reverse complement.
GAACAGTTACAACAGCCGTGGACCAGCTTGCTACAGGGCAGGATGCGACGGCTTTACGACACCCTCCCCCACCGAATCGGTGTTGCATCAAGGCCAAAGATGGAGCGACATTATACTGACAAATGTGCTTATACTGCCAAGTTCTTTGTACACGTGACCAGGTAATGTAATCACTGAACTAACACAGCACAGCCTATCCAACCGTGAAGTTTCGACTTCGTCTCCTGTTCCCGTTCTGGGTGCTTCACTATTATTGTCAACCAGTGTATTCTGAATGATGATTGAAAAACTAAATAAGCATTTCAAATGTTCAAATGTGTGTGAAATCTTATGGGACTTAACTGCTAAGGTCATCAGTCCCTAAGCTTACACACTACTTAACCTAAATTATCCTAAGGACAGACACACACACTTATGCCCGAGGGAAGACTCGATATTTTAATTATTCTAGTTCCATATGTATTGAATCTCACACTTGGCATACTATGAAAATTTCATGTCTCTACCATCAGTGCTTTTTTAGAAAACACTTCATTTATTGGAAAAAATGTAGTTGAGTGACATTGAGGTTTAAAACTTTTTAATTACAAATTCTTCTACAGACTTACATCTCTGCCTCTTTTATGCACTAGAATTACCCTGGCCCATACTCTTGTGTCTTCTTCAGTGCCACGACTGCCCTGTGCTTGCTTCCTCCTTTTCTTTCTTGCTTCTTTTGTCATTTGCTGAGCAGCTAACTCTGCTTCATGCACGCGAAGCTCAACCAGTTTCTGCAGTCCTGTAGCTCCGTTCTGTCCACATGTTATTCCTAACTTCTCGAGAACCTGAAGTCTTTCATAGTTTCCACCATTAAAAGTCATTACAGCATCAGACACTGCTAACTTTAGAGTCATAAGGCCAAAAGATACATTTTTAGGCACACAGCACCACACAACATTATTGAAGGAGTCATTCACATTCTAGGTCTTGTCATGTAAACACTTCTTTAGTAGCTCAGGATTTGTCAAATCTCTGTAAATAGGTTTGATTGCCTCCATTACTGCCAAAGGTAGAGAATGTTTATGTGTGTGCATTCATGCAGGGTGTCAGAAATTCAGCTTGCCTATATTTACCCCAATTGTTTGGTGGAGGTGGACACAAAGCATGGTATGGCTTTTCATTGGTTGATATTCGCTCCACACAGTTCTTTTCATCTTCTCTAAATTGTCACAGTTATCTCTAACAGCCTTCCCATAATATTCCTGTAATTCATCAATTACTTTGTCTGTTAGTCAAATGTTTCAAATGGCTCTGACCACTATGGGACTTAACATCTGATGTCATCAGTCCCCTAGAGTTAGAACTACTTAAACCCAACTAACCGACTGACATCACACACATCCATGCCCGAGGCAGGATTCGAACCTGCGACCGCAGCGGTCACGCGGTTCCAGACTGAAGCGCCTAGAACCGCACGGCCACACTGGCCGGCTCTGTTAGTCCTCCAGCACGTTTATTGTCTTCTCATGAGACAGTTTTTTATTACCCAGCTTGGTTTTTAGGGTACACAGACGTGTTCCCAGCCTTTTCGTGACCTGTCCTGCACGCTCAAGTTTTTGTATGGGAACATCATGTGGCTTACTGTTTTGTACTGCAATGAAAGCCTTGCTTTCTCCACCATCTACGTAATTCACATATCTGACACCTCTCGCCTTCTGCAAACGCTGGAAAATGTTAACTGCTCCTTTTACCTCCATTTCTCCACTTGTGCCATCACAATTTTTTATTCACTGCTGCTTATGCAGTAATCTGTTCTTCTGGTTCACTGTACAATCTTGGCAGTACTTACTGAGAACTTCAAAAACCAATAGAAGTCAGCTAACTACAAAAATTGCCGATAATCACACTACTTTCAACGGAAACTAGTACCAGTAACAAATGTCTGATTTGTTTCTTCGTAATGCCAACTTCTGAGACATAGCAGTAGGCACAAAACAAAGCAATCCACAGCCTTCTAGACTGTGTAGTTCCCAAGATCTGCTCAACTGTCGCAGAATATGCATAGATGCGAAATTTGACAGTCACACATCAACATTCAAAATATTATTTGAAGGTATCACAATTGTCTGATGTTAATGTATTATACACTCCTGGAAATTGAAATAAGAACACCGTGAATTCATTGTCCCAGGAAGGGGAAACTTTATTGACACATTCCTGGGGTCAGATACATCACATGATCACACTGACAGAACCACAGGCACATAGACACAGGCAACAGAGCATGCACAATGTCGGCACTAGTACAGTGTATATCCACCTTTCGCAGCAATGCAGGCTGCTATTCTCCCATGGAGACGATCGTAGAGATGCTGGATGTAGTCCTGTGGAACGGCTTGCCATGCCTTTTCCACCTGGCGCCTCAGTTGGACCAGCGTTCGTGCTGGACGTGCAGACCGCGTGAGACGACGCTTCATCCAGTCCCAAACATGCTCAATGGGGGACAGATCCGGAGATCTTGCTGGCCAGGGTAGTTGACTTACACCTTCTAGAGCACGTTGGGTGGCACGGGATACATGCAGACGTGCATTGTCCTGTTGGAACAGCAAGTTCCCTTGCCGGTCTAGGAATGGTAGAACGATGGGTTCGATGACGGTTTGGATGTACCGTGCACTATTCAGTGTCCCCTCGACGATCACCAGTGATGTACGACCAGTGTAGGAGATCGCTCCCCACACCATGATGCCGGGTGTTGGCCCTGTGTGCCTCGGTCGTATGCAGTCCTGATTGTGGCGCTCACCTGCACGGCGCCAAACACGCATACGACCATCATTGGCACCAAGGCAGAAGCGACTCTCATCGCTGAAGACGACACGTCTCCATTCGTCCCTCCATTCACGCCTGTCGCGACACCACTGGAGGCGGGCTGCACGATGTTGGGGCGTGAGCGGAAGACGGCCTAACGGTGTGCGGGACCGTAGCCCAGCTTCACGGAGACGGTTGCGAATGGTCCTCGCCGATACCCCAGGAGCAACAGTGTCCCTAATTTGCTGGGAAGTGGCGGTGCGGTCCCCTACGGCACTGCGTAGGATCCTACGGTCTTGGCGTGCATCCGTGCGTCGCTGCGGTCCGGTCCCAGGTCGACGGGCACGTGCACCTTCCGCCGACCACTGGCGACAACATCGATGTACTGTGGAGACCTCACGCCCCACGTGTTGAGCAATTCGGCGGTACGTCCACCCGGCCTCCCGCATGCCCACTATACGCCCTCGCTCAAAGTCCGTCAACTGCACATACGGTTCACGTCCACGCTGTCGCGGCATGCTACCAGTGTTAAAGACTGCGATGGAGCTCCGTATGCCACGGCAAACTGGCTGACACTGACGGCGGCGGTGCGCAAATGCTGCGCAGCTAGCGCCATTCGACGGCCAACACCGCGGTTCCTGGTGTGTCCGCTGTGCCGTGCGTGTGATCATTGCTTGTACAGCCCTCTCGCAGTGTCCGGAGCAAGTATGGTGGGTCTGACACACCGGTGTCAATGTGTTCTTTTTTCCATTTCCAGGAGTGTATATCAAAATGTTCAGGAACGTCCAGAGTATATTATGGAGCAGAAAACAAAAAATGTCAAATTTCAACGAATTTCACGTGCAATCTCCCCTCAATGTGCCTCTGTATTACATTTTTATAGTGCTTGGCTGTTAGTGTACTTACCATCTGCAGTTGAGGCAGTTTATCCGACTCTTCGATAGACTTAGACAAAGACGTTTGGTCTTGTCGTTCGAAGGACTATTGTGCTTAAGTTGGCATGGTACGAACAGGGTTTTCTCTAATCACTTCCGCTACCTGTGTAGACCCCAATTTTGCTAGCGTACTAATCTAGTTCCTGCGATCTTGGTGAGCAAAGTACCTTGTGAGAACTCGTCTATGGTAGTCTTAGTACGGTGATAGAGTTCGCGTAAGATAGAGCCTGACTAAAGCATTAATCCATTGCTTGTACAGCTTTAGGTCTTGGTAATCATGCGGTACAGTTGACGCATGACGCAACATAGGGACTGTAAGGATTTTTGCAATTTTGCGATTTTTGTAGGTAGTTGCTCTGTTCAGCCAGAACTTAGGAATGTGAAAGCTTGGCGTACGAGCTATGATGGATTTCAGCTAGTGTTGTTGTTCCTCAGAATGAATGTGCGTTTGCTTCCGTTTCTTGCATTTTCAATTCTTCCTTTACATTAGTCTCATTTCATTCTGCAACTTCTATCCGTTTCGAACGTGTGCTTCTAACTGTTTAAACCCACGTGTTCGTATATCCCTTAGATACCCTTCACTTCTCTGAATGTGTTTTATTTTGTGTTTAAGTTTCGGTAATATGCTGATGAGAATAAATCGTTCTCCAGAATAATAAATTCCTAGGATTTTCATGTTTTTTCTTGGTCTTACTTTGTGAAACTTGGACCTTGTGTTTGAAAAACGAATGAACCTTCAGCTCCTCATTTCTTCACCTTTTTTCCATTATCGGTAGCCTTTAAGTTCAATTCCATTCTCGAGTGTCTGGCCTATGACCTGTATTTCTGACGGCTCGTAATCATTCGTTATTCTTTCTTGTTATGGGTGCTTTGTGTTATTTTATCACCGATTTGGTTAGCCTATGCTTGATGTTCTGATTGTTTCTGTAGTGTAGTTTTAGCCTATGTTTACTATTTTCTTGCATATTTTTTTTATTACTTTCGAAATTACGAAACTTTCGTGGTTTATCCTGCGTGATAACTTGTTCGTCCAGGTGGTTCTTTTCTGATCCATTTGGATAAACCCGTACTACTGGTATTGTTGAGTCACTATTTGTGATCTAAAATGAATTTCTTACCTTAATATTTCATTTAATTCTATGGTATGAATTTTCTGTGTTCATGATATGTGCCTTATATTGGCGGGAACATACCTTTTTGCCGATTATAAGTTTTTGTGGTGCGTGTTGTAATTCTTCAGGTGTGCTTTCTTTCTCTATGTGGTGGTAGAGTGGGTATCAAGTGCGGGTGTGAGACCTGCCCATCAAACTATCCGTATTTCACGAATTATCGATGGTTCATAAGCCCAAGAGGCAAGGTAGGTGGTTAATTTTTGTGTTCAGTTGCTCGCAAACCAGGCTCCAGCAAATTCTGTGTCCCAATGCATATGTTTAATGTTTTTCTAACTAAATTTCTGCACGCAACATATGTTCAGTCCAATTTTAATTGAATTTCACCTAGCAGTTTATCCCAAGCATTCCAATACCTATTTCTTAGCGTACATCCTACAGCGCTTTCCCTTGCTTAAATATGTGCAGGACTATTGATTTTTCTTATTAAGTACAGGTTCCTTTTTGAAAATTGGAAGCCTAGAAGCAGGCTTTTGACTCTGCAGCGCAGTGTGCGCTGATATGGAACTTCCTGCCAGATTAAAACCGAGTGCCGGACCGACATCAGAGCTCACGGCCTGCGCCTTTGGCTGGCAAGTGCTCTGCCGACTGACTGTGAGCCACTCAGGCACGACGCACGATCCCTCCGCATAGCTTTACTTCCGCCAGTAAACTGGTTTTCTGGTTTATGATATGTTTAAACTGTTATTCGTCTAGCTTCAGCCTTCCATAACCCTAAAGAAAAGTGTTTGAATATGGATCATTCTTACTGATAGAAGCTTATCCTCTACGCATTACACATAGGCCATTTACTGGCGTACTAAGAGTGTCACGTGCTGCTGGAGATATTTTCAACTGATCCTTAAGATTTAATCAGTAATTACACCACTCGTTCAGTCTGATTTGTTACTTTTAGCTGAATCAAGTGATTAGACAGTCATCTTGCAAATCAAAACTGTATACCAACAACTATCTTTTACTGTGAGATAATAACGGATTGCTGTCCTCAGCATTACAGTATCTGCTAAATGTGAATGTCGTGTGACTAGGCCCTCCCGTCGGGTACACCGTTCGCCGGAGGCAAGTCTTTCGAATTGACGCCACTTCGGTGACTTGCGCGTCGATAGGTATGCAATGATAGAGATTAGGACAACGAGCGGAGAAAATCTAAGATCCAGCCGGGAATCGAACTCGGGCCCTGAGAATTGACATTCTGTCGCACTGACCACTCAGCTATCTGGGGCGGACTACGTTAACTGCTGAACGGAAAGAACAGTCTAATTAGTAGAGAAATTGACTAAGAGTAAATCGAAGAAAGACGAAAGTAATAAGAAGTAGCAGGAATGAGAACAGGGGGAAACTTAACATCAGGACTGGTGATCACGAAGTAGATGATGTTAAGGGTCTCTTATACCTAGGCAGCAAACTAACCCGTGACGGACGGAGCAAAGAGGACAAAAAGGGCATTCCTGGCTAAGAGAACTCCAGCAATACCAAATCGTAGGCCGTGGTTTGAGGAAGAAATGTCTCAGAATGTACGTTTTTGGTGCGCAGCATTGTATGGTTGTGAAATTGTGAAACATGGATTGTTGGGAAACCGGAGCAGAAGATAATCGAAGCATTTGACATGTGGTGCTACAGAAGAATGTTGAAAATTAGATGGACTGACAAGGTAAGGAACGAGGTGGTCCTCAGCAGAATCGGCGAGGAAAGAAACTCGTGGATAATATTGACAACAAGAAGAGACAGGATGGTAGGACGTCTATTTAGACATCAATGAATAACTTCCACGATACAGAGGCAACTGTAGAGCGTAAAAGTATAGCGGAAGACAAAGATTGGAATACATCCAGCAAATAGTTGAGGACGTCGGTAAAGTGCCACTCTGAGGTCGAGAGCCTGGCAGAGGAGAGGAATTCGTGGTGGGGCTCACGAAACAAATAAGAAGACTGACTCCCACCAAAAAAACAAATCGGATATAAAAAGAATAATCGTAACGACGAAATAAATCTTCAGGAATAAAATTAAATTTCTGAAAATCTTAAACGTGGCTGGGAATCAGCAACTGTGTAAATCTGAATAGGTTTTGCAACTGATTGGCTGATTTTTTCTACCTCTTCAAAAAATGTTTGATTAGCAGCTACCTCTTTACGTGAACAAAGAAACAATTTACCAAGTCATTTATCTGGAATGATTTAAGCTATGGCGGTGAATAGTAAACTCTTGCGACACAGAAAAGAAACAAATTAAAAGCAGTAGTCATGTGTCACGGAGAAGAATAGGAGGCTTACAACAATCTTTTTTCCCACGCACCATTCGCGTTTAGAACAGAAAACGTTGGAATTTAAAGTTGCAAGAAATACCCTTGGCCACACTCTGTAAGATGGCTTGCGATGTGTATACGTAGATGTGAAAGCCAATGAGGCAGTTAAAAAAATGAAAAAAGGCGTCGATTAGCATCATATAAAAGGAAACACCTAACTGATTGGGAATCCAATACGGTGCATTCTGTTGAGTGGATTCACGTAAACACATTGACATTAGCCTTGAACGTGACTGATAACGAGGAATTGAAACTTGAGATGTGTCACACCGGATTAGTTCACTTCACGATATCAGGATCCGGGTGCTGGCCCCCAGCTTATCAGGTTATCACTGATCTGAAATAGAGAACGTTTCACGCCTGACAAATACTTCAGAGAAGTAATACATTACCCTTTAAGATGTTTTTATGATTCCCGAGAACATTACAGTTGTTTCCTGAAGCAATAACTGGACCCGGATTTCTACCTCTACGCGCAACGTACTAGGAATTTCAGCTTTGAGTTCGTAATTTATCGCCTGTAGATTTTTTGCCATCTGTCGTCCCAGAGTGCTATGTTACGAATGCGTTATACTGTAGATTAGTGAAACGAGGTAAATATCATCACCTCCAAACTTTTGTTTATACAATGTCACATTGTACTTTAGAGGTCATGCTCTTCATTCTACAGATTTTTGACGTAACCAGACTCTGATATCACATCATTAGTAAAATACTGTGGAGACGGGTAACATGGAATACACGTAGAGCTGTTTAGCTAGCAAATCCGACTCTTCACATGGTATTTGGCGCAGACATCAGCCTTTATCGTACCGTCGTTTTGCTTTTTCTAGCTCGTTTGTGGCGGTTCGATATGAGCACTAAAGATGTTTGATATTTCCCTTACGTCTGACGTTGTGGCAGAGAGCGAGCGAACCGAGCACAAAAAAAGATGCTTCCCTATTCCCATGAAGTTTGATGACGGCCTGAAACCAGATAAACGAGAAGCATACAATCTCTAACTCTAAAAACAGCTCTCCTAAAAGCTTTTTTGTAACGCCACCTGTTATGGTTGTAAAATGGAGTATTGCGTCCGGTACAAAGAAATTAATGGAGATGTGAAATTAAACTGTGCAAGAAAGGAAAGAAGAGACGAATCATGAACTAGTGGAATAATGATTGGGAAGAAAATCAACCGCATTGTTTTCAAAGAACCATCCCGGAATTTGCCTTAATCGAGTTACGGAAACCACGGAAAACCTACATCAGGACGGCCGTCGGGGATTTAATCCTCTGTCCTACAGAAGGGGATTCCAGTGTCTTAACACATCCTCAAAAAAAAATTAAAGATCTTTGTAGTGAATAATAAAAGTCTATAAACAATCGAGTCCCCTAGCAGATGGAAGAAAATATTTTGCCCAAGTTAGCTCCCGAGTACCAACTGGAAGGGTGAAGAATTATGGCCGAGCGGGATTAGCCGAGCGGTCTCAGGCAGTGCGGTCATGGACTGTGCGGCTGGTCCCGGCGGAGGTTCGAGTCCTCCCTCGGGCATGGCCATGTGTGTTTGTCCTTAGGATAATTTAGGTTAAGTAGTGTGTAAGCTTAGGGACTGACGACCTTAGCAGTTAAGTCCCATAAGATTTCACACACAGTTTTGAAGAATTATGCGAATGTGTATACGGGAACAGAGTTTAACTCTGCCTTCTCTCATCATCATCACCATCATACAACACAAACATAATAATATATTACGCACACATCCATTACAATCATCTACTCTCTAAAAATACAAATGCGCTTCACTCTCACATATCCGCAAGGAATGGGACCAATGTGTGAGGAGGAATGACACCCTTTCCGACAGGCGGCTGTTCTCACCCAGTGGGATGCTCCGGCCAGCTATGCCGTACGGCATTTGCTTTTTGTTATGGATATAAGGTAACATCCATTGTTCCGCTGTGTTGTTTTGCACTGGTACTCACAGGTAACTACATCGTGTGACTAGTGAAAATTGTAGCTGTCGGGGGTGTCATGAGATGTCAACTACAGATTGAAAAGTCGACACCGGTGTAGCCAATAAATAAGTATTGTTGACGCATTGACTAATGCAGACTTTAGAGACAGTTTATGATGTTGCTGTAGGTAGGGTTGGCGTAATTTCTGTCTTACTAACCGGGGCAAAACCGGGACACTTCTCTTGAACTTAAAACAAGTGAATTAATGAAATACGAGGCTTGGAACTTTAATAGTGACAACTATTTATTTACAGCTCGTACAAAATAGATACGTGATTCAAAGTTTCACTGACCTTCAGAGTAGTCACCAGCATTGTGTATAACCCGTTGCCAGCGATGTGGAAGTCGTAGGATACTCTTAGCAGTGCCAGTTGTGTTGACAGTTCGAAAGGCGCTGTCTATTGCCCGAAGAATTTGTAGCAGTTCTGAAGCGAATGCCGTGAAGTTCATTTTTGGAACACAACCTACGACCAGCTTAAAGACAGAAGTGATGACATTTTCTGCAGTACCTGACCATCATTTTGCAGGACAATGCTCAGGTATGTACAGTGCAAGCTGTTACTGATTTGTTTGACTGATAGGGCTGCTAACTGCTATACCACCCCTGACTTAAGCCCTCTCAAGTTCAACTCGATTTCTAAACTGGAGGAAACAGGTCACGGCATTCGCTTAAGAACTGTTACAAATTTGTCGGGCAATAGACCGCACAACTCGAACTGTCAACACAACTGGCACTGCTAAGAGCATGCTACAACTTCAACATGGCTGGCAACGGGTTATACACAATGCTGGTGACTACTCTGAAGGTCAGTGAAACTTTGAAACACGTATCTATTTTGTACGAGCTGTAAATAAATAGTTGCCTCTATTAAAGTTCCAACCCTCGTATTTTCTCGGTTTTGTGATTACTGCTGTCTGTAGCTATACCAAAATAACAGACCTTAGAAAATCATCACGTATTTGACAGATACCGTCGCGCGCTCACACTGATATGGCAATTGCTATTGATTTTGTTCTGCCCAACGTCTCATTTTTTGCTGCTTCGGAATAATTAGAAAGTTTGGAGCTTAGACTAGATATTCAGTCCACTGATTTCCAAGACATATGAGATTTAACGATATGATAGCACATTACTAATTCCCCTGCCGTTGATAGTTTGCCATGTTGAAATGAATCTGAAACAAAACGGATGTCTTTTTTAACTGCTTGCAGGGTACATGTTTGATTTATGCTTGACACTACCTTAGTGATCCTTACTACCTGATCTTTCTTCATGTGCAATGGAAACATAACACAGGTTACATATTCTGCTTATAGACACTTCTCCATCGTTTTATGATTATGCGAATTATCCGCGATACGACTCAGAAAAACAGAGAACCACTTGCTGCAAAGCCTAAAGTGAACTAAAGGACAATAACGGAAACTCAGCAACGTTACCAGGCGATACTTCTCCTTAAGACTCAGTCAGGTGCGAGAACAGTAGCTTCCGTTATTTACCTGAACAGCTGGAGTTGAAATGTAGGTACACTTAAGAATTAGGAGAAAAAATAGTTAGTACGAGAAAATTTTTCTCAAATCCGAAATACGGGACAAATTGAATTGCAGTCGCGGAGGTATTTTTCAGGATTCCGAATTCTTTAATCTGAAACCGATACTGTCCCTGGAAATCGGAACATCTGGCAACTCTAGTTAACAGGTGTGGCAGGCAGCACTGTGCACCACGGCTGTCAATGTTGGTTTTTCAGAGCCGAGCGGCCACTGCTTCAATAGCTGCCAAGACGTCCTCAGGAGGCTAAGTGCACGACTTTCCACCAGCCCTTTGAGGAAAAATCATGAGTGGAAGCAGGGGCCGTACCCAAGTCATATATCGATAGTAGGTAACGAAAACCAGTAATCCCATTTTGTTAAATTTTGCAGGTGAAGCAAAAACAGTTTCTTAAAAATTAATATAAAGTGATAAGAAAGTAGCTGCATGTGTAACTGTGTAGTAGAAGCGTACTTATTGACATGTAAGAGAAATCTATGATGCAGCGACTCTAGTATCTTAATATTTTTTGAGTAGTTGGTATTGGTTAATCGTTACCAACATTAGTTTCTTTCTGATCTCAGGGCGTGGTACTTGTTGATTTTCTTTGCGAGCAGGCACCACAATTTACTGTCTTTAAAATTTGTCGTCAAAAAGGGTTCGTATTGGAATGGAATATTTCGTAGTATCTTTGTAGCATCGCATTCTGTCCCCGCAAACGCAAGTATACAGTAATATATAAACATTCCATATCACTATTTTGTTATTATATTTAATCTTTGACGTGAGTGATATAAACGATTCACCGGCCGGTGTGGCCGTGCGGTTCTAGGTGCTTCAGTCTGGAACCGCGTGACCGCTACGGTCGCAGGTTCGAATCCTGCCTCGGGCATGGATGTGTGTGATGTCCTTAGGTTAGTTAGGTTTAAGTAGTTCTAAGTTCTAGGGGACTGATGACCACAGATGTCCCATAGTGCTCAGAGCCATTTGAACCATTTTTATAGACGATTCCATCCCTCTCTTAACAGTTAATTGTTCAGGCTTCCACGCTTGCAAGATATCCTGTGTGGACGTGTTTTTTTTATGGAAATAAATGTTCACTTCTACCAGGCACCACATATTTGCTGACCCCGACGATAACAAAACAACGCGACCGCGTCCTCTTCAGCGTTCTGCAGCGCATCGTGAAGTGGACGCCCCTCACTTCCGTGTCAGCCGCGCCCGCTCGCTCTCCCACGAACACGGACAAACCGCCTGTCAGCGCAGAGCCAACTGTGGCCAGCGCAGTTGACAGGTTTGCATTGAAACCCCCGCCGTTCTAGCAACCTAGTCCGGTGTTGTGGGTTGCGCAGCTTGAAATCCATTTCGTCCTTGCACAGATATCGCGAACGAAACGAAGTATAGCTATGTAGGCGCAGCACAAACAGAAGACTTAGCTGCCGAGGTACGAGGTATCCTTGCTGCACCACCCAACGCCGAACGGTATGCGTCAACTACGAACACACTTGTGACGCGCTTCTCACTACCGGAAGCGAATCGACTAGAGAAGCTTTTACGGACTGTGGAGCTCAGCGATCGAACCCCGTCACAACTTTCACGCCGTTTGCGCACACTGGCAAGCAACGCAGGAATATTTGGTTGTGCCGATTACCCTCTGACACTCAAAAATTTCTGACAATGTGCGCGGGTGATTTAAATCCTCTAGCGCGAAAAGCGGACAGAGAATACGTCTGCAGTGACACCAGCGTCTCTCCAGTCGGAATTAGAGGAGCTTACTGTGGTGTCACCGCCAGAAACCACACTTGCTAGGTGGTAGCCTTTAAATCGGCCGCGGTCCATTAGTATACGTCCGACCCGCGTGTCGCCACTGTCAGTGATTGCAGACCGAGCGCCACCACACGGCAGGTCTAGAGAGACTTACTAGCACTCGCCCCAGTGGTACAGCCGACGTTCATAGCAGTGGTTCACTGACAAATACGCTCTCATTTGCCGAGACGATAGTTAGCATAGCCTTCAGCTAAGTCATTTGCTACGACCTAGCAAGGCGCCATTACCAGTTATATTAAACTTATTATACTTTTGTCATCAAGAGCGATGTACTCCAATTATGGATTAAAGTTAAGTATTACATCATCTACGTACTTTATTTGCAATTCTCAAGACATTGTCCTGTTCCAGACCTCACGCCAGTCTGCGTGTAATTAAACGCGTGCATTTCGGCCTCCTCTAGCAACACGGTGTTGGCTCTTCTGCCAACACTTCATATGGCGACGAAGATTTAACGGTCGTATTGCTCTAATTTACATGTGTCATGGCTTCGCCACAATCTCCAGATGTACTGTCCGAATTTTATCGCTTGCAGAATCAGCAGACGCCGGCGTTATTGGATGCCCTTGGACAGCTCGTCCAGGGTCAACGTGCACTGCAAAACGATGCGGCAGCCGCCGCTTCACCGCTACCGCAGCCACAACACGCGGTTGCACCACCTTTTCGTCCTTTTGATGCGGCACTGGAAAGCTGGACGGAGTGGTCACGCCAATTTGGATTCAATCTCGCCGCCTACAGAATTCAAGGCAACGAGCGGCAGCCTTTCTTATTGTCCTGTGTAGGCGTCCAGACGTACCGTGTGATAGTGAAATTATTTCCCTGACGCGACGTAGCCACTCTGTCCTACGAAGAAATTTTGTCGGCATTAGATGCATATTTCAAAGAATCTGTCAATGTAGTTGCAAAAAGGTATACTTTCTTTCGTACAAAACGTACGGCCAGTCAAACTAATCGGGAGTGGGTTGCAACTTTGCAAGGCCTTACTAGGGATTGTGCTTTTGAGTGTGAATGTGGACTCCCTTATTCAGATACTATGGTGTGTGATGCAATTGGACAGAACGTTTCTGATGTTCGTATAAGGGAACAGATTTTGAAACTAGTCAATCCCTCCCTTCAACAAGTGATGGACATATTTGATCGGCAAGACACACTTGACTTTGCTCAGGAATCATTTGAAACTTCGCCAGCTGTGTGTCACATTAACCGGCCCGCCGGGCGAGCTGCACGGAACAGTAAACAGCCCTCGCGCTAGTCCGTGCAGCTGCCGCCAAGCTCTCCGCTACGTTTGCCGCGCCAACAAGCAAATGCAGTGCTAAAGTCATGCCCGCAGTGTGCAACTAGACATTCGCGTGACAATTGCCCGTCACGCCAAGCTGTTTGCTTTTTCTGTGATAAAAAAGGACATGTTCAGAGTGTTTGCCAGAAAAAGCTTAGATTGGGCGCTACCAACCATTCCAGGCCCTTTGCTTTGTGCCGGAATCGGAATCGAACCAAGAATACTCAGGCTCGTGAACCTTCACCCATGGACATTCATGTAGTTCATTCCACTCCGCCCAGTGCCACTTTCTCTAACAGTGACTGTATTCGTCCCACAAATTGTGTGCGTCGATGTCGCAGGAAATCCCGTCAAGTCGCAAGTGATTCTGTAACAGTGTCAGTTCACGTTGCACAAAACAGTCGCTCTTGTCGTCAGCAGGACAATAAACTTTTTGTAGACTTGGACATTAATGGCAATGTGATCCCATTCCAGCTCGATACCGGAGCTGCAGTTTCATTGATCAATAACGACACGTACAAACAGCTGGGCAAACCTCCGTTGCGTGCCGCAAATTTAAGCTAACTACATATTCAGGACAAGCTATCCCTGTGTTAGGACAGTGCAGCCATCTTACAACATACAAGGGACAAACAACACTTGTGTCATTTTACGTCCTTCGTTCTTCTTCTGCAGTGAACTTGTTTGGTTTAGATTTATTTCAGTTGTTTAACTTGTCTATAATAAATCAGGTCCTATCAGTGAACCAGACTGTGCCTTCAGCCAGTGTTTCTCGTCTATGTGAAGAATTTGCAGACATTTTTGCACCGGGCCTTGGTTGCGCTAAGAACTATGAAGCACATTTGGAACTGAAAGTAAACGCGCAACCAAAATTTTTCAGAGCGCGCAATGTTCCCCGCGCATTGCGTGATGAGGACGCAAGAACCTTACACGATTTGGAATCACAAGGTGTGATTGAACGTGTGCAGGCTTCTCTCTGGGCATCACCCTTAGTAATTTTGCCAAAACCTTCCGGAAAATTGAGACTTTGTGTGGACTTCAAGGCAACAGTGAATCCACAACTAGTGATTGCCACTTATCCTTTACCCCGCCCGAAAGATCGTTTTGACAAACTGTGCCCGGGTAAATATTTTTCGAAGGTGGACCTAGCAGATGCGTACTTGCAAATACCGGTGGACGAAGAATCCCAGCGCGTCCTGGTGGTTAACACGCATCTTGGTTTGTATCGATTCAAAAGACTGCCATTCGGGTGTGCATCCGCCCCTGCATTGTTTCAGCAATATCTGCAAACTGTTTGTGCGTCGGTCCCTACGGCAGCAAACTATCTGGACGATATTGTGATCTCCGGAAAGACGGAAGAAGAACATTTAGCCAATCTCCGAACATTATTTCAGGTCTTGCGACAAAATGGTCTTCGCTTGCGGAAGGACAAATGTGTGTTTTTTGCTCGTGACTTACCCTATCTGGGACATGTACTTAATGCCCAAAGCATACATCCCAGTCCAGAGCACCTCCGTGCCATACAGGACTTGCCTTCGCCGCAGACTTTGAAGCAGCTACAGAGTGTGCTGGGAAAAATAAATTACTATAACAAATTTGTGCGCCAGGCCTCTTCCATTTCAGGTCCGCTTCATCGCTTACGCCGTAAAGGTGTTCCGTTCGTCTGGACGACGGAATGCGAACGCGCCTTTCGCCAGTTGAAATCGGCGTTGCTTTCCAATACTTTCCTTACGCCATTCGATCCCCAGAAACCCCTTTTGTTGATGGTGGATGCATCGGATTTCGGGATCGGTGCCGTGCTTGCGCACAAAGATGGATCGCATGATCGCCCTATTGCCTTTGCGTCCAAATTGCTCTCGTCTGCGCAAAGACATTATTCACAGATTGAGAAAGAAGCTTTGGCTCTCGTATTTGGTGTTACAAAGTTTCATGATTTCTTGTATGGTCGTCACTTTACCATCATCACAGACCACAAACCTTTGACATCGCTTTTTCATCCGAACAAGTCTGTACCTCCACGTACAGCGCAGAAATTCATTCGCTGGTCTATTTTCCTCTCGCAGTACCGCTACGATATCTTGTATCGGTCCACTGCAAAGCACGGAAACGCCGATGCGTTGTCCGTTTGCCTGTTGCTGAGGATAGAGCATTCGATTCTTCCGAACTTGCTTGCATGTTCATTGATGCAGAAACCGATGACATGGTCGAATCGTTTCCGATTGATTTTCGTCGTGTAGCTACGGCCACAGCTGCTGACCCTGACCTTACTCCCGTTTTGCGTTTTGTTGCTACTTAATGGCCCTTGTCAAAGTCACGGATCGAGGATCCGTTGGTTCGCCGAATTTTTGCTCACAAGGAGAGACTTTTTGTACGACGTGGTGTTTTGCTGTTGCGTTCTGATAATCATCAGTCCAGGGTCGTGGTCCCACGTTCGTTACAGTCCTCTGTCTTACGGCTTCTCCACCGAGAACATTGGGGTATAGTGCGAGCGAAACAACTTGCTCGTCAGCACTGTGCTTGGTTCGGAATCGATGCTGCGATTACGAATATGTGCTCTTCTTGCATGGCGTGTGCCGAACAACAATCCGCACTGCTGCGGAAATTCTTTGCATGGCCAAAAGCCACTTCCCCTTGGCAACGCTTACACATTGATTTTGCTGGTCCATTCTGGAATGCTAGATGGTTGGTTCTGGTCGATTCATTCAGTCATTTTCCTTTTGTTGTCCAGATGTCTTCCACGACGTCATCTGCCACCATCCAAGCGTTATCTGCTATCTTTTGTATTGAAGGTCTTCCACAGACTATTGTTTCCGACAATGGCCCACAATTCATGTCCGCAGACTTTCAGTCATTCTGCAAGGCCAATGGTATTCAACATCTGACATCCGCGCCGTTTTCGCCTCAGTCAAACGGTGCCGCTGAACGATTGGTTCGGACTTTCAAGTCCCAGATGTTGAAGTTGAAGGAGTCGCATTCTCGGAAGGACGCGCTATTGCTCTTTTTCTCCTCGTATCGCTCTCCTCCCCGCGATGGTCGCTCGCCGGCTGAGTTGCTCCACGGTCGTCCTCATCGAACCTTGATGTCTTTACTACATCCGCCGCATCAGGTTCCTGTGGAGCGGCAGCCACCTGCTTTTGCTCCAGGCGACGCTGTATACTGTCGCAACTATCGAGGTTCACGGCGTTGTCTCGCAGGGCGCATTCTTCGCCGCCTCGGCCGCGCTATGTATCTGGTTTTGGGGGCCTCTGGTGAGGTGCGTCGGCATCTCAATCAGCTGCGCCTCTGTCGTCGCACGGGTTCTGCCGCTCCCCGTCTGCTTTCAGCGACGGTGCCGTCCGGTCAGCGCCTTGGGGACCCATCTACTGGCTCGCCTCAGCCCCAGGTGTTACCGCCTTGCCTTCCATTTTGCCCCATGGCGACGCGCCGCCGCCGCCGCCTGTCCTCCCGCCGGCGACGCCCGCAGTGGACGCGTCGCTGCAACCGCCGGGCGCCTCCCTTGGTCACGCGCCACCGATCGCTTCCCGTGACCAGCTGTCCTCCGCCATGGAACCCTTGCCCGCTCCGGACCAGATGTCATCTTCGCCCGTCGGCTGCCCCGACGCGATGGAGGTCGACTCTTCGGCCCCTCCTGTCTCTCTACGGGCGCATACACCGCATGTTGGCGTGCACCCTGGACTAGGTTTTCAGGCGTTTCCTAGCTCCCCTCGGACCGAATGGCCGGGTGCGGGTGGCACAGCCTCGCCTGTTGTTAGGCTCCCCACCTCGTCGCATGCGTCAACATGGGGTCCTCCCCACGGCGGGCGGAAGCCTTATAACACAACCGTTCGCCGATTTGCGGGGGAGGAATGTGGTGTCACCGCCAGACACCACACTTCCTAGGTGGTAGCCTTTAAATCGGCCGCGGTCCATTAGTATACGTCGGACCCGCGTGTCGCCACTGTCAGTGATTGCAGACCGAGCGCCACCACACGGCAGGTCTAGAGAGACTTACTAGCACTCGCCCCAGTGGTACAGCCGACGTTCATAGCAGTGGTTCACTGACAAATACGCTCTCATTTGCCAAGACGATAGTTAGCATAGCCTTCAGCTACGTCGTTTGCTACGACCTAGCAAGGCGCCATTACCAGTTATATTGAGCTTATTATACTTTTGTATCATCAAGAGCGATGTACTCCAGTTATGGATTAAAGTTAAGTATTACATCATCTACGTACTTTATTTGCAATTCTCAAGACATTGTCCTGTTCCAGACCTCACGCCAGTCTGCGTGTAATTAAACGCGTGCATTTCGGCCTCCTCTAGCAACACGGTGTTGGCTCTTCTGCCAACACTTCACTTACCACGCAAGTAGCCGCATTACAAACGACGCACACACGTCATAGACCGCGCCACAGGTCGTCAAGAAGTCGTAACCGCTC
Source organism: Schistocerca nitens (assembly GCF_023898315.1). Lineage (NCBI taxonomy): Eukaryota > Metazoa > Arthropoda > Insecta > Orthoptera > Acrididae > Schistocerca > Schistocerca nitens. The sequence continues at coordinate 752,540 of NC_064615.1, read as the reverse complement.
GCAATCGGCACAATATTTTTTGTTTGTACCACAAGTAATTCGGCAACGACGGGCGAAAGTGTACACCACCATGCAAGTAGAAACACGAAGCGGAAAACGTAGAAGCAACAACCATTCATACCGGTAATGCATGTCGACGTTTTGTCACAGACGGCAACACGAAAGTACAATACCTAGTGGACAAAGGGACAGAAGAGCCCGTGTACCCGGTAACTCGTGTACCACGCCTGAGCTGCGACGATTCTTGTCTGTTTGCGACTGACAACTCTAAGGTTAAAACACACGGTCAGGTCACATTGTTGCTTAACCCAGGACTACGCCGCACATTCGAGTGGCGCTTCACAGTAGCGGATATATCGCAGTCTATCGTAGGAGCTGATTTTTTTCCATCCTTTTATGATCTGATACCTGACCTCCGACGCAAGCAGCTGATCGATTCCACTACAGACATGCATACTCCAGGGAACGTGTGTTGCGTCACTCCGATGACGGTACGTACGGTAGCAGCAGATACACCGTACACACCAAGAAGTTTCACAAGTAGATTCGTCAAACAAAGTTTCGTCTGGCCTGGAATGCACGCTGACTGCAAACATTTGTCAAGCAAAGCGTTGCGTGTCAGAGGAACAAGATTACGCAGTATGTCAGAGCGCCGCTAGGCGCATTTCTGCCACCGAATCAACGTTTCTTACATGTGCACGTCGATATCCTAGCCCGGCTCACAGTCTCAGAAGGCCATAATTATTGTCTTACAGTTGTGGACTGATTTACCAGACGGTCTGAAGCATTCCCCATGAAGGATATCACAGCCGAAACCGTGGCGCAGACATTTTTTCGCGGTTGCATCACCCGATTCGGCGTACAACTTCGGATTACCACAGACCTGGGATGACAGTTCGAAGCATACCTTTCCAAAGCGTTAGCTACATTATTAGGCATGAAGCGTATACGCACCACAGCCTATCATCCTGCATCAAACGGTATAATTGGACGCTTGCATCGCCAACTGAAAGCAGCTCTGCGATGTCATACGATGCAAAATTGGTTGGAGACATTACCTACTGTACACCTCGGACTACGGGCGTCATTCAAAAGCCATCTAAAAGCCACGGCAGCAGAGCTAATGTAGGGGCAAACGCTGCGTCTGCCAGGAGAGTTCTTGCACAGCATGGTAGACGATACAGTCGGTGCATCAGAATTTGCTGCTGGATCACGAGAGCACAAACGCCAGCTCAGACCGACGGCGCCCACAAGTCGGGCTGGGAGACACTCGTTCGTGTTAGCAGATCTTGAGAACTGCACACAAGTTTTCTTACGCAGTCATGCAGTACGAAAAGTCGCTGCAGCCACCGTACAACGGACCACATCCGATAATTAGCAGAGGTGGCCACACATTCCAGATCAGAGTAAATGCTATGCCCACCACTGTCGTACTAGACCGACTCGAGCCCGCATTTTTCGACGCATTGGACACAGTAAGGACTGCAGGAGGTAAACGAGAAGATAGAAATGTAGCACCAGAAAACGTCCCCGCACACCACAGCCACCACGAGACGCTACCGATGCCAGGCGCCTCGGAGAAGAAAACGACGCCGAAGACTGGTACCTCACAGCCTGCTGGAACTACTGCCTCCAGTGGTGCAGTGCCAGGTTTCAGGAAAGCAGCGGTAACACATGCAGGGCGATGTGTGAAATTTAATCTCCGATAGGGGGGAGTCATGTAGCATCTACATCTACATCTACATACATACTCCGCAATCCACAATACGGTGCGTGGCGGAGGGTACCTCGTACCACAACTAGCATCTTCTCTCCCTGTTCCACTCCCAAACAGAACGAGGGAAAAATGACTGCCTATGTTCCTCTGTATGAGCCCTAATCTCTCTTATCTTTTTGGTCTTTCCGCGAAATGTAAGTTGGCGGCAGTAAAATTGTACTGCAGTCAGCCTCAAATGCTGGTTCTCTAAATTTCGTCAGTAGCGATTCACGGAAAGAACGCCTCCTTTCCTCTAGAGACTCCCACCCGAGTTCCTGAAGCATTTCCGTAACACTCGCGTGATGATCAAACCTACCAGTAACAAATCTAGCAGCCCGCCTCTGAATTGCTTCTATGTCCTCCCTCAATCCGACCTGATAGGGATCCCAAACGCTCGAGCAGTACTCAAGTATAGGTCGTATTAGTGTTTTCTAAGCGGTCTCCTTTACAGATGAACCACATTTTCCCAAAATTCTACCAATGAACCGAAGACGACTATCCGCCTTCCCCACAACTGCCATTACATGCTTGTCCCACTTCATATCGCCCTGCAATGTTACGCCCAAATATTTAATCGACGTGACTGTGTCAAGCGCTACACTACTAATGGAGTATTCAAACATTACAGGATTCTTTTTCCTATTCATCTGCATTAATTTACATTTATCTATATTTAGAGTTAGCTGCCATTCTTTACACCAATCACAAATCCTGTCCAAGTCATCTTGTATCCACCTACAGTCACCCAACGACGTCACCTTCCCGTACACCACAGCATCATCAGCAAACAGCCGCACATTGCTATCTACCCAATCCAAAAGGTCATTTATGTAAATAGAAAACAACAGCGGACCTACCACACTTCCCTGGGGCACTGCAGATGATACCCTCACCTCCGATGAACACTCACGATCGAGGACAACGTACTGGGTTCTATTACTTAAGAGGTCTTCGAACCACTCACATACTTGGGAACCAATCCCATATGCTCGCACCTTAGGAGTCTGCAGCATCGCATTGTGTTCCCGTAAAGGCGTGTGTACAGTAGTATATAAACATTCCATGTGGCTAGTGTTTGTTATTATAGTTACTCTTTGGCGCGAGTGATATAGGCGATTCCATGCCTCTCTTAACAGTTAATTGTTCAGCCTTCCACGCTTGCAAGCTATCCTGTATAGACGTGTTTTGTGTGGAAATAAATGTTCAATTCTGCCAGATACCACATCTTTATATCTTTAACTCTGATGAATGAATCAATGAATAACGACGATAATCTTAACGCAAGTCCTGTCCAATTAATTTTAGACCCTTACAAGTACGTTAAACTCACGTCAGGAGTTTTTTGTGAGTTATTATAAAGTCAGTGTTCATTAACGTTGGCAGTCAAAGATCCTATGCCTATGTCAACTTTCGTTCGATTTGATGAAAAAATGACAATCGCTGTACTGCGTTGGGTAATGTAGTCATCGAAAATAATTAATGTTCTCACAGTTAAAGCTTTGAATTAACTTCTGTGCATAGATATTCCCAATCTCACTTCCGTGAATTCACTTATAAAAATTAATTGTCATCTCTTTTTAATAGTAGAACTTTTCTCTCTCACGAAGATAATTACTTTCAGAGGAAGTGGAAGGTACTTCTGAAAGCACTCACACGAGCTAACACAATACTGACAAGGTGAGAGAAGATGAGCCGAGATCAAATGATAAAATGAAAACGAGACACTATTGACTCGACTACATATAGACCTGTTCAAAACAAAAGCTAACGTGACTATAACTTCTTACGCCTAGATATTCTTTAAGCACGAATTATTCTTTTGAAATGTCTTACGGCCGTTTAAGAGCGGTTTCAATTCATTTACAAATCGATCTTTGGTTATGGTGTTATTGGCTACTGGAATTAAGAGTTTTGACAGACAGATGAAAATACTGGGTTTTTCTGTCATCGATATAATGTTACATTAAGTCTGTCTGATGCGGGGGCGGATAATGAAAGGAGGGCAGTGGAAAGCTGTCACTTCATTCTGCCCAGATCTCTCGAAAATCAGAAGGGAGCCACGAGATAAGCTGGTCGGCACTGCGATGCAGTTTTCTGCAGGGATCCGGGACGGTGGCGTGGCGTCCGCCCTTCCCCTGCCTCAGGCCCCCACCACGAAACCGCCTGCGTCGTGGCCGTCTGCATATCAACGCGAGTCCGCTAGAGGCGCTGGTATCCTGCAGCGTAACGCGCAGTCTGCTGTTCCGAGTGCTGCCAGAGGTGAGTGATGGCTCGTCAGTCAAACGGGGCGTTAGCGAAGTAAGGTGTGCGTAGTGCTACTACAAAGCTAGTGGTTATTTACTCATTCAGTGAACGACTGCTTCAGAAGAATCTCAAAGCTAAGAAACGTGCTCGTACAAACATGTTAAATACGCGGAATCTCGTAATCTGAAGAATTCACAGTGGCATTTGAAAGTTGCCAGCTGAACGTCTGTCGGTCATTTGATGTCGTGAAACTTTTGCCGTACATAAAAGTTTCCTGTCGTTAAAAGTAAAATACGCAAAGAGAGGCCTAAAGCAGTGAGCGCCAAACTTTCTGCTCAGAGTCATTACTGACATTTTGAGGCGGCATCTCGGGCCGCATATATACCGGTCTTGTAATTAATTGGTAACTACGTAAATCGGCATGTTATGAGGTCCTAACAGACAAACTATAGGAAGTGTGCGGTAAGTTGGCCGCCAGTCCGCAAGTACTGATCGTTATAAGTCTGCAACATTCGGAAGAGCCGGCCGCGGTGGCCGTGCGGTTCTAGGCGCTGCAGTCCGGAACCGCGGGACTGCTACGGTCGCAGGTTCGAATCCTGCCTCGGGCATGGATGTGTGTGATGTCCTTACGTTAGTTAGGTTTAAGTAGTTCTAAGTTCTAGGGGACTGATGACCTAAGATGTTAAGTCCCATAGTGCTCAGAGCCATTTGAACCATTCGGAAGACTACCTATCAGTTGTTTGTTCTCTGTGCGCAGTCATTCTCGGCGAACCCATAATTGTGACGCTATAATTGCCTGACGAGGTGTTGTGTTGTCGCCTGTATGAGCAGATGATTGATTAATAACAGTAATCGTACTTAGTTTAAATTCCTTATGCTATATGACACAAGATCACGAACGCTTACTAAAAGTTTTGAATTTCAGTTTTGTTCTACTCATTGTGTTTTATTAAGACAGCCTTAATGTAATTTCATGTTTCTTACAACTAATATGTATGTTGTTGTTGTTGTTGTTGTTGTTGTGGTCTTCAGTCCAGAGACTGGTTTGTTGCAGCTCTCCATGATCCTCTATCCTGCGCAAGCTTCTCCATCTCCCAGTACCTACTGCAACCTACATCCTTCTGAATCTGTTTAGTGTATTGATCTCTTGGTCTCCCTCTACGGTTTTTACCCTCCACGCTGCCCTCCAATACTGAATTGGTGATCCCTTGATGCCTCAGAATATGTCCCTTCTTCTAGTCAAGTAGCGCCACAACTTTCTCTTCTCCCTAATTCTATTCAATACCTGCTCATTAGTTATGTGATCTACCCATCTAATCTTCAGCATTCTTCTGTAGCACCACATTTCGAAAGCTTCTATTCTCTTCTTGTCTAAACTATTTATCGTCCACGTTTCACTTCCATACATGGCTATACTCCATACAAATACTTTCAGAAACGACTTCCTGACACTTAAATCTATACTCGATGTAAGCAAATTCCTCTGCTTCAGAAACGCTTTCCTTGCCATTGCCAGTCTACGTTTTATATCCTCTCTACTTCGACCTTCATGAGTTATTTTACTCCCTAAATAGCAAAACTCCTTTACTACTTTAAGCGTCTCATTTACTAATCTCATTCCCTTAGCATCACCCGATTTAATTCGACTACTTTCCAATATCCTCGTTTTGTTTTTGTTGATGTTCATCTTATACCCTCCTTTCAAGACACTGTCCATTCTGTTCAGCTGCTCTTTGCTGTCTCTGACAGAATTACAATGTCATCAGCGAACCTCAAAGTTTTTATTTCTTCTCCGTGGATTTTAATTCCTACTTCTAATTTTTCTTTTATTTCCTTTACTGCTTGCTCAATATACAGATTGAATACCATCAGGGATAGGCTGCAACCCTGTCTCACTCCCTTCCCAACCACTGCTTCTCTTTCATGCCCCTCGACTCTTATAACTGCCATCTGGTTTCTGTACAAATTGTAAATAGCCTTTCGCTCCCTGTTTTTTACTCCTGCGACCTTCAGAATTTGAAAGAGAGTATTCCAGTCAACATTGTTAAAAGCTTTAGTCTACAAATGCTAGAAACGTAGGTTTTCCTTTCCTTAATCTATTTTGTAAGATAAGTCGAAGGGTCAGTATTGCCTCACGTGTTCCAACATTTCTACAGAATCCAAACTGATCTACTCCGAGGTAGGCTTCTACCAGTTTTTCCATTTGTCTGTAAAGAATTCGTGTTAGTATTTTGCAGCTGTGGCTTATTAAACTGATAATTCGGTAATTTTCACAATTTACTAATGTGTAATGCATTTTAATATGATCGTGTGTATAATGTGTACTCATGAATCTATGTTATCTCTGTGTAAAAATTTATACCATAGCAGATGATCAGTAAGTCGCGAGTGACTGTGCGTTATCATTACTGGAAAACAAACAGCAGGACATTGCCCTTCTCACATTATAATGCTACTGTGGAAGGTAAAATCCCAAGTATGATCTTAACATGCAGCAAGCATTACCTTTTGGGAGGAATTTTGAAATGTTTGACCATGCATTAACCTAACGGACAGAGGTAATCGAACGTGAATTTCGTAAGGGTGGTAATTAATAGAAAGCAGGAATGCTATAATTTAGAAAATAATGAAAGTAGAGAAAATTTACGTAAATAAACCAAAAAACGCTCGCCAGCCTAATTAGGCATAATAATGTGCAGACATTATTCTCAGTGGATTTATATATACTTTTGCAAAAGGAACTTCCATAAATTCTTTCTTAGTAAAGTGCAATAAACACTTACAACAACCAGACGAACGAGACAGTGGGTAGCAGTAGTTATCAACAGCATGGGTTATCAATCACAGAAATGTAAAAGAAACCTTACCCCTGTTAACTACAATCGTCACTTCAACCTTTGACTAATTCAGCACAAAAAATTGTTCCCAAAGACAACACGAGGCTAAGTCGAACGTTTCAAGAGTTCGAGTTTATCTAACATACATACACACATCACAAATGCAGTAATATGACACTGAAATAACACATTTAATATTCGTACCGTTGTGGCAATGTTTCAGATTTATTTGCAGAACCCAAATTCATATTGGCTTTCCCCTGCTAGTAAAGATTAAAGTGGATGCCCTTAAACTGTCCCTTTCCTTATAAGTAACTATGCTCACATTTCAGAAACACTTTGCATCACATAAATGTTGAACTACAACTCCACTTAAGATTATTTAGCTCTCAATGCTTTAAAACAATTTACGTTAGCAATATTATTATTAAGCTTTGGAAACAAATTCAAGTTCAAGTTACGTTTCAAATAGGATCAAATTTAAGTGCCTCATAACACCACTAGTGAAGCAAGTGATTTCAACTAACCACATTTACGTTCAATAGTACTAAAACTTTGACACTTTCAAATTAAAGCAGTTCATAGCAAATTAAAACTTTTCATCAGTTAAATATTATGTGCCTCTCTTTTTATCTGTGAAACAAATCGATTTAACTAGAAACTTTTATATCATTTAAAACTGAACACAGACACATTTAAATGGAAACAAATTAGCATTTCTTCATAATTAGGATACTCGGTTTTTGGCACTATTAGGATAGGACCCTACTTTGTATCATAAAGAGGACAGTTCAAAGTTAAAAAACGTATTTTGCAACACTGATTGTTATTGCAAAAGCACACACAAACACAGTGACATACATACCTGTTTTCTAAAGTTGTCGAAACAGTTGCACAATGGAGGTGGCAAGCACGTGGTGGCTATCAGGTCTCCTTCTGGCGGTTTTAAGCTCTATTTAATTCTTTTTGGCGGCGTATTCTACATCTTTAGAGCTTTTCCAAATACGAGAGCACCCTTTTTACAGCCAGAACCACATCCGAGGCCATACCATTATAGATTTGGTTACAGAACGCACTTTCTCTTGCCGCCCAGATCGACCGCCACCTCCACCTTTTCTTGCGCGCCAAGCCCCTTCCGTAGTGGAGGGGGTTCCCTACACCTTTTAAGTTACATCATACAATTTCTCTAAGTATGAACCAGTTATTTACATGCAATTTTGTTTTTTCAAACACGCATATTTTATAAAATTCCATTATTTAAGCACACTATTAAGTTAAACAAATTATACATCATAAAGTTCCATTTTCCTACAACAATTCAAATACCTTACTCATACAGAATAAGCACTTCATTACAACATCCTCTATCCACGCAGCGGCCGCGCCACTCTCCCCTCTCACTTAGCTTATGGCTGAATTCATCAACGTCAATTAATATCAAGCTCATCTTAAAATATTACCGTGCATGTAGTTTTGTTTCTTAGTGAGCAGGAAAACTACCCTCTTAAGAATTTCTTAACGTTAGTTGCCGTTTTTGAAAACGGGTTTTAGCTGCTAGAAGCATTTTATTACACGAGGTGCGTCGGAAAAAGTTTGGTGAATTATCTAAGAAAATAAAGGAAACAGGACTTACGTACAAAATACCTTAACTGGCCTTCAAAGTAATCACCATTAGCTAGATCAAACTTCCAACGTCCATTGTAATGCTGTTGGAACTGTCCGAAAACGCTTCTTGTGGGAGTAACCCATTGAATTACGCATCCATATCACTGACCTCAATTTGCAGTCGGATTTTGGAGCAGGTAGTGGACTCGAACATTATGAATCACCTTGAAGAAAATGACTTATTGATACATAACCAACACGGGTTTAGAAAATATCGTTCTTGTGCAACACAGCTAGCCCTTTATTCCCATGAAGTAATGAGTGCTGTCGACAAGGGATCTCAGATCGATTCCATATTCCTAGATTTTCAGAAGGCTTTTGATACCGTTCCTCACAAGCGACTATTACTCATCGAGTAGAACAGAAGTGATATCAGGCGTTCTGCAAGGTAATGTCATAGGCCCTCTGCTGTTTCTGATTTATATAAATGATCTAGGTAATAATGTGAGCAGCCTCCTTAGAATGTTTGCAGATGAGACTGTAATTTACCATCTAGTAAAATCATCAAATGATCAATTCCAATTACAAAATGATCTAGAGAGAATTTCTGTATGGCGCTAAAAGTGGCAATTGGCACTAAATAAAGAAAAGTGCGAGGTCATCCACATGGGTACTAAAAGAAATCCGATAAATTTTGGGTATACGATAAATCGCAAAAATCTAAGGGCTATCAATTCGACTAAATACCTAGGAACTACAATTTCGAGCATCTTAAATTGGAAAGACCACATAGATAATATTGTGGGGAAAGCGAAACAAAGACTGCGCTTTGTTGCCAGAACACTTAGAAGATGCGACAAACCCACTAAAGAGACAGCTTATATTACACCTGTCCGTCCTCTGCTGGAATATTGCTGCGCGGTATGGGGTCCTTACCAGGTAGGATTGACAGAGGACATCGAAAAAGTGCAAAGAAGGGCACCTCGTTTCGTGTTATCGAGCAATAGGGGCATTGCGGCGGGATCTATTTACGAAATTTCAATTACCAACTTTCTCTTCCGAATGCGTAAATATTTTGTTGACACCCACCTACGTAGGAAGAAATGATCATCTTAATAAGAGAAATCAGAGCTCGAACGGAAAGATTTAGGTGTTCCTTTTTCCTACTCGCCATTCGAGAGTAGGATGGTAGAGAAGTAGTATGAAAATGGTTTGATGAACCTTCTGCCAGGCACTTAAGTGTGAATTGCAGAGTAACCATGTAGATGTAGATGTAGATGTAGATCGCTCGAAGCAGCGTGGTCAAGCGCTGTTGGATACCTGCAACGTGTGCATGTGTAACGCAAGGTGTCTGATCGTGTACATGGTTCTTATTCTGTAGATCTCCTTTAGTTTCCCCGCCTTAAGTTATCTCTGAAATACTGACGGTTCACAGACTTTGCGTTTGACCAGGGTGATGCGAGCTATTCGATAAGAAGAGAAGGATGACAGCTTGGAAGGTTAGAAGCCGTCTTGCTTGCCTCCTTCCATTTGTACTAAACTTGTCTGTCCGTTTTGACGACTGGCACGAGGCAGGACACTGTAGTTGCGTCTACTTAAAGTGTCGTTACGTTGATTTATTTTATAAAATTTCGGTGGTCGCCGCTTTAGGGGCTGTTAGTTCCAGTCTGTGAGTACGTGAGAAAAGCACAAGCTGCACACTGTTCTAAACGTGACAGGTGTGTCGTGGGCAGTCCAAGTTTTGAGCTTCCCTGCGCGTGTCGCTGACGCGCTGACGCTGTACTGACGGGCCTTATCCTTGGCCCGAGGTAGGTGCGGGGGTGTGTGAAGGTGTTTCCTGTCTCGAAGGTGTCTCCTGGCTTGGTCCGTCGCTTACTCCTGGCTGCTGGCATGCGGGCATGCTAGCGGTGGACTTTGTTGTTTTTGGGTTTTCTTCCCCTCGCGCGTGACTCGTTGAATTGCTGCCTCGAGCTCTGCTGTCAGCTGCCTCTCGCCGTCGCGAACCTCCTTCGTCAGCCGCACGGCTGCGTCTTCCAGGATGTAGTCCCAGTCGCACGGCGTGAAGGCGGGGTTCGCACTCGTGACGTTCAGATCCTTCCTTGTGGCGAATTGGAGCATTATTGCCCGGTGTCCAGCACGGAGGTCTAGCAGCGAAGAGGTGTGGGTTTTTGTGCTCGTTGAAGCGCCCATCCCGCAGCACGGTGGCGGTCTTCTTCAGCACCGCCGGGACGTTGCTGCTGTCGGGGAATGCGATGACATCGGTGCGCAGTTTCCCATCCTCTTCTTCGTGTTTCCCCTGGTGTTGTACCTCCCTGTCGGGAGCTGGGGAAGGTGAAGACGGTGCCACGTCCGTGGGCGTCTCTCCGGTCTGCCGTACTGCTGCAGGTTGCGCGGCGACGTCCGTTTGAGTCGCCGCGTCCGTTCGCGGCGGAACATCTGTCCGGGTCGCCGCGTCCACCCCTGCTGGTCGACCCACCGCGAAGGTGGCGTCGGGGGCGGCTGTCTTCTTCGTCGCCATCCTCAGTTCCTCTCGCAGCTGTCGGAGCTGCCGGTGAACGGCGACGACCTCCTTCTGCCTCCACTGCGGCTTTGAGAGCGGCCACTGCGTGACACCAGCCTCGCCGACTTCTGGTCGGCGCCGTCCTTCTCCGGCTGTAGGGGGGGATCGTGGGGCCGCGCCCTCTTCCTCGTGTGTCGCTTTTCTCGTGGCGGCCTGTGTCGTCTTCTTTAAGTGTGCGCAGCTGCGCGAGTTTGCAGCGTGCGCGCCACCGCAGTTCAAGCACGTTGGCGTCACGTGTTGCGGTGTGCTGCAGTCACGCGTTCCGCGCGCCTCGCCGCACTCCAGACACGCGACTGCGTCCTCTCGCGTCCCGGCGACGTGCCCGACCTCCTGCCAGCGGCAGCACTGCCTCTCGTGCTGCCGTCTGCTTCGCCTCTCCTTCTCGTTGCCCGGCCATCTCCCGCCAGCGTGGGCAGGAGCTCGGCCACGGCAGGCAACTTGCCTCCCTTTCCGCGTCCCGACACGGCGTCGGACTAGTGGCGTCGGCGTGCGCGAGCGACGGTAGCGAAGTGAGCCGCGGCGAGTCGAGCAGCGGAGTCGTGTCGCGACGCGTGCGTGCGTGGCCCGCGCGTGTCCAGCGGCCACCGACTCGCAGCTCGTGGGACCTGCCGGTTCTGTCCACTTCGTCGGGGCTAGCGAACTGTGGCACGACCCGCCTCTTGAGATGTCCGAGGACAACAGCTTCAAGCTGGGACACCGCAGTTTATGTCAGAACTGTGCAAGTTTTGGATTGTTGAGGCAAATTCACGGTGAGGACAGAGACCTCTGAAAATTCAGAAGTGATAAACAACGCTCAGATTCGGACATCGCCGGCTGAGACGGGAATTTCTGGGACAAATTAGCGGGAAAGATGTCCTCTGATCGGCCCCTTACTGACGACATTCCGGGGTCGGGATCTGTAAAACGTGGCATTGACGCGCTATCGCCGGAAAACAGTAAAGTATTTCTTGATTGGCGCAAATTGCCGAATCGGGAGCGGGCGGAAGAAAAAGGGACACTCGTGCTTTGATTGTGTATGGAGACGTGTCGTTGATGAGCGACATTCTGATTCTCCACTACGACCACCGTCTTCCCACTTAGCGCTACAGGTGACTGGTAGGGACTATACAGCAGCACGGCCCGTTACATGCGGATTAATATTTAGACAGGGAGCATACTGGTGCCACAGCTCCACTAAACCCGATTCGTGCCTCAGCATCGTTTGATGTTGTATTCAGTCGACCAGAGGTGTTACTAAATTAATCGTTGGGTTGTATTGGGTTAATGACTTGATGTGCAGCTAACATAGTGTACGCACCCCTCCGCTTGCCTGTCTCGTAAATTGTCACCAGCAACTAACTTTGTTTATCGTAGAATGTTGATGCCAATGCTTTGTGATTGTTTAACACAATAAGTAATCGGTTCATGTTTCCTTCGCATTTTTATTTGAAGGAGCAAGTAGTTCCCTTCGATTCACTGATATATTCTATTGATTAAACAAGTAGTTATATGGTAGGATTATTTCAATTTCCCACCTTAAAACTCTATGCTATGGCTTGTCAAGATGGCGATTCCGTTACGCAATTTACACTTAACATTGATTCATAAGGGGAGTGTGGTGGAGTCTGAGTAGATCCATGATAGGTTTCACAGCGTCACACACCGCTGGATATTGCAAGTTTCCAATTGCTTTACTATCGGCGTAAGAAGTGTATGGTAGGTAATCGTGATTACGTTCAAGGCCAATAAAGGTACTTTTTTTGTAAGTTTTGTCCCCCTATTTTTGGCGATAATTCACCCAACTGTTCCAATGTGCCTTCTAAAATATGGCTCAGCACCGTGGGCCGCACTTATAACTGATTCGGGACGCGTGCGGCCTGAGGACCACTGTTTGACGACCACCGGCCTGAAACGTTGACTGTGCAGAGTTGTCTTGTCAAGTCCATTTAACGTTGCTATTGTCTTCGAGTTTTCTTTCGCGCCAAGATAATTGCATTTGTTGAAAACTGACCGAACTGGAATACATACTCCTAAAAATTCACATACCAAAGAAATTTAGAATAATTTATCGCAGTACACAACTAACTATGACTTTTAAATAATAATGTTGTTATCACAGTATTATTTTATATAATTACTCACATCTGGTTGCCAGAACTCCTGAAGGTAGACGTTGACTGTGGCTATTGTATCACAGACACAGTCCCTTTGACTGTTCACAGATGTCACTAAACCCGGCCAGAGATGTAAACAACCCTGCATGAGCAGCGCCTGTTAGACGGAGGGGATCCAACAGCCGATCAGTTCCAGTCATTCCACCAGCAAGGAGGTACACGGCTCGTGTTGTCTGTATTTCAACCATGTCTAGACGGTCAGTATCGCGGTTCGATCGCGTTCGCATAGTTACTTTGTGCCAGGAAGGGCTCTCGACAGGGGAAATGTACAGGCGTCTCGTGGTGAACCAAAGCGATGTTGTTCGCACATGGAGGAGACACAGAGGGACAGGAAATGTCGATGACATGCCTCGATCAGGCCGCCCAAGACCTACGCCACCATGTGAATAATGATTTTTGTGCAGCCACAGGACGTCGTGTTACAACCCAAACTATGCGCAATAGGCTGCATGATCCGCAACGTCACTCCCGACGTCCCTAGCGAGGTCCATCTTTGCAACCACACCATATAGCTCGGTACATATGGGCCCAACAACATGCCGAATGGACCGCTCAGATTGGCACCACTTTCTCTTCACCGATCAGTGTCACATATTCCTTCAACCAGACAATCGTCAGAGACGTGTCTGGAGGCAACCCGGTCAGGTTGTACACCTTAGACACACTGTCCAATGAGTGCAGCAAGGTGGACGTTTCCTGATGTTTTGGGGTGGCATTATGTGGGGCCAACGTACGCCGCTGGTGGTCATGGAAGGCGCCGTAACGCCTGTGCAAACGTGAATGCCATCCTCCGACTGATGGTACAACCATATCAGCAGCATACTGGCGAGGCATTCGTCTTCATGGACGACAATTCGCGCCCCCATCGTGCACATCTTGTGAATGACTTCCTTCAGGATAACGACATCGCTCGACTAGAGTGGTCAGCATTTTCTCCAGACATGAACCCTATCGAACATGCCTGGGATAGACTGAAAAGGGCCCTTTATGGACGACGTGACCCACCAACCACTCTGAGGGATCTACGCCGAATCGCCGTTGAGGAGTGGGACAATCTGGACCAACAGTGCCTTGATGAACTTGTAGATAGTATGCCACGCGAATACAGGCATGCATCAATGCAAGAGGACGTGCTACTGGGTATTAGAGGTACCGATGTCTACAGCAGTCTGGACCACCACCTTTGAAGGTCTCGCTGTATCGCGGTAGAACAAGGAATGTGTGGTTTTCATGAGTAATAAAAAGGGCAGAAATGATGTTTATGTTGATCTCTATTCCCATTTTCTGTACAGGTTCCGGAACTCTCGGAACCGAGGTGATGGAAAAACTTTTTTTGATGTGTGTAATTCATTTTGTAACTAAGGAAAGCAATAAATATACAGGGTGAGGCAAATGAAAGTGGCCCAGGCCGTCTGTGGCAGCTTTGACAGAGGAGGAAAGGACCTGCAGTTATTTCCAGCAGGACTGAGTAACAGCCCATACAGTCGTCTGGACCTTGGAGCACATTTACACAATCTTCACGCCTGACGGAGTTATTAGCAGATGTCAGCCCTAGCTGGCCACCCAGGTCACCTGCTCTATCAATGTGCGTTGACTTTGCGTGGGGAGTCCTCAAGTCTAAGGTGTACGCAACAACCCTCATAGTCTTAAAGAACTGCAGCAGAACATTTCGGATTTCGTCAACAGGGATTATAAAATAAACATCAACAAAAGTAGAACAAGGGTAATGGAACGCAATCGAACCAAATCAAATGATTTTGAAGGAACTGGAATCGGAAATGAGACACTGAAAATAGTAGGTTAGCTTAGCTATCTGGCAGCATATAACTGATGATGTCCAGAGTAAACAATATATAAAATGTATACTGGTCCTCTTTTCAGAAAAGAGGAATTTTTTGAAATCAAATATCATTTAATTTTTAAAATGTCTTTTCTGGATGTTTTTGTCTAGATTGTAGCCTTGTAAGTAAGTAAAACGTCGATGGAAAGCAGAGAAAAAATCAGTAGAAGCTTATGAAGTGTTGTGCTACAGAAGGATGTCGAAGATTAGATGGGTAGATCAAGTATGTAATTAGGAGGCACTGACCGAATTGGCAATGCCTGTGGGAAGCCACCACTATTGACGTCCACACTGCCGTGCGGTCCTGATGCACCCAACACAATCAAAGACGATGGCGTGCACATGCCCTAAGGCTTGAGCAGCGTCAGTCCAGACCTCTACAGCCTGGGTGGCAGTGACGGAGAGGACGGGGAGTAAGCAGGCCCAGGCTCGAACAGGCAGAGTGGTGGCCAGCAGTGGAAGGCAGTCTCCCAACTAGTGACGCAGGAGAGTGGGTGCAGCCGATGGCAGCAGAGTCCACGGACAGCAGATGTCTGCGTTTTCCTGTGCCACGGGTAGCCTACATCTCATAGTGGTTGGCATACCACACGCACCTGGATACTGCTCGGTATAAAGAACCCATGCCAGAGGCGGAGTCTTTATACATGTGCTGGAGCTGGATGGTTAGTATTTCTCGAATGGCAACACTCCCACCCCAGAGATTCTAGCAGACTGGAGCAGCAGGATGTCGAAAATGGGCGGTGATGCCTTCATTTGCTCTGGTTTTCTCATTTGGCCATATCCTCCAGAGCGTTGCTCGAACTGCAAGATTTCCCAGCTCTGCCTTTCAGAAGCACTGATCTGTCACCATCCTGAATGAGTACTCCTCAACTCTAAATTCGCCTTCCTCCATAACAGCGTTTGGACTGTCTTTAGGCTGACGACTTCTTCCTCTTCAATGACGTCATTCTGCTGATTGATACAGGACAGGCCATTCCTTCTTTCTTTAAAGAATGTGGTCCCTGCATTGTGCACCGTTTACATTTTACGACAAAAGGATCTCAACACACGTTTCACAGGTTGACATAAGAGATACCACATTCTCCACGTTTCCTTACTCTAATTTAACATAAGCCACGTGGTCCGATGGCTGCATATTAATATAAAGGCTATTTGGAATCAGCACACAACAGACTAGTGAAATAAAATTATGAGTTTCTCTGTTCTTAATAAATTTCTTATCAGTCATCCAACAACAGATGATTCCACACAACTAATTTATCATGCTTGGTATTCTTCATTTTTTATCAGGTAGTTTCTTAACTCGCTGTTTTCGTACAACATCCGGAATTTTGTCTTTGCCACAAAAGCTACCCTTGCGTTTTCCCATGACACATTCTCTGTACACACACACAGTAACTACGTACTGTACTTCTTCATATAAGCTGTTGATGATTAGTGCCACTTATTCGCTTTAGTTTAAAGCTGAATAAAGATTGACCGCTTCTTAAAGTTAACATAGTCCGTGAGGCGATGGTGAATGGAAGCTCAACTGGTCAAGCAGTTTTCCTTCTAAAGTAGATATATATTGCACAAAGTAAGATCGGAACCACAATGACATCATAAATCGAGACGCTCGTGGTCATGATGTTATCATGCTGCCGTACACGATGGAGCATTTAAACAGCGGTGATACGACCTTTCTGTGTGGCAATATGTTCATCCAGCGTTTGAAGGAGGTCTGTTTTTAGATAGGTCAGGTTCTGGGTTAGCAACGCGTCCAGTGGTTTTGCCGGCCAATACAGCGAGAGCTGTGTCACATTCATTATAGTGGTCGCAGTGATAGTGGCTCAGAGGCAGACGACAGTTCCTCGTATATCACAGGCAGTACTATTAACCAGTAATCCACTACCTTGCAGTTCTAGCCTCGTCATTCCTTTGGGATGATCCTGCTCCTAAGAATTTAAATTACTACTTCTCTTGTGAACACAGAGAGGATCCAATGCCTACCGACACTTTGGAAGTAAGCTTTCAGCGCCAGAATTTTGCTTTGGCGTCCTTCTGCATTGATTTCACCTAAAAACAAGTGTAACTCGCACGATTTCGTGTCAGTCTCCACTATCCCGGTTGGGCGTATAGTAACTCTTGCCCTTTGGTATTGACGGGTTCCCTGTTCTGGGAAGCCAACAAAACCTCTCACGTCCTCACTTGCACATATTTGCCCAGAGCTTTCTGTCTCACCAGATAGGGGTGGACTGTGAAACACTCCTAATGTGCACCAGTGCTCGGTACCGGGAACTGGACGGGTATCCGGAGTTAGGCTGTGTCGGGGTCGATTTACACCATTGTCATTCGATATCTGCCCTTCAGTTTGACTGTATGCCGTAGTTCGACTGTTAGCTCTTGCTGGACCTTCTATTATCCAGGTAGGGACTATCCTGGTGATATCAGTGCATTACGTAAGTGTCCGTATATGTACGACCAGTTGATTCCTGTGAAGCTGTCAACTTCAATCTTGCATCTGTATGCTATCCGTTATGGATTGCAGATGTCTCGCTACTGCTACTCTAACATCCAACAAATTCAGTCGGATTTATGTAACGTTTTAACCACGATTCACTGCACCCATGATTGTTTTCAGGTATTCTGATAGTTCTGTGGTCAATTCCCGTATTGCCCGAGTATTATTTAACACTCCTTGTTGTTCGTCAGTTGCGTGGTTTCACAATCTGTAGCTGGTCTGTTGCTATTCGCTATTTCCTGCACCTGCCCCAACTTGTTTTTTAGATCCTGGATACCTTCGGTATCTGCCTTTCCAAATTCTCTTTTCAATCATTTTCCATTTGCGAATAGCCATTCCCTTTCTTGACACCGCAATTTGTAAGATGCTGGGATCCGTTACTTGGCGAAATTGTTGTCATAACCATTCATACGACAGGCTAACACCTGGTACTCTTCTCGTATCTCTTCCTGGTATTCTCTTCCTTTTAGCCGTGAGATTAAGTCCAGTGAATGTCTCTTCCAGCATATGTACCTCAATTTTCACTTCCCACATATTGTTGGTCAATCTCAATGTCGCTACGAAGGCTTTCCCGGAGTATTAATAGATAATATTGTTCTCGGGTGTGCAGCCGGATCATAACATCATGCTGACACAATATTTCAGCGGTCCACCTGGCCGCCATCTTCAGGTGAGAGTGCTGGTGCACTATCCCGCCGGAACCCGGCCACTTCCTGGGGGATGTTTCCAGAATGAGATTTTAACTCTGCAGCGGAGTATACGGTGATATGAATCTTCCTGGCAGCTTAAAGCTGTGTGCCGGACCGAGACTCGAAGTCGGGACCTTTGCCTTTCGCGGGCAAGTGCTCTACCATCTGAGCTACCCAAGCACGACAGGTGGTTCCCTGGTACGACTAAATCGTGCGCGGCTTGTTATTTCGCCAGTTACGGCTGCAGATAGCTAGTTCTAGAAAGACGTTGCATATTTTTGTCCTTTTCATCCATCTGTTGAAAATCGATGCAAGAACATAAATACACTCCTGGAAATGGAAAAAAGAACACATTGACACCGGTGTGTCAGACCCACCATACTTGCTCCGGACACTGCGAGAGGGCTGTACAAGCAATGATCACACGCACGGCACAGCGGACACACTAGGAACCGCGGTGTTGGCCGTCGAATGACGCTAGCTGCGCAGCATTTGTGCACCGCCGCCGTCAGTGTCAGCCAGTTTGCCGTGGCATACGGAGCTCCATCGCAGTCTTTAACGCTGGTAGCATGCGGCGACAGCGTGGACGTGAACCGTATGTGCAGTTGACGGACTTTGAGCGAGGGCGTATAGTGGGCATGCGGGAGGCCGGGTGGACGTACCGCCGAATTGCTCAACACGTGGGGCGTGAGGTCTCCACAGTACATCGATGTTGTCGCCAGTGGTTGGCGGAAGGTGCACGTGCCCGTCGACCTGGGACCGGACCGCAGCGACGCACGGATGCACGCCAAGACCGTAGGATCCTACGCAGTGCCGTAGGGGACCGCACCGCCACTTCCCAGCAAATTAGGGACACTGTTGCTCCTGGGGTATCGGCGAGGACCATTCGCAACCGTCTCCATGAAGCTGGGCTACGGTCCCGCACACCGTTAGGCCGTCTTCCGCTCACGCCCCAACATCGTGCAGCCCGCCTCCAGTGGTGTCGCGACAGGCGTGAATGGAGGGACGAATGGAGACGTGTCGTCTTCAGCGATGAGAGTCGCTTCTGCCTTGGTGCCAATGATGGTCGTATACGTGTTTGGCGCCGTGCAGGTGAGCGCCACAATCAGGACTGCATACGACCGAGGCACACAGGACCAACACCCGGCATCATGGTGTGGGGAGCGATCTCCTACACTGGCCGTACACCACTGGTGATCGTCGAGGGGACACTGAATAGTGCACGGTACATCCAAACCGTCATCGAACCCATCGTTCTACCATTCCTAGACCGGCAAGGGAACTTGCTGTTCCAACAGGACAATGCACGTCCGCATGTATCCCGTGCCACCCAACGTGCTCTAGAAGGTGTACGTCAACTACCCTGGCCAGCAAGATCTCCGGATCTGTCCCCCATTGAGCATCATTGGGACTGGATGAAGCGTCGTCTCACGCGGTCTGCACGTCCAGCACGAACGCTGGTCCAACTGAGGCGCCAGGTGGAAATGGCATGGCAAGCCGTTCCACAGGACTACATCCAGCATCTCTACGATCGTCTCCATGGGAGAATAGCAGCCTGCATTGTTGCGAAAGGTGGATATACACTGTACTAGTGCCGACATTGTGCATGCTCTGTTGCCTGTGTGTATGTGCCTGTGGTTCTGTCAGTGTGATCATGTGATGTATCTGACCCCAGGAATGTGTCAATAAAGTTTCCCCTTCCTGGGACAATGAATTCACGGTGTTCTTATTTCAATTTCCAGGAGTGTACATACACGCATAAACACTGGTTCTCAACATATATAGAGTATGATGCACTGTGTCTTGCAGACTGGTCCTCAACATCCCCTCCGGCCACCTTAATTACATTTTACATGGGTCCCGTCAATCATTTATTGCTGATTACGGGTCAGTTCCTTTGAATATGACCGATGTCCTTTTAGACTATGTAAGTGCCCCATTTTTGGTGACCACGAAGTGTTTTAATTGAACGAGAGTCAGCAGCCAAACCAAAATTTCTGAATTACAGCAATCTGCTGCATTGGCTGCCGTTAGTTGTAATAAAATATCCCTTCATTTCGGATTGACCACTGCTGCATAGTTTCGGCTGTGTACAGCCATTTTCTACGGGCTCTGAAATAAATACAAGTGTGAGATAGTTGAAATACAAAATAAAAAAACCATTGGTTGTTTGATCGGAAGTATAATCAATGAAAAAGAAAAGAGGATTTACAAGACATGACACGTCTAATAGACGTATTTGAGTTACAATCAAAACACTAGTCTAGTCTTAGCTTGCGACCACTTTTTCGACTGGTCTAGCAGTGAAATTGAACGCAAATGTTACTGCAGGCAATGGCTCCTGACTGGTGGAAGCTCTCGGCTTCGGCGGCGCTGGTGGCGCTGACGCTGGTGCTCCTGTGGTGGCGCCGCTACGCCACCAAGTTCTCCAGGGCCGGCGTGCCGTCCCTGCCGCCGCTGCCCGTGGTGGGGAACATGCTGGACGTGGTGCTCAGCAGGAAGGCCATGCCCGAGGTCGTGGTGGACGTGTACAGGCACTTCCAGAAACACCCCTACGCTGGATTCTACACGTTCGCAAAGTCTCTGGTCTTGGTGAGGGATCCCGATCTCATCAGGTCCATCACTGTCAAGGACTTTGACCACTTCACTGACCACGTCGACTTTCTGAACACCGACAAGGGCCATCCAGTCCAACAGCGGATGCTGATTTTCATGAAAGGTGGGACTCTTGTTTCCATTGCTTCATACCATTGTACGACGTTTTATTTTCAAGCAGCTCCGTGACAGACGTTATTAGAAACCTATATCCTAAGCTGCGCCTCTGTTTCAGTGATTTGGTACGTGGCTGTAAAATGAAAAGTCGTGTCGGATTGTTTCCCGCGCACTAGAAATTTAATATAAAAATTACTCTTTGAACTACTTTCTAATCAGCATAGTTTTGGCAAGCACCGCTCGTGCGAGACCTAACTTGCCTTCTTCTCAAATAATATACTGCGAACTATGAAGAACGTCTACAGGTAGATTCCACATTTCTAGATTTCCGGAAAGCATTTGACACGGTGCCCCATGTCAGGCTGTTAACGAAGATACGAGCACACGGAATAGTTTCACAGATATGTGACTGGCTCGAACACTTCTTGGGTTTTAGAACCCAGCGTGACGTCCTCGACGGCGGGTGTTCATCAGAAACAAGGTTATCGTCAGGAGTGCCACATCGAAGTGTGGTAGGACCGCTGTTGCTCTCTATATACGTAAATGATTTAGCGGATAGAGTGGGCAGAAATCTGCGGTTGTTTGTTGATAATGCTGTCGTGTACGGTAACGCGTCGAAGTTGAGTGACTCTACGAGGGTACAAGACGACTTAGACAAAGTTTGTAGTTGGTGTGGTGAAATGGCATCTGCCTCTAAATGTAGACAAATGTAACTTAATGCCGATGAACAGAAAAACAAATCCATGATGTTCGGATGCAGCACTAGCCGTGGCTTGCTTGATACACTTACGTCGTTTGAGTATCTGGGCACAAGGTTGCAAAGCGATATGAAATGGAACTGCGGTAGCGACGGCGAATGGTCGACTTCGGTTTATTGGGAGAATTTTATGAAAGTGTGGATCATCTGTGGAAGAGACCTCGTATAGGACGCTAGTCTGACCAGTTCTTGACTACTGCTCGAGTGTTTGGGATCCGTACCAGGTCTGATTAAAGAAAGACAGCTAAGCAATTCGAAGGCGGATTGCTAAGTTTGTTACCGTAGGTTCGAAGAACACGCAAGTGTTTCGAAGATGGTTTGAGAACTCAAATGGGAATCTCTGGAGGGAAGGCGACATTCTCTCCGAGAAATACCATCGCAAAAATTTAGAGAACCAGCGTTTGAAGCTTTCTGCGGAAGGATTCTGCTGGCGCCAACATACATTGCGCGTAATGATCACGAAACCAAGGTGCGAGAAATTACGGCTCATACGAAGGCGTATAGCCCTTTCGTTACCGAATTTCGAAGTTTTGAGAAAAAAATATCTGCATTCGTTTTTACACCTATTTAGGTGCATAAATGTAAACTATGATATAATCTTTTTTTATATGTTTTATTCCAAAAATTTTTGAATGTTGCTTTTAAGCAACAGTGGTTCTTACAGGTAGTGACATTATAGAAACAAAATTCAATAAACATGGGTTCATTTAAGCAAAATATTGGTTTATACATCACACTTTACAGCTTAGAAGTCTATGCACAGCATTTTTATTATTGACAATGTGGTGATGACTAATTTTCCTTCGAGTAATTAACAAATTCAACTCTGTGAATTAGTAAAAATTTGAAATTTTTGTACTGCAAACATTTCACTGTTTTACTTTCACGTATCTTGTCAGGCATCAGTGTGTGTTGTATCTTCTCCTTATGAAGTTATTATATTCCATGAAAGATGTGGAAACACTTCTTATTTACTGTGAGACACAGATGCACTTTACACTTGGTGCATAAAATTTGTCTAGTAGATTTAATCCAAACTTTACATCGACCTTTCTTCTCTACCATATCTGCAAAGTGTTCGAACCCATCAAAAGGCACATCCATAACTGGAGCTGCACATACAGTCCTTTTTGCTGCAGGAGTCCTTGTCAACATTTCAGAACTTGGTCTTCCTCTCTTCTTTTGGGAAGCTGATTTCCCCGCAAGCAGTAGACCTGCAGCAATATTAGCTTGGAACTGCAGGTCGGTGGAGTAGCCATCCATTGACAACTGCTGCAGACAAACACCAGTACACAATGTGCATATACCACTTCCGTGACCTCAAGTTGATACGGTATAGTTCTATCAACATGTCACCAAGGTCCACGCCCCCCATATGTTTGTTGTACTTTTCCACTATGTAAGGTCTAGGTACATCAATGAATTTCTTTTCAGTTGCAGAATAGCGTCTACATGTTGCCATGGGCTCATCACAAGCATATGTTGACACGAAATTCATGCATTTTCTGTCAAACCAGCGTACTAAAGCTTCACTGTTTATTGTCTCCGCTCTCCAGTCATAGGAGCCACGTCCAGTTTTCTTGAGCTCCACTTTAGTTTTCAAGGGACATTTTCCCATCCTGTCTGTCCTGATAGTGCCACAGAATTCAATGCCCCTTTCTTTCAGGGCAATTGCTAATGGTATAGACGAAAACCAACTATCAGCAAACACTTTGAAATGCTGTTTCTCTGGCAATGTTTCCGTCAATGCCAAAACAATATCCCCAGACAAACCTAATCCTTTACCACTGCAGGTGTTTTTGACAGCATAAATTTCAAAATCATACATCATGCCTGAAGCACCAGTTCTCGTAAAAGATTTGTAGCCCCACTTGTGAGGCTTATTTCTTACGTAGTGTTTGAAACCGCTTCTACCCTTAAATGGTATTATCTGTTCATCAACAACTTGGTATTCTTCTGCAGGGAGTGTCTTCAATCATGACTGCAATGGAGATAAAAATGGGCGAATCTTGAAGAGTTTGTCACGATTACTATTAGCTTCAGGCAAGTCTTGATTATTGACAACATGAAAATACCACAGTAGCTGGAAGAAGCGAGTTCTGCTCATCACAACAGCTATTGGTGAATACCTACACTCATTCGACCAGTATAAATGAATGGAAGGCATTTTGATTATGCCCATGTGCAGTAAAATACCAACAAACTGCTCCATTTCGTTTTTGCTCGTCTGCAAAGAAACTGAATCTTTCTGCAAAGCATACATATTGGACTGGTCAACAATGAGTTCAAATACGTCATCATTCATAAATATTTTATAATATTGCAAAGGTGTCATTTCCTCTACTGGTGGTGGTGGAAGTGATCCTTTCCATTCTGTGTCTTGTACCACAAAATGAGTTTTTCTAAATTTATAATCACTACGCTTACATTTATGTTTTACTTGCTGCTGCTGCTGCTGCTCACGTGTAGATGGTGCCCCTTCAGATGTATTGTTGTCGCTTGCATCTGATTTTGGCTGAGAATCAATAACTTTACCACTCCTGTCAGCATCACCCCGAAATTTACAGATTTTGACCTCTAAAATACATAATTATACTTATGTACTTTCTCAATATTGTTACTTCTGTTAGTGATCCTTACCTTTGGAAATTCATATTCTGTCTATTGCTCCTCTCTAATCGCCGAAATTTCAGCTGCATTATCCTTTTCCACCATCTGAATGAAATTCATGACAGCTGCTTCGGAAATAGCTTGAGAATTTTCATCAATTTCGACAGTTTCATCTTTATCTTCGTCCCCAACATCTGATATATCCCCATCAGGGACATCAATGTATGCATTGAATTCATTATCGGGTAAATTCATAATATATTCTAGGTCAGCATCAGTCAAAAAGCCAGACATAGTGACGCAATATTTAAAAAGTGTCTAGAATGTGATTTTATACCTGCAAAGCAAAATTTCAAACACCTACATCAATAGATTTGTAAAGCGAGGCATTATATTACGGAATTTCCACTCAATTCCACTGTTGCTTGAAGCAACATAAAGTTTTTCGCAGTTTATCTTATCTGGAAATCATTATGCAAGTCAAATGTGTGATGTACTTACGCAGGAAGGATTGTCACAACAAATGATAATTATTTCACTGTAAACGAAAGTGCAAAACTTACATATTTTACGCGTTTTTTTATCATCAATTCTTCACAATGAAGACTGCAGCAACTAGTCACACTCAACAATTGTTATTTCTTCCCGCGCGTTAGTTCCTGTCATTTGTTGTCAGGAACAGTCACTACTGGCATGGAACTTCAAAAATGTTCAAAAAATGTTCAAATGTGTGTGAAATCTTACGGGACTGAACTGCTAAGGTCATCAGTCCCTAAGCTTACACGCTACTTAACCTAAATTATCCTAAGGACAAACACACACACCCATGTCCGAGGGAGGACTCGAACCTCTGCCGGGATCAGCCGCACAGTCCATGACTGCAGCGCCTTAGACCGCTCGACTAATCGCACGCGGCCATGGAGCTTCAAGTAAACAGTGGCAAAGAGTAGTTAAAAGCGGTTTGATACAAAATACATCAATAGAAAGACGATGTTTCTTATAAGCTACGCTCGTAAAGAAAGGGATGGACAGTCTCTTTTCCCTTGTTCTATTTGCAAGTGGAGCAAGAAAGATAATGACCTGGGTACCCTCCGCCATGCACCATACGGGGCTGTAAATGAAAATGTAATGTTGCTTGAGGCAGTTTAGTTCTTACGTATAAGTAACTTTTTCCACAAATATGAGTGTACACTTTAATCACAAATATTATAACTGGCTAAGAGGAAACTAATCAATTAAAGTTGACCGAAGAATACGAGAAAATAATGAAGTCGAAATTATAGCCCAACATAGCATAGACTCGCTTTCTAAAAGCATTCTCGTAGCCATGTTCCATGGAGAATAGCACAACAAGTTTTTTTATATTTCTAGAGACGCAAGATAGAGCGTTGTTGGTGGTAACTGGTTGGTCGAGAAACTCCGAGCTGATCATTTTTGTTTAGTGTTCCTAAATTTGTGTGACCTACTTAGTCTACGTTCGCATCAATATAAGGATGTCAGAAATACGAAC
This sequence comes from Schistocerca nitens, assembly GCF_023898315.1. Taxonomy (NCBI): domain Eukaryota; kingdom Metazoa; phylum Arthropoda; class Insecta; order Orthoptera; family Acrididae; genus Schistocerca; species Schistocerca nitens. The sequence goes on along the minus strand of NC_064615.1, from coordinate 726,767 downwards.
TTTATAGCCATATACCATTCAGAGCCAGCCGATCACCTTCATTTTGTGGCTAAACACTAAATTCCCGAACATACCAGTTATCTCATGAACAAAATGTCCGTGATCCTGAATTTCTAATTAAAAATCACACTTTTCCTTTCCTTAAGAACATAGTTGTCCGTTACGAGGGAAGTATACTTTTTCACATTCATACTTGTAACACGAACTAACAAATCATACTAAACAAACAAATAGATTGGGCACACAGATTCGTAAAGTAGTGAGGGGTGCTTGACAGGAAGGGCACATTGTTCACACTGTTTTATTCTTGCAGGAAAAGAATGGCACGACATGCGGGCGACACTAAGTCCTGCATTCACATCGAAGAAAATGAGAAACATGTTCCTGCTGATAGCAGAGATAGGGCAGCAGGTGGTCGAATACATAACAAAGGAATGTGCCAAGGTCGAAGGTGAGTACCTGTCGCAGCATCCACATTTTGTCAAATTTGTCTCTATAGTTTCTGTCATCTTCAACCACCATAAGCCCTGTTCGTGTTTTGTCAGCATTTGTGTTTTCTGTTGCTACAGATACTCATTCTGAGAGAAAGGAAGCTAATGACAATAAATGAATGTTATTCTCCCAAAATGGGTAATGGAAATGTAATCAAAGTTGCTCTTGTGTGGAGGTTATTTGAATTAGTTGTAAACCACTAATAGGCAACTGAGTTAATGTTTTGCGCGTAAGCTGGTACCACGTCAACAGTGAGTATTTGGATATGGTCACAGATATGGTGCTGGAAGAAAAACTCAAATAGAACTGAACTGGTTATGTGATACGACCGTTATTATTCAATAAATACATAAAGAAGAATTAACGATACTAGTTAAATGTTAAAACTATGATTCTGACGGGACTGTAAGCTATCCTCAAAAATTAAAATTTATTTGTGCATCTGGTCAGTCCAACTAGCTTATAGCCTGAGCAGAATCAAAAATTCACTGCAGCTGTGAAACTGAAAGTAAGTGGTAGTGTTACTGCATCGTGGCCACTCTTAGCGAACACCACAGTTGTCTACAAGAAGTTAATGAATAATGTAAACCGCTTCTGGTCAACTATTATACATTTACAATAAGGAAGCATCATTGAAGGTTCGTTAAAAGTGCAAAAGTATCTATAGGTGTTCAGTTATTGGTACACTATTACATAGTGCTCAAGTGACGCCAGTTTACAACAATATCCATAATCAGAGGGAAAGATTCGATTGTTTTCACCACAGCACTACCGATCAATCACCGGCAGTTCTGCGGCATCAGATATCACACAGAGAGTCGGTTAAACAATTTCAGTGAACTGTAATTCATCAGTGAAGTTAAATCTCCTACCAAAATCTCGTCTTATCTATAGTTGAGGTCTGTTCGTCAGAATGGGAAACTTAACCAGTACTGACTAATGAGAGGCGCGTAGAAGATACAAAGAACAGCTGCACGCGCTACCGCGGATTCGCCTAGACAACTATTCTATTGAAAATATGTGTCATATTTTTGTTTTCTGACATGTTCTAGGTTTTCGAGAATCACTATTGATCTACGGAATGAAAATGTACGTACTTATCAATATATCTAAGAATATCAGGGGCATACTCAGCTAATTATAGATGGGACTGGGGGACGCTACAAAAAAGATGTTGTGCGTCGCTGATAGCCCATGATCTGGTGTACACCTATTCCAAAAATTTACATGTTTTCTCGTAGACAAATAGATATGCACACGGACCTCAGGCAAAAGTAACCGAAGGAAATCCGTGTAGTTATTTTGAAGAAGGGTTCATGTTGTTGTCTCTTTCACTCGTTCTACGTAATCAGTATTTCACTAATTTCATGATAAGTGAAACGAGAAGAGTCGAGAAGTCGTTGTGTTGGTAGTACGCGCTAACTCTATTGAGGAAGTCTATGACCGTGGAGAGCCGATGTTCATCGGTGCAGTATCGCTTAGTGGCCAGTACCCCCTGGACTCGACATCTCTCCATGCACAGAATTCGCTGTTGACGTTTGCTCATTAACCTGAAAATTGCTTTGGCGTGGCTACCGTTTCCTATTGCTTGCCAGCTATCCAGTTCAGCGTAACTGGTGCATCTTCTATCGTCGACGATTCGCCATCTGTACTCATATCTAGAGCTGCAGCAGTTATTCTTCCCCTATTTTCAATTATTGTTTTTCAGCAATGACATGTAATTTGTACGCAGTATCTCTTCGTTTGATAACGTTCTTCATTAGACGTTTTTTTCTCGTCGATTCTTCGCAGGACGTCTTCATTCCTTATTCGGTGAACCCATTTAATCTACAGGCACCTCTAACATCAAATTTCAAAGACCTCAAATCATTTCATTTCTGTCATCTCCACTGCCCATGTTTTGCAGCCACACAGAACTGTGCTCCAAACCATTACAGCTGGCGGAGCGGGAATGTTGCAGGATCACCACTTCCAGTCCAAAGCTGGATGCGCAGGAAGCTGTGATATAGGATGGCCAGTGGCGTGGCGAGCACAGAGTCGACGACAAAATCCTCTTGTTACTGGGTGCTTCCATACAGGAGGCCGAGAGCTGCGGCCGAAGTGCTAAGCCAGCAGCTCAGCCGACATTCAGCTGATGACTGGCGTAAAGAACGTGCCAGTCGAATGCACAGCTGTGCTGGAATCGTGCAACTGCTGTCCTGAGACCATATATACTCCCCCCATCTACACTTATTATGACAGGTACCAGGTTGCCACCGTGTAGTCGGCTGTGGAAACGCCACGTTGTGCTGCAGCGAATAGCAACCCAACCACTCAGTGATGACAAAGCGCCATGTTGAAGGTTACTGTACAAGCACTATTGTTGTGGACAGCTGGGGGTTTACGTCGGTGGATGGCCCACGTACTCCTCGGCTGGCTGCGGGGTTCTGCCTGAGGTTGCTGCCGTAACAAAACACAGCTTTTCTTTAAATTCTTCTGGTCTCAGGTCTTACATTTTGGGTATGATTGTAGCTTTTTCTTATTAGAGAAAGCTGTTTTGTCTTATGCAATCTTTGCTTTTTCCTTCTTTACTTGTTCTACATCCGAGACAGCAAAAGCCGCACGCCTCTTCCAAAGCATCGTGTCCAAGTTTAACACTTATCCATTCTGGTTGTGGACCTGCTGCCCATACGTCTACAAAATTTTACTTTGTGTTTGTGTGCATTTTACAGCCTTCAGCTAGTAGATTTCACATATCGTTAAGCCCGAGCGGTTCTAGGCACTACAGTCTGGAACCGCGCGACCGTTACGGTCGCAGGTTTGAATTCTGCCTCGGGCATGTATGTGTGTGATGTCCTTAGGTTAGTTATGTTTAAGTAGTTCAAAGTTCTAGGCGACTGATGACGTCAGAAGTTAAGTCCCATAGTGCTCAGAGCATATCGTTAAGTGGCGAGAATGAGATTTTCACTCTGCAGCGGAGTATGCGCTGATATGAAACTTCCTGACAGATTAAAACTGTGTACCAGGCCGAGACTCGAACTCGGGACCTTTGCCTTTCGCTGGCAAGTGCTCCCCCAGGCTGTGGCTAAGTCATGTCTCCGCAATATCCTTTCTTTCAGGAGTGCTAGTTCTGCAAGGTCCGCAGGAGAGCTTCTGTAAAGTTTGGAAGGTAGGAGACGGGCTACTGGCAGAAGTAGAGCTGTGAGGACGGGGAGTGAGTCGTGCTTGGGTAGCTCAGCTGGTAGAGCACTTGCCCGCGAAAGGCAAAGGTCCCGAGTTCTTCGAGTCTCGGCCTGGCACACAGTTTTAATCTGTCAGGAAGTTTCATATCGTTAAGTGTTTGACTCAGTTCTTATTAATTTTGTAACTACTTCTACTTCTCCTGATTTTCTGTACGTGACACACAGCTCTCAAATCGAGACAGTCTTTTACTTCCCTCATTCCAATAAAGATAAAAAATCAGTCGTCAGCTGCACAAGAAAACATTTGTTTCGTTCACGTTTAAACTGTCATCTTCAGAAGTAAAATAGGCTCAAACCATTAGCGAACCAACGTCAAAATAAGAATTGGACGCCGCGCGGGGTAGCTGTAAGTAGTGTGTAAGCCTAGGGACCGATGACCTCAGCAGTATCGTCCCACTTAAAAAGAGAGAGAGGGAAGAAGAAGAAGAAGAAGAAGAATTGGACGGTAGTGTTCTGCAAAGGATTAGCCAAAAATACATATATAAAGCTAGTATATTAAAAGCGAATGTACAAAGATTGAACAGTAGAAGTAAAACAGGTTTGTTAAAACAGCTGTAAAACAGTTAAGCTTAAGAGCCACGTCAGGCCTGTGCTACAGGACCAAAAAAACAGAGTGACATCGCTAAAGATATATGTTACGTGCGATTAATGGCAAACAATTAACTACCAAATTCCACACCGTTCATAGTACGTGTGACAGAAAACAACCACCAGACTCATGACATCAACGGCGTCGAAGACACCTACAGGGTGGAAGCGCTATCGTACATGCAAACTGCAATAAATTCTGTAAGTGAACTACATGCAGTCCTGACATCGACAGCAGGGTGTGGGCGCCGCCGAGTCGAGGCGTACTGGACGTGTCTGGAAGTTCATAAACCTCGGTAGGCGTTTAAGAAGTTAAGCGACTGACTAAAAATAGGTATTAGTTCCTGGTTATACCAAGAAGACATCGTCAGAACAGAAAAATCTGTGTCACATAAACGCCATTAGTACATATTAGACAGTGAAGATAACATAAAATTACTTTAAACTCTGTAAGCAAGCCGGCTTCCACTGTGTAATCAGGTATAACAAAAGTTGGACCTGAAGGAGATCAGTGTAAGTCATTTAACAGAAAAGCTATACAGTCAAAAACAATCTGTTTTTCAATGAGAGATGATCATGCAGCAAATCTCTAGCATTAAGGTGGGAATGTTTATAAATTTCAATTTCTTCTGAAAGATTTATTTTTCACCGTTTGTCGCCTATAAGCAAAACTTCCATATTAGGGAAAGAGTGTTTTTCAGTTTTAAGATGTTTTCCGAAAGTTAACTTGTAAGAATTCCCACCATTTTTGTTGAGTAAGTGCTCGCGAATACGGATTTTAAAAGCCCTCCATGCTTGCCCTATGTAAAAGCTCGAGCACGCACTGCACTGAATTTTGTATATCTCAGATTTGTTGGTCGTAGTTCTCTCGTTATACTTATAAACAAGCACTTAGTGACGTTATTAGTGGAAAACGCCCCATTGATGTCACACTTTCTTAACAACTTGGTAGTCCGATACGACATGTCACCTAGGGAAGGAACTGTAAAATATTTCTTTCCAGTAACACCTTCTGTGTTAAGTAAAGAAGAATTGGTATGCTTACTAGTTTTAACCTTATAAACTATTTGCACAAGACCAGCCGGATACCCGTTGTTGATATCACTGTACTTGAGGTTGTTAAGCTCTGTGGCAACAGCAGAGGGAGTAAGAGGGAATTCAAATACGCGGTCAATGACAGCAAGAAGCATGGATGATGCTATCTGTCGTATTAGATTTCCTATGAATGTACAAATTTTTCCGTCTACCAGCCGCAATTTCAAGTTCATGGTACTGACTTTCTGTTTCGTACGTAAATTTGGTTTCTGGGTGGTAGCTGTTGAGAGAGTCACTAAGAGATATGAAATAATTCACATTACCTTTAAATATGCGGATGGTATCATCCACATATCGTCTGTAAAATGAAATATTACTAGCCAAACTAGGGTAAGATTTGAAAAGGCTTAGCCCGAAATGATTAATAAAAGCGTCAGCTTTAAAACCTGCGAGGCAGTTCCCCATAGCCAGGCCTTCATCTTGTTGAAATATCTGATCATTCAAGCTGAAATTATTATACTTGAGAATAATACCCAAAAATGTTATCATACTGTTAATTTCGTCAGAAGTCAATGTCTTGTACTTTGTTAAGTTTTCTCTAATAATGAGAATCGTTTCATTTGTCGGAATTCTGGTGTACAGGTTTGTGATATCAAGTGATATAAAAAGATAGCGTCACTGGGAAAACATATTTTACAATTCCTTTGCTAGAGGACGTGTTGTAACTGATTGCCAAGTTGTTAAGGAAGTGTGACGTGAATGTGCTATTTTCCACTAATAATACGAATAAGTTCCTGTTTATGCGTAACGAGAGACGCACAACTGACAAATATTTCAAATCTGAGATTTACAAAATTACATAGGACAAGTAGGAAGGGCTTTTAAAATTCGTTTTCGCGAGCGCTTACTCAACAAAATGTTGAGATTGCTTACAAGTCAGCTTTCGCAGAAGATCTTAAAACTGAAAACACACTTACTCCCCGCTGTCTTTGCTTGATATAGAAATTTTGCATATGGTCGACAAAGGTGCAAAGTGAATCTTTTAGAAGAAATTGAAATTTATAAACATTCCCACCTTAACGGTAAAGATTTGCTGAAAGATCATCTCGCACTGAAAAATAGATTAATGTAGGTTAATTCTTACAGAGAAGAAAACAGCAACCAGCCACTATTAATACTGCTATTTATTTAGGTAAATAGCGCCGTTAGCGGTTTCGAACTGCAAAGTTCATCATCAGACGGCTGTTCACATGATTTTCAAGATACACTTTACATTATCGTCCGTTGTCGATTTTTTATTATTCCACTGTGGGGAAGTATTTTCGGTGTGCTGTTGCCGTCGAAAATTCCGCGCAATTTTGTTGCGAAGTTGCAGGATTGTATTTTTCGCATATTCCTTAATATATCCAGCATTGATGTAACTTGTACAGCACCATATTGTGCAAAGCACCACACAACACAAACACACACACCAAAAAGAATTTGCCACATGTGAAGTTATCACAGAGATTAGAGATTTACAAACTCAACAGTGTCAGAGACATTCTCTCCCAGAGACATGACAATATACATTGTTTTTTGATTGTATAGCTTCTCTGTTAAATGACTTACACTGACCTTCATGTGCAACTTGTGTTGTATCCCATTACACAGTTGAAGCTGGCTTGGTCGCAGATTTTAAAGTAATTTTATTTTATCTTTACTATCTAACACAGTATGCACTAACGGTGTTTCTGTAACATTGAATATTCCATTCTGACGATGTCTTCTTGGTACAACCACGAACTACTACATATGTTTAATGTGTAACCGTCACGCGCTTACCTTTTTAAAAGCCTACCAAGATTTATTAGCTTCCACACACCCAGTTTTAGCATCTAGGTACTGTAATCCGCTCCCAAGGTCTGTGGGGGCCACCAATATAGCAGAAGACGCGAAATTCCGCGGGACAAACCTGATACCTGTGCTCTTTGTGGGCAGGCTCACCCAGCGAGCTAAGAGCCTGTGTGTGTCACAAAAATGTAAGCCGCCACCAGCGACTCCTCTCGCTGCTTTCCGACAAACCTACGCCTACTGGAGGCTTTGCGACAGCTTGTGGTGGACTGGATCGCGTTTCAGCAGTCCCTGGTGCTGCTCCTACGCGCAGCGACGCGCCCGCACTCCTCGCCACGGGTCACCTGCCGTACAGTCTCCTCTGGAGTTGGTGGCGGCGCGGCGGTCGGACGCAGCCACAGCTGCGGGCCCGCCGGCTGCTGCCGCCGTGGCACCGCCGCCCAGCGCCAGTGCCTTGGAAGCAGCGGCCGGCGCGCCCTGCTCTCCCACCTGCCCCTCAGACGGTCGACATGACGGCCCCACCCTGCGCAGTGGTGGAAACGCTCACCATCGTCGACGAGGCACCGAGGCAGCTTCTGCCCGCTACCACTGCCACAGTCGCTGCAGCCTTCATACGTGAAATCACGGTCCACCCAGAGCCACTACCGTCTGTTAATGGACTGGCCTGGAAAAATCCGTGAACTCAGTGCCGCTACGTTGAATGCAAATGGTATTTTTCCATTTCTGTCGGAATTAATGCAATTTCTTCACGAGAAAAGCGTAGACATTCCAGGATGCTACTCCAGGCGGGTGTAAAATAAATGTGCTCAACGCAAAATACTGAACGCTAAATGAATATTTGGCCCTGTCTAACTACCCCCTGAAGAAGATCTTAGGATCCTTAATGATGATATCTCCTCCTTCTTTCCCCTTACATATAAATTACAACATAAACATTAATGAATGATTAAGGGAACTAGTAACTATAAAATGATAAATACTGTTTCTGCTTGTACATTTATTGTAGTTTAAAACTCCTTTACATATTACAAATGTTTATATATCAATGTGGGACATAAAGAGGCACAAATTAATTTCCTGAGTAATATCAGTGAGCAGTTGCCCAAATCTGCCCCATTTTGTGGCTACGCGATCTAATACAAATAACGCGAGATGACTGACATCATCTACGTACCAAACACTAGAAGACACTCCTTTCAAAGATGATCTACAGTGGTGTGCAACCTCAGTGGAAATAAAACTTACGTGATCGCAGCTGTTTAGCCCTGCAGCCCTAACGAGCCGAAGCAATTAGCAATATCACCGTATGTACTGCGTCCGGTGCGTCGGAGTGACGGTTCTCGTATACGTCTGTGACGATGGAACAACTTAAGCCACAAAATAAACTCTTTCAAACTCTAAGACGGCAGAAGGCGGTCCTCTGACTAATGTACTCTAATACTGTCTTCTCCTCTCTGTGTTATACGGACGAGAAACGCGAACTCCCAGCTGCGAGGACGGAGTTGAGATAACGTCTCTACGTGAGCATAGACAGAGGAAATGCTCTCAATCACTGAACGCTGCATACTCGAGGACGACTCCCTACGTAGAGGCCAAGTCCAGAATCGTATAAGTTCGCAACAGTACAGTGCCTAACCGTTCTAATTACAAAATCTGCTGAGAGCAAAGACAGCAGGTCCATCTGTAACAACAAAAGTTGATACTGAGCGACTGTCAAACTCAGGCGCTCACAACAGAAGACGTCTTCTCTCCACCACTGGCTTCCCAGCAAAATTCGGCTCCCTTCCCTCGTAACTGTAGAGAGAAAATCATATTCTCCTCTGCGGGCTTTTCCGCCCAGGGCTTGAGTTACGCCAGCCGTTTCATTTCCACTGGCGTTCTAACCTCTACCAGAATAGGCAATCATTCATTACGCCGTTTTTCACTCCATCACCTTTCATTCAATAAGCGTTAACAACTATTTATAGGGTGTACATGACAATGTCAATCTTCTTTAAATATTCGTATATACGATGTACAACCTATCAAATGATACCTAATTCCGGTTGTAAATGACGGCAAAGTATTATATGAGTGTTTTTAAGGTGCGAAATTATAGCCACCTTACAATATTTGCATGGTCAATAAAACTGTCCTCAAGCCGTGCATTCACGCAAATGCCCATAACTTCGCTTGTTACTGCACTGACAGTTGGGAACGTAAACCTTCTATAGGAAACCTGCAATTTTTACTACGCATTCTGATTCTCCGGGAAAAATTATGTAACCTTTCTGTGGAACAATTTTGTCGTTGGATGATGTATGGCACTGGAATCGACAGACATTAAAATGGATTACAAACCGTTGAAAAGTGATAGGGGAATGTTCGATATGTCAAGCATTGTCTGCGATACAGTGTGTACGATTTAGACAACCGTACGTGCTGGACGGACGGCGAATATGAGTGGCAGTCGGTGGTCAGACTCTGGCTGTAGGTGCGACAGCTGCAGGTGCTCGGATGCAGCTCCATTCTGCCGACCGCGGGTGTGACCGTACGGCGAACAGCGGCGGGAAGCGGGGTGCGATTCACTTTACTCCAGACATTCGTACTGCAAACATCTCTCACTACATGTGCAGCGATGTTGATGTCTGGAGAGAGCGAGTAGATATCATTTGCGTCAGATAGGCATGCTGGAGAAGCTCGTCGATGGTATGCGTACGTGTTCTCTGAGAAGAAAGTTTCTTCTGCAACGACATTTCGCAGAAGAATCCAACCTCAGCCTGCAAAACTAAAATGCCGCAGTGGATGTTTTAGGTGTAACTACTGAATATCCTCAGATTAGTTCGTGGCAAATCGCACGGGTCGTACGAATTTCGCGAAGTGTTCTGCGCGTACTGCACGAACACAAATGCCTCCCCTTATCACGTGTCGTTGCATCAAGCCGAACGTGGCGCGCCTTTTGCAATTGGAAACAACAGCAACTAGCAGCCAATTATGACTTTCATTCACGGATAATTTTCTCTTACCAAATAACGTTCACGAATAGAGGTCACCTGAATCGACATAATAGGCATTATTGGACCGTGCAGAATCCCCACCGGTGAAGACAAGTCAGGCTTCAAGGGCCTTGGAGTGTCAGTGTTCGGTGCGGTGTGTTAGGTAGCCGAATAATTGGCCCATACTTGGTAGACGCTAACGTGAATGGTACATGGAAGATGTCCCACTTTAAACAAGAACGGATATGTGGTTTCACACAATGGCTGACCTGCACAGTATTCATGGATACCTCGTAAAGTACTGAATCTACAGTATCCCGGTGGATGGACTGGACAAGGATGTCGTCTGAGCGGCCTGCGCTTTCACCCGGTTTGACACCTCCCGATTTTTACCTGTGCAGAACGCTAAAACAGAAATGTTACGTGGACGTACCAACAACCCCCACAAATATGAGGCAGCGAATTATCGCTGAATGTGCAAACATTAGCGAAGAGACAGTTAAAGACGAAGGAATTGTTTTTCAGAAATAGGGTTGCAGTGTGTATTGCAGCAAAATGGCACCATTTCGAACATTTGCTTCAGTAAAACATGAAAATTTGTGAGATGCAGTGCCAACAACTCGCAACGATGAAATTGTTGAATACAAAAGTTATGTATTTTTTCGGACAATCAGAATCCGCAATAAAAATTGGGGCTTCCTATTGTAGAGTTCAAAGTCGATTACCCTTCCATCCCCTCCAGGTGTACGGTGGGAAGGAAGGGGGAGGGGTAGAGTGTAGTGTCATTGGACATCCCCCCTCTAGATGAACAACAGTTGTTACAACCCTTTTTGTAGTCCGATGAGTGGTTTCCCATATATTTTCCAAAACAGTTTTAAGCGCCCCACTCTGTATATCAACACCTCTGTTCACAATTACGAAATCCCCACTCCAGGACTCACCAACACAGAGACTACTGCTATGGCGGTGGAAATTTTCCAAGGAGTTGTCACCTTTACAGCAGTCCATCGGCCACCAAGGGACATAACTGCGTTGAAGGTGCGACGGCGATGATGCAGTCACAAGGAAGTCTGTTTGTAACTGGCGGTGTTAGTGCAAAGAGTCGAACGTGGAACTCGCGCATCGCGAATATCAGAGGCCGACGCCTCCTCAGAGCCATGGAAGGAATTCGGAGAGGAGTCTGTGGACCAGCAGAGCTGATAGTATATCCGAACTCGAGAGGTCTTCCTGGCGTCATCAAGACTGGGACAGCTGAAAGATGAAAGTGGTTCGTTGCTCTGCACGTCATATATACTCTCCGATCACCGGCTAGTTTCCTTCCGCCTAGTAATTCCGTCAATTTCAACACGACCGGACTTTAGTATGAGAAATCCACATTGGCACCTATATGAACAGAGTGTTGCACGCCGCCTCGAGGATACCCAGGTATACGCCCAAGTCAGTGTCGATGATGCTGCACCGCTCTTCTGAGAAGTGGTCTCTGTGGCGGTGCAGACAGCAACACCGACTCGACATTGTACTGGGCGCGCTCCACGACTGTTGCTTTCGGAGATGTCACAAGTCACACGTGAACGTAACAGGCTCAGTCGGAAGAGGCACCTAACCAGATACCTGGCCGCCAAGAGTCGGTTCAGTCTCCTGCATCGACAAGTGAAAGCCGCCCCAATAACGCTTCGCAGCGAGCGTTGGGAGGGCGAATTCGGCATCATGAAAGCCAATGCCCAGCCTAGGGAGATGGATCGTCGCTTCACCAAGTAACGCCCTCGATTTCCTCCTTTAGGTACACCGCAGGGCAAATATGCCGTGTGCCAAAGCCATAGCACTGGCCGATGTTCTCTAAAGTCATTTTCAGCCTCTTGAGCGATCAATCGACCTTCCGCACGTGCAGCTTGTTGAAGACAGGTTTCAAATCTTCTTTGTCGATGACTTTTCCGAAGACGCTATTGGGCCAGTCACTGAGAGGGAGGTCATCTGCGACGTCTTCCTACTATCAAACCTCTCGGGCATGATAACATCGCGGACCGAGCTCTGAATTTACATTCAGCGGCGGCGATTACCTACGTCATGAAGTTGTTCTATGTCATCTTCACCCAGAAGTATTACCCTCAAGCCTGGAAACAGGCGGTTGTGGTGGCAGCATATCTCCCTTGCAAGACACCCTGCCTATGGAGCGAGGCGGCGTATTACCTGGTGAGCAATTTGGCTGCCGCCAGTAGCACTCAACTACTGAGTAGATGTTATCCGTAATAGAGGAGGCTACTCTAGCTTGTAAAAATAAAGTGTTTTGGGATGTGCCAAAGGCGTCTGACAGCGTCTGGCACCGTGACCTGCTGTATAAGCTTTCCGTACAGGGCCTCTCACCAGTGTTTGTCGAACACGTCCACAGTTATCTTGAGCACTGCACCTTCATCGTTCTTAATGGAGAAATGATCTCTACCGAATGGGACATTAACACTGGGGTACTACAGAGCTCCGTTTTTAGGTGCGGTGACGTGAGTAGCTTACGCAACAGGCTTCCCAGATTCACTGACAGTCACGAACGGCACGTACACTGACGACATACTCCCACGCACAGCAGGTGGCCGATTGTTGTGCGTCGCTAACTGCAAGATACCTTCCACCATGTTGAAGAATGAGCTGGGAACCGGAGGGTCAGTGGTTCAGTGTCGCCAAAAACCGAGCCATGCTCCTTACCAAGTGTCGTCTGCCAGCGGTCACCAATGTCTTTGGATATCCGAATGAACGGACCAAATTCTTTAAGTACCTAGTGATCTTTTTAGAGCAGGATTTCACAAGACAGGAGTAAATCAGTCACGTGCACAAGCAAAGGACGCAGCGGGTCGGCGCGCCTTATCCACTGCTCAGTGAGAGGTTTTCACCGTCAGTCAGTTGTGGGCTCTACATCTACAGAAAAAGCATTCGGCCAGTGATGAACCACGCCAGTGAAGTGTGAGGCAATGCAGCTCCTAGCCACATCAAGCCGCTACAAATTATCCGTGCAGGCTTTCTAAAATAAAAACGAAATGAGGTGATGGTCCTCCAACTGAGAGCTGAAATATTAAAAGTTTTGCCTGGTTTCGTTGTCAAGCGGCTGGGATACGTAGTTCCCGCATTATGAGGCAAATACTGCATTTCAAACTAGTTTAGGTGCAAACTTCTTCAGGTGAACACCAAATTAAGACGCGTGGATAGTTCAATTACAGAAGGTAATTGCTTAACTCAAGAACAAACTGCAGCACTAGAATTCATCCGGTGCTACCTCAGTGGGTTTAGAGAGCCGTAATCTTGCCATCTTGTTTCATTTAACACGTCAGTCTTTCGCGCACTTCCTGGCTATAGATTACACACATAACTCAATTGGCGTGGTAAGACCTGAAGTAGAAATCAGTTACCACTGACCCACATGTGGATACAAATAATGGGCCCCACCAGGGCAGACTCAATGACAGCTTTGTAACATGAGTAGTCACGAAATAGTGGAAGTAATAGCGCTCCACAAGAGCAGACTCAGTTACAATTTTGCAAGATGAACAACTAAAACACACAGATGGACACGTACTCGATATTAAGGTTGCTCAGCTTCATGTGGAGTTACCTATCAGTACTCGTGTGTCGATGCAGTCAGGGCGCAGTGACAGCATAGTGACGGCTGCACAGACCTCCAACCGTTGCTTTACCCGCCGATCTCTTTCGGGCAACAACGGAATTGTGCGACCGAAACGGTCTTGCATGCAAAAGGGGAGCCCCTTTGCAAATTACAGCTTCGTAAACAACGGTTCCCAAATACAACTGGGCCTCGCCATCACTCCAGGTGCGGTCAGGCCGTCTTCTGGCACATACATCGGCTGCTCTGAGTACAGGACACCGCTCGCCACCTTCCTGGTGCCGCTGCTGACTCACGACTTTTCGCTGCCCGCCACACGCCGCCTCGCCGACAACATATGCACCACAAGCCTGTCTCGCAAAGAGATTCTGCACAACTAGCGATTCCGCCAGAGGTAAAAACCAAACCTTGCAGAAGGTTTCGACGGACGGCACATATTCCCTACGACTTTCCGGCACACTACCTGCTAGAGTTGGCTGGCGAACCCTGTGCCCTTGTTAGATGCCAACACGCGGCGAGAAGAGTCTACACCGAGACCCGATTTCCCCAGAATCCACTTATTCGCCAACACGAGTGGCTTATCGACAACCACGAGCACTGCATGCTGCCATTGGCGCTACTCCATCGGTAAGCAGCGCCCACCGAGTCCAGTTAACCTCAGATAAGACATGCACGCATGACGATACCGTGTATCACATACCGAGACTACTGTTGGCTAAGCCCCAGAGTTTATATAACGATAAGCTCGTTTTGGATTTGCTGCCCCGACTCAAAGAGGCAGACCTACTTGCCTGTCTGCGACTACAAACGGCTGTCGTATTCAGTCTACACGCTTACAACATACGCGCCGGTTACCCATTTGTTGCGACCTACGCTGCGGACTTGCACAATGTCTGGTTTTCGCCTTTTGCTGGGTTTCTTACAACGCTACAACGGATTTGGCTCTTTATTCACGGCATTGCAGTATATCACAGTAGTGCATAAACGTTTCCAGACAAAAGCTAAAGTATTGCCACAAACAGAACTTGTAACTTGTGTTTTTGTTTTTAAAAAAAAGGATCGAGCGAGGTGGTGCAGTTGCTACGACACTGGACGTGGACTCGGGAGGACGAAGGTTCACATACGCGTCCGGCAATCCAGATTTTGGTTTCCCATGATCGCCGTAAATCGTTCGAAGTAATTGGTGGAATGGTTCCTTTGAAAAAGCGGCACAGACGATTTCCTCGAGATCCTTTCGTAATCTGAGCTTGTGTTCCATCTCTAATAACCTTGCTTTCGATGGATCGTTGAACTCTTATCTTCGTTTCCTTCTTCAAATACGAGGAACGAAAGCACCTTTCTAATATTAATCCTCCGTACTTCTATTTCGCTAAGAACGCTCGTTTCCCGCTGACTGAACTACGCGAGAATTATATGCTCCAGAAAGACTGTCAAGAAGGAATCCAGACTGAGGCAAAGTCTGTAACATTGCACAACAAATTAATTGTAGTGATAGAGACCCTTATAAGCTCCTGTCTTTTCCCTGGATCACATATTTGTTTTCATGTATCTCCTGGTAAATCTTAACAATAATATCTCCATTCCACAATGGTCAGTCTTCGATTTTCGTATGCTTTTCACAGTAAACGTACAAATATCAACGCTACAATTCCATGGTAATACACATAGGAATCTTAAAACTCTATTTGGTTTTTACTCTTCTGTTTCTTTCTGTTTCTTTCTGTTTCTTACCTAGCTGTCGTTGTCATCTACTAGTATTATGACTTCGTTTCCCGTACGATTTTCTTTTCGATGCGTTGCTTACATATTAATTTACTTAAACTGACTTTCAAACCTCCTTCAAAGCTTACTTTCCTTTTCGCTCTTCCATTCGTTGTCGAAATTTGTCTGCGTTAGATGCAATCAGTACAACACCATTAGCAAAACGATATTGGTTCAAACATATTACGCAGAGATTATACAGATAAATAAACATTGCTTTTGCTGGAATGATGTTTATGTTGTTTTATTTATTTATTTATTTAGTCACTGTTTGTTTAGCCTGACTATATTGAGGCCTTAAGGTCGTCTCTTACATCTGACCAGGGACAACACATCAAGAAATGTTACACAATAGTTACAACAATAATAATTTGCATTATGACTGTCGTGAGTGATAAAATACCAGAGGTTATAGGGTTCAGAAAAGACCCTTTTTACGGTAGTGAGCACAGAAAGAAACCAAATTTTAAGAGAGGTTAGGACTGAGACAAACCTTCAGTTTGAGAAAGAAACCAAAAAACATAATTATAGCTTATTACATCAGCATAAACAGATATTGGTTAAGAATTTTCAACAGTCATCAGATATTTTAACTCCACCCAAATTTAACTCAGTCAATGTGAAATGTCAGCTATCTTTATCAAAATATTCGAGGACTGAGAAATAAAATTAATGAATTAATTGTCTGCATAGATGAATTAGAGTCTTCGAACCCAGTTGACATAATCTGCCTCTCTGAACATCATGTGACCACTGGTATATAACTTTTAAGTGTTACAGAGTTTAGGTTAGTATCTCAATTTTGTAGATCAGAAATGGAGAAAGGAGGAGTTGCCACATTCAACAGGAACTGTCATAAGTTTAAGAACATAGACATTCATAAATTTTGCCTAGAACAGCATATGGAAGCATGTGCAACAGAAGTAGAATTTCACAAAAATCCTTCATAATATTAAGTGTATATCGAGCACCTGCAGGTAACTTTAATCCGTATGTAAACCACCTTGAAGCTGTACTGGCCCATTTAACAACCAAAAACAAAGAAATAGTGGTTTCTGGTGATTTCAATGTACATTTCCTTAAAGACTCTCCCAATAAGAACTTATTTGAGTTAGTAACATTATAATTCAATATAATTCCCACTGTAAAGTTCCCCACTGGGGTAGCCACCTGCTCACAAACAGCCATTGATAATATCTTTATAGAAAAGTCCAATGAATAAAATTATATTACAAAACCGATAGCCAATGGCCTCTCAGACCATGACATGCAGTTCCTTCTGTTAAATGTTAATACTCAACAGGATATAAAATCTGTTGAATCTGAGCTCAAGAGGGTAATCAATAAGCCAAAAATTGATTATTTTAGGACACTCCTCAGATACATTCACTGGAGTCCCTTTTACAGAGCTCATGCCGTGATTGAAAAATATAACACTTTTGCTAATAAAGTGCTTAGCTTATTTGAACACTGTTTTCCCCCAAAACTAACCAAGGTTAGAGCAAAGTCTACAAAGAAGCCATGGATTACTCGAGAAATAGAGGTATCTTGTAAAACAAAAAGAAAACTGTATCTGTCAATCCGAAACAGTTCTGATGGTGATGCTACAGCACATTATAAGAAATACTGCAAAATATTAAAGACTGTAATACAGACACCAAAACAAATATATTACAAGGAAAAGACAGTCATATCAGGTAACAAAATAAAGACAATATGGGATATAGTGAAGTAGGAGACTGGTAGAACCAGACATTAAGAGGAACAAATGGCATTAAGAGTAAATGATATATTGGTGACAGATGTGTATGGTGTTGCAGAACTTTTTAAAAACCATTTTATAACTGTTACTGAAAAGATGGGGTTGCCAGCTTCTGTAGATGCTGCTATGGAATACCTCAGACCACGCATTTCGAGTAACTTCTATAACATCTAGTGGGTATGATGAAACATCAACAAAGCTAATTAAAGAATGTAATTCTGAGTTAAGTAGCATATTAAGCTATCTGTGTAACCAGTCGTTTATCAGTGGAATATTTCCTGAATGGTTAAAATATGCTGATGTTAAGCCACTGCTTAAGAAGAGAGACAAAGAAATAGCATCAAATTTCCGTCGAATTTCACTGTTTCCAGCATTCTCAAAATTTTTAGAAAAAGTAATGTACAGTCGGCTTCATAACGATCTTATCTCAAATAACATACTTTCAAAGTCACAGTTCGGATTTCTAAAGGGTTCTGATATTGAGAAGGCTGTCTACACTTACAGTGAAAATGTGATTAATTCATTAGATAAAAAAATGCAGGCAACTTGTATATTTTTTGATCTGTTAAAGGCATTTTACTGTGTAAATCACAATATCCTTTTAAGTAAATTAGAATGTTGTAGTCTAACAGAAAATGCTGTAAAATGGTTCAAATCTTATATCTCTGGCAGGAAACAATGGGTGTTATTAGGAAATAGACATGTATCAAGCTATCTGATATCATCCAACCGGGAACTAATTACATGTGGGGTCCCACAAGGTTCCATTTTAGGAACCTTACTTTTTCTTGTGTATATCAATGACCTTTCATCAGTAACATTACCAGATGCCAAGTTCGCTTTTTTTTTTTTTTTTTTTTTTTTTTTTTTTTTTGCAGATGATACAAACATTGCAATAAGTAGCAAATCAAGTGCAGTCTTAGAAAGATCAGCTAATAAAATATTTATGGACACTAATCACTGGTTCCTAGCCAATTCCTTGTCACTAAACTTTGAAAAAACACATTACATGCAGTTCAGAACTTGTAAGGGGTGTCTCACGAGTATATGCCTAACATATGATGACAAGCAGATAGAAGAAGAGGATAGTTTTAAATTTCAGGGATTACAGATTGATAATAAATTCAACTGGGAGGAGCACACCACAGAACTGCTGAAGCATCTTAACAATTCTCTATTTGCAATGCGAATTATTTCAGACATAGGGGATATAAAAATGAAAAAGCTGGCATACTATGCTTATTTTCATGTCATAATGTCATATTGGGACTATTTTTTGGGGTAATTCATCAAGCCAAGCTAAAGTGCAGTAAGAGTTATATGTGGTGTGAATTCAAGAACATCCTGCAGAAACCTGTTTAGGGGACTAGGGACACTAACTACTGCTTCCCAATATATTTATTCTTTGATGAAATTTGTCATTAAAAATACACTCCTGGAAATTGAAATAAGAACACCGTGAATTCATTGTCCCAGGAAGGGGAAACTTTATTGACACATTCCTGGGGTCAGATACATCACATGATCACACTGACAGAACCACAGGCACATAGACACAGGCAACAGAGCATGCACAATGTCGGCACTAGTACAGTGTATATCCACCTTTCGCAGCAATGCAGGCTGCTATTCTCCCATGGAGACGATCGTAGAGATGCTGGATGTAGTCCTGTGGAACGGCTTGCCATGCCATTTCCACCTGGCGCCTCAGTTGGACCAGCGTTCGTGCTGGACGTGCAGACCGCGTGAGACGACGCTTCATCCAGTCCCAAACATGCTCAATGGGGGACAGATCCGGAGATCTTGCTGGCCAGGGTAGTTGACGTACACCTTCTAGAGCACGTTGGGTGGCACGGGATACATGCGGACGTGCATTGTCCTGTTGGAACAGCAAGTTCCCTTGCCGGTCTAGGAATGGTAGAACGATGGGTTCGATGACGGTTTGGATGTACCGTGCACTATTCAGTGTCCCCTCGACGATCACCAGTTGTGTACGGCCAGTGTAGGAGATCGCTCCCCACACCATGATGCCGGGTGTTGGTCCTGTGTGCCTCGGTCGTATGCAGTCCTGATTGTGGCGCTCACCTGCACGGCGCCAAACACGCATACGACCATCATTGGCACCAAGGCAGAAGCGACTCTCATCGCTGAAGACGACACGTCTCCATTCGTCCCTCCATTCACGCCTGTCGCGACACCACTGGAGGCGGGCTGCACGATGTAGGGGCCTGAGCGGAAGACGGCCTAACGGTGTGCGGGACCGTAGCCCAGCTTCATGGAGACGGTTGCGAATGGTCCTCGCCGATACCCCAGGAGCAACAGTGTCCCTAATTTGCTGGGAAGTGGCGGTGCGGTCCCCTACGGCACTGCGTAGGATCCTACGGTCTTGGCGTGCATCCGTGCGTCGCTGCGGTCCGGTCCCAGGTCGACGGGCACGTGCACTTTCCGCCGACCACTGGCGACAACATCGATGTACTGTGGAGACCTCACGCCCCACGTGTTGAGCAATTCGGCGGTACGTCCACCCGGCCTCCCGCATGCCCACTATACGCCCTCGCTCAAAGTCCGTCAACTGCACATACGGTTCACGTCCACGCTGTCGCGGCATGCTACCAGTGTTAAAGACTGCGATGGAGCTCCGTATGCCACGGCAAACTGGCTGACACTGACGGCGGCGGTGCACAAATGCTGCGCAGCTAGCGCCATTCGACGGCCAACACCGCGGTTCCTGGTGTGTCCGCTGTGCCGTGCGTGTGATCATTGCTTGTACAGCCCTCTCGCAGTGTCCGGAGCAAGTATGGTGGGTCTGACACACCGGTGTCAATGTGTTCTTTTTTCCATTTCCAGGAGTGTATATCACTTTTTAAAACCAACAGCTGAATTCATGGAATCAATACTAGACATAAGAATAATATTTACAAGGATTTAAAGTCACTTAGTCTTGTACAAAATGGTGTGCATTATTCAGAAACACACATTTTCAGTAACTTGCCAGAAGCCATAAAAAGCTTAACAACCAACGAAATTCAGTTTAAGAGAAGCCTAAAGGATTTATTGGTGGCCGACTCCTACTCCATTGATGAATTTCTCAGTAGAACCAACTGATTTATGTGTGTATATATATAAGTACAATATAACTTCTGCACAATTTCAGTGCAGTAATGTGTTCATTGTAAATAAGTGTGCATGTGTGTGTGTGTGTGTGTGTGTGTGAATGTGTAAATACAATCTAACTTCTACACCATTTCAGTGCAGTAATGTGTTCATTGTAAATAAGTATTATACTAGTTGTATTACACGTTTATTACCTTATAAATAAATAAATAAAACTTTTTTTATTTTAAATTCATTGCTTTAGTATTTATAAAATGATTCTTTCATATAGTGTTCATTAAAAATGACGATCATTCCACTTGGAACCTGAGGAATGGTACATTAGCTTATTTGTTTGAGTTGTAAATATTTGTCATGTATTGTTGTTTTTATGACATGTTCTACATCCTGGAGGACCTCCTCACTATGGATCAATTGTAATGAAAATAAATCTAATCTAATCTAATCTGAAAAAATAATAATAATTAGCAATAGTAATAATAATAGTTATTATTATTATGATAAAATGTAGGCATTAAGAGTGATGCTGCTCTGTTTAGCACTTTTGAAACCTTGTTTAATATTAGAAGAAGAGGAAGGGATGATGAAAGAGGGGACGACTGCAATGATAGGACAATGACTATTAGGAAGTAAAAGAATCTCAGTAGACTAGCGGAGAGAAAAGTGGTGGGGATGGGAGCGTTGATTGAGCTGCAAGAAGAGATAGATATTGTGATACATGGTGGGTCATGAGATGTCTTGAAAGATTTCCATTTCTCTCATATTATGAGGACGATTGTTCGAAATTCGCGTTCCTAGGACAGAAAATGTTTAGAGGGCATAGCAGTGTTGTGTAATGTTACAGACAGAATATTATTTTGTTGACAACAAGTGTTTCAAATAAGTCGTTCAGACAGTAACGTAAGGGGCAAAGATAAATAGGAAGGAGCCCAATGATTGAGTGGACGACACAGCAAACGCAGCGTGTGAGAATATCTACGTTTATCGGTAAGTAGTAATAATGACGGTTCATAGGCAGGAGTGATATGGTCGAAATAGTGTAGATCACAAAAATATCGCACACAAGCGTTCACCGCCAATTGCAGCGACATGAGCTCTCATACGAAAGTTCTTGGAGTGTAGGATCATCATGATCAAGGATGCCGAGTATTACAGACTTTACAAGTTTCTGTTTTAAGCTGGAAAGGAAATACTTTGTTATATTTATGAAGGGAATGAAGTGATGCTGACACCTTCTTTCAAACTGCAGTTGTGTGTTCAGCCCTGTCTAAGTGATGGTTCAGAATTATCCCCAAATTCTTTTCAGAAAAAGAAACGCGTATTTCTGAGCTGTTTCGGATTAAGTGTGGAACAAATTCTTGGAGCCTTTTTGAGTGACTAAGACTGCTTGCGTTTTAGATGGTTACACTCATATTCTGCACCCATTCTTATGAAGCAAGTAAGTAAGCATTTACGTTCTGGACAGCTGTGCTCAGATTTGTTGATTTTGCACTTAGGTATAACTGAGGGTCGTCAGCGAGTAAATGTTATTTGGAATAGGACAAAATAGTCGACACATTTTTGTCACACTTGGAGGTATAATCTGTTTATTATATAAAGGGGTTAATCCTTTTTCCTACTGTGTTTGGTTCCCTCGACAATAAAAGGGCAGCCATGGTCGGGTGATCTCCTGCACTACGTCTCGACGCCTGTGAAATACCAGGAACATTTGACGGGAAAATTCACACTTACGATTCTTACCCCTTTTCTTCAATTAGCTATAGTAAGTTTTCGTATTATCTTAACCTATAATTTCATTCGACACTGTCAAATCAGACCTGGGACTCAGTCGCAAGTTACGGCATCCAGCTAACTACATAAATTAGGGAAGAAAGTTAGTGATTCGGTATGTAATTATGTTGCAGTTCCTTCTGGAGGAAATCGGGTACTGACACTGGAGATGAAGGACCTATTCACACGCGTGACCAATGATGTCATTGCGACGACTGCATTTGGAGTAAAGGTGGACTCTTTGGCAGAACCAAACAACACATTCTACACAACGGGCCGTGAGCTGACAACCATCAAATCGGGAACGGTAATTGGATACATGCTAGCGCCAAGGCTTATGCAGGTATGTTATGAACATTAAGTTGTTACTAATTTAATTGTATGTGACAACTTGTATTCCTTGTGGTTGCATTTATTTATTTTCTGTATATCCAGATTGAAGCGACGAATAAGAATTTGTATCGAGGCCAGAATTCCTACCCGGGGCCCGTGTTGGCTAGACAGATGCGCTAACCTTTACCTCGCCCTGGCATCTGTTCTTGGGTTTTGTCCGATGTTGAGGTGCTATTCCTGTACTGTTAGAGAGCCTTTGCAATGGTTTTCTAGCTTAGGGGAGAATACCAAGTGGGCTGAGACGTGTATGGGAAGTTGGACTGAGGAGACAGACGTGCTGCAGTTGTCCGTGCAGTGTTGTGAAGCCACTGTGTCAGGGTGGTGTAGTGGTTAGCGCATCTGCCTAGCCAGCAGGAGATCAGATCCCAGCCTTGATACAAGTTTTTCATTGTTCGTTTCAGTATGCATGTAATGTTTGAGACTTGAAAAGATCTCTAGAACGGTATTGTTTCATATGATCTATTTATTTATTTTTGCATGCGACAGTTAATAGGTGCACATTTCGTCAACATGAAAGCAGTGGAGTTCTTCACGACAATGTTGACCGAGACTATTAAAACGCGAGAGGAGCAGGGGATCGTGCGCCACGATATGATCCACCTCATGATGCAGGCCCGCCGAGGTGAACTGGCGCCAGAAGAAGGGGAGGCTAACGGCACCACCGACGGCAAAAGACGACGTGAGTAGAGAGTTCCAGCGTCCTCGTCACTTCCTTACACATCTGCCTGATCTTCACGAATCGATGTTCCCTCTTCGAAAGAAATTTAAGCTTGTTCGAAGCACACAAAGCCATTTTGCGCTAGTTAGAAATTATTACTAAGTGCATAGACATTAGTTTGAACCTCAACGTTGTGACTGACATTGTTGGCGTTTGTGTAAGTGATACATACAGATGTTAATTTCATGTTTCAGGGAACACTTCCATGTTGCCTCACGTAACTATGAAACAAGTCCGTTTAAGCATTATGTTTAATGATTTGTTTGGGTGTTTCTTTACGTTCTGGGCATATAAGGATTACTAAATACCATAATGGCCTAAAGACCATGCTGAAATACAAAGCAGTCAGAAACAGCCCAATACTTTGCACGTTTGTTGTCTTTAGAAAGGCATACAACCCAGTTGACAGACAAGCACTTCTTGGCATTCTAGAAGAACAAGGGTTAGATCCAAACACCCTTAACGTCGTCAAAGAAACACTGACCGATACTACCTCCAAGGTGAAATTCATGGGTGAAATATCCGAGCCCATCTTGATCGAAACTGCCGTCCGACAAGGTGACGGTGTGTCTCCTCTCTTATTCAGCCTTGCCTTGGACAAGGTCATCCGTGAATGGGCAAAGGAATTGAAGAATAAAAACTGCTGGAAACCTATACAAATGGGGCGAGTCAAGGATGACATCAGAATTTCATTTTGCAACTGGCCAGTTCTACGTGACGATGCTTTGCTGAGAGTATTTATAAGTTTTGATGATGCCATTACGGCTTTATCACTTTAGGACATGGTGAAGAACAGATCTGAAGATGGTCATTACTGACTGAAACCGGTCATCGTCAAAGGACTTTATATTGTGATCAAAGACTGAAATAAAAAAAACATTTTTAAGAATATCATGTTTAGCTTTTGCTGACAACTTAGCCTTACTAGTGGATTATGAGCTAATAGCAATTGAACAGGTTGAAACCCTTCAGGAATGGGCAGAGAAAGTTGCTCTGCAAATATTTTTCCTAACATCTGAGTCCATCAGCTCAAAAACTGACACCCAAAACTTGACTACAAAATATGGTCATATCAATAAAGTCTCATATTTTAAATGCTTAGGTGAAGTCCTTGAACTTACGGGGCGAGAGAATTTAGCACAAGACATTCGCCTCCAAAAACTAAAGAGAGCCTACGGAAATATCTTCAAGGTGTACTATAAAAAAATGCTTGTCCAAAAACACTAAAATTAGGAACCATAATACAGTACTAAAACCTGAAGTCCTGTATGCCAGTGAAACACTGATAGTCCACATAAAAGGTTACCTAAAAAAAACAAAGAAACAAAAGAAAAAACACTAAGATACTAGGGACAAAGCAAACAGAAGAGGCCTATAGATTACAATCTCGTCAAACTACTGAGAAATTGTCCAACCTAGCAGCAGACATAAGCAAAAGGTGATTAAAATTTTATGGGCACGTCTCCAGGCTTCCGAAAACAAGACTTATGCACAAAATTCTTAAATACATAGAAGGATATAAAATTATACCCTGGATACAAGAGGTCAAAAAGGACCTACAAAAAGCTCAGATAAATTATTCAGATATTTTGGACAGAAAGGTATTTAAGCAGAAAGCTGACAGATGGGAAGTTAAGTCAGAGAACGAATCTCCGAAGAAAGCAGCAACATAATGGACAGAGGAAAGGAAGAGAGCCCATGCAGAAAAAATGAAAGTAGTGTAGAAAAAAAGGAAAAAGAATCAAGAAGCTTTGCGTTATCCAACAGGATCTAATCACACATAATAATAATAATAATAATAATAATAATAATAATAATAATAATAATGGCCTAAAATCGATCACAAAAATGATCGCCCATCGTACCATCAGAGAAAGAATTGTAAGCTGACCTAAGAACTAAATATGTCAATACCCTACCAGTAGAACTCCGATTCTTTAAAGACGTGAACTCCTACGTATAAAACAGCTTCAAAAATCTAATTGCTTTAAAAATCAGTTGATGTGTTCAATAATTGACATTAAGCATGTAAGTGAGGATAGGTTCAGAAAAGATTTGAAATTATGATTAGTGTTTGGTGAAAATCGCTAAGTCTTCCCATCCTCAAATACTGGATAAATACAGTCTGGGTAATTTGCACCTATGAGCTACGTTGCCTAGAGACAGACGTACAGTTTCCAACTGTAATATTTGTATACTGTGTCTAACCTACAACATAATGTTATACTTCTTAATGAGTAGATGACGACAACATTTAAAATTTTTAAATTCGGTCAATAATTGTACGAAATTTTGTCCTTGGAATCTACATGTATGCAACCTGCAACTGGGGGACTGCGAAACATGAAACAAGCTCCATAAACCGCGAACCATGAACCATGAACCGATTTAATCGGTTAGTAATATACGAGGGCGGGCTGGAAAATAATCCCTCCGCATTTCTTAATGTGGAAACTTTTAAAGGTTTTTTAAATAAAACAGTGGTTATTAACATCGTATATCTTTATTCTTCATATCTACATATTTATTTCTCAACACACTCACCTTGGCCACGAACACATTTCTTCCAGCGGGACCAGTATGTTGATACCGTCACCGTGGGATGTCTGACTTTGTTGACGGAGCCGCAACCTGTCTTCTGCTTGTACCACTTGATTACTATCAAAGTGAAGGAAGTTCTCGAAGGCGTTCTTTAAGTTTTGGAAACAGATAAAAATCGGATGCGGCCAAGTCGGGGCTGTAGGAGGGATGGTCGATGACAAGTGAACCCACATGACCTCAACGCACTGGATTGTAGCAGATGTCGCAGCGCTCGTGTGTGGTCCAGCATTGTCATGCTGAAGGAGGCGTGCTACTTGTGTTGACGAGCTCTTCAGATTCAAAACTCGATTACAACATGCTGTTTCCTACTTACTGACATAGTTACTTTATACACCGCCGTGTTATACATTACAATTTGGAGCCATAAATATGTAGACATTAACAATGAAGATGTGGAATGTTAATAACGTTTGTTTTGTTTGTACTGTTCTCGGGTCTCCAGCTGGGTGCAGTCGTTTTCAAAGCACGATACTTCGACAGCACACCTTGCCGTCATCTTCAGGTGATACCTGCAGACTAAGCATCTCTGCTGAATCTCCTCCCCTTTATACTCTGATCACTCCCCACCCCTTTCCCCGCGTCATGCCGCACGCGGCGCTGCGTGGAGTGGTGGTGGAGAGGGGCGGGCTGCTGGCTGATGGATGCGAACTGTGGACCATCAGATGTCCTGTGGCCTTCGTCGGGCGTGGAAGTCGCTTTGGGTTGACGTTGTTGCCCTGGGGTGTCCCCTGTCACCAGTGGTAGCAAACTTGTTTATGCAGGACTTTGAAGAGAAAGCACTGGAAACTGCAGCATTGAAGCCTATGTGCTTTTACAGATACGTTGATGACACATTCGTGATATGCCTGCATGGAAGGGAAAAACTTCAAGAGTTTCTCATCGAGGAGGACATCGAAAGGGTGCAAAAAAGGGCAGCTCGTTTTGTATTATCACGTAGTAGGGGAGAGAGTGTGGCAGATATGATACGCGAATTGGGATGGAAGTCATTACAGCAAAGACGTTTTTCGTCGCGGCGAGATCTATTTACGAAATTTCAGTCACCAAATTTCTCTTCCGAATGCGAAAATATTTTGTTGAGCCCAACCTACATAGGTAGGAATGATCATCAAAATAAAATAAGAGAAATCAGAGCTCGAACAGAAAGGTTTAGGTGTTCGTTTTTCCCGCGCGCTGTTCGGGAGTGGAATGGTAGAGAGATAGTATGATTGTGGTTCGACGAACCCTCTGCCAAGCACTTAAATGTGAATTGCAGAGTAGTCATGTAGATCTGAATTCTCTGCATCCTAACATCAAATTCACCATGGAGGTGGAAGAGAATGGTGAACTCCATTTTCTGGACGTTCTAGTCAAGCGCAAAGCAGATAGCACTTGGGGACACAGTGTATAAAGGGAAGAAACCCACACAGATCTGTATCTCCACGCTACCAGCTGCCATCATCCTTCACAGCCTGAGGGTGTACTGCGAACACTGGTTCACAGGGCCCGCGCAATATCGGAGGAGGAAAGCCTACAAAGAGAACTTAACCACCTTAAGGACGTTTTCAAGAAGAACGGATATAACGAGAGTCAAATTCGATGTGCTTCCAGGCAGAATGCACAAGCCCAGCAGAGTGAGAACGAAGAGGACGAGAAGACAATGGCGTACCGGCCTTACGCCGGCAAAGTATCCAACAAAATCGGCAGAATTCTGGCTCGGTGAAACATCAAATGTGTCTTCCGCCTACCTACGAAAACGCGTGCCCTGCTAGGTACAGTAAAAGATGACCTGGGGCTCCGCAAACCGGGTGTTTACCGTATTTCGTGTAAATGTGGTAAGGCATACACCGGGCAAACTGTACCGACAATCGAAGAAAGATGCCAGGAACACAGAAGGCACACTGAACTGAAGCAGCCTACAAAATCTGCGGTTGCGGAGCATTACATGGATACTGGAGATACTATGGAGTACGCGAAGACGGAAGTTTTACGGCAGGCCTCGTCTTTTTTGGGACTGTGTTCTGAAGGAGGCGATTGAAATACGTGTAGGTGATGGGCTGATCAACAGAGACGCCAGGTTCAACCTCAGCAATGCCTGGTACCCAGCACTCAACCAACTAAAAGCACAACGCCAACCCAAAGCGACTTCCGCGCCCGACGAAGGCCGCAGGACATCTGATGGTCCACAGTTCTCATCCAGCAGCCAGCAGCTCGCCCCTCCCCACCACCACTCCACGCAGCGCCGCTTGCGGCCTGACGCGGGGGATGGAGTGGGGAGCGATCAGAGTATAAAATGGAGGAGATTCAGCAGAGACGCTCAGTCTGCAGGTATCACCTGAAGATGACGGCAAGATACGCTGTCGAAATATCGTGGTTTGAAAACGACTGTACCCGGCTGGAGACCCAAGAACAGTGCAAACAGTTAATTCGCCAGGTAATCCTAAGATCACACAACGTTTGTTTTATTTAAAAACTGTAATGGTTCTCATAGCACGTTCTCGTAGATGCTTCACACACTAGTAATGGGTACTCATAACAGAGCATATGTAAACCTAGCATCATTGTAGGATATGTTCTGGGTTCAAATAGTCTGACGCATCAGGCTTTCATGAAGACAGCCACGGGTTCTGGAGACACTGATCATGCCAGACTCTAGTCGTGCTCTTCGTACATCGTAAGCTCAGTGCTATGACCAAAGGAAACATGACTGAACGATATTTCTTGCCTTCAGAAAATTTCATGGTCCAGTACATTAACAATTTCTAAATAAATAGAGTTCCTGTGGGACATATGACCAGGTTTGTGACTGGATGGACACAGCATGATATCCTGGTTGAATAGTCACCTTCGACATTGACGTAGTATCCGAATTTTATATTAATGATGCACACTGATGGTTCTGCGGGCAGTATCAGTTGCAATCAGGCTTTTCACATGTGATGCAGTTATCTATGAGGAAATTGCATGCTGTACCATAACCAGTAATACCCAGATAGTTCTCTAAGAAAATCTGCCTAGTGCAAAGAGAGACATGGGGAGATTCCGGTCGAGACCGATGAAAACATGGAACTGTTTTTACATAATTTGCATCGAAGTGTATACATTATGCCTGCAAAAGGAATTTTTTGTCGTGAAAGTGTTTTACAAGTTACAGGAAGTTGAACGAAACCGCGCACCGAGCAAAATATTGGCAGCTGCAAGTGTTCGATGAATTAGTTCAAGAAAAGATTCGATTAGTACACGAATTTTTGTCCAATGAATATTTCCTTAAAAGATGCACCAGTATCAATACTCCATATGTCAACAAGAGCTTCAGTGCGTGCATTTGGAAACTTGTACCGTAACATTCTACCATGGGGCAGAAGCTGTTGACATAGCAGCATATATAACTGCAGCTATATTCAGCGATGGTTATTCGCCTATGCTTAAGACCACGAACGTTTTAGGAACCTCATAGGGACGGAGTGTAAAAACTTCGCGGAGTTCTCTGAGGAAACGCGCGGCAGTCGCGGAGCAAGGAATTCCTCACTTTTTTAAAATAGCTCGGACTGAAACAAATACAGCACCAAATTCAGCATCAGAGCATGTTTGAGGAAGAAGATGACTCTATGGCCTTGGTATTGCAGATTCACCATGATTTTTGAAACAACTTTTTTTTGTTACTCTCAAATTTAAACGCATTGTTCTTGAAACAATATTTTTTGATGCGAAGCATTCTAGAGCCCCAACACATTAATCGATTCATTTCACTTCTTTAACTAAAGATAATTAAATTTAGGAGTTATGGCGTGAGCGTTTTCTATTGGAATTTTAAATATTTTTTATACATTTCAATTTAAGAAAAACATGCCAAGAAACTTATGTGTTTCTCAAATAGCTACAATCCCATCGTGATGGCCCCGCAGATTCATTCTAATGTAAGAAGTTTCTATTTTATAGGTTTCAAAAATAGCCTCGAGTCTATACAATGCTTCTCGCGAACCAGGCTGTTCAGCCATCATTTCTAATTTGTTATAAGATAAAAAAATTATAAAAGGATGCATGTATCATAATTTCGATAAAAAAAGCCTGTATAAAAAACGAATTCTAAACTTCACCCAACATCTCCTTAACACTGACGTATATAAAGTTGTGCAGTTCTAGAAACGTGTCAGATAAATGGAATATTCATGGTTTAAGGAATTAATGGCTCACAGCTAGAGTGAGACAAGTCACACAGACATTTGGGGAAAGAGTTGTTGTACTTAGACTCATTGTTAACATTTTCAAATTCGGATGCATTTGGTGAATATATTTGTAATTAAGATGCAAATAAAATGGTTAATTATTTGTACACTTTATCAGAATATTTATTCTTTCATAAAGTACAAGCTACCTAGCATTATTATGTCATCAAACATTGATGCGTAGAAAGACACACAACAGAGTTCATACTAATTTATCTGTTTCCAGTTCTGTACTGAAGAGGAACACAAACATCCCATTTCAAATCCTAATCAGCTTGTAAGTCCAAACATTTAGAATGTTCTGAGTAATTTACTAACTCGTGTTTATGTGTTCGGCTTATCTTTAATGGTATTCCATTGGTTGTTAAGAACTGCACTTTACAATGGAACTAACATACATCACTCGGAAGGTAAATATGGCTCGCCGACATATTGCGTTTTATTAACTACCGTGAATACAGTCTCTCTTGGACGGACAATGTGTATAAATTAATAACATGTCAAGACAGGTAGCAGAGTCATTTTATGTACTTCGTTTTTTCTTCAGCACACAGTATCCTGCACTCTGCATTTCTCCTTATTGCAGACCTGACTGATGACGATATCACGGCGCAGGCGCTCGTATTTTTCTTCGGCGGCTTCGACACCGTGTCGACACTGCTGACCTTCTGCAGCTACCTGCTGGCCACACACGAGGACGTGCAGCGGCGGCTGCAGAGGGAGGTGGACGAACTGATGCAGAAGAGTGGGGGGCAGCCCAGCTACGAGCAGGTCCTGGGCTGCCAGTACCTCGACATGGTGCTCTCTGGTGAGTCCTACATCAGTGGAGTTAATATACGAGGGCGGTTCAGAAAGTAACCTCCGATTGGTCACAGTGCGGGTTGTGGGGGGAGTAGCGACGCCATCTGTGCGTTCACGCACTCAACAGGTCAGTCGGCATCAAGCCGTGGTCGAGTGAACGTCGTACCTGCGCTAGTTTAGTTTTTGTGGCAGTTTGAAATGTGTGCTGCAATAGAAAACCCCGCCAAATGTGAAGTGCGTGCTGTCATAAGGTTTTTTACAGCCAAAGGATATTCTGCAGCAGCTATTCATCGTGAGCTTTGTGCCGTGTATGGACCAAGAGTTATGAGAGAAGGAGTTGTCCGTGAATGGGTACGTTTATTTAAAAGTGGACGAGAAAACGTTCATGATGAAGAGAGGAGTGGTAGACCATCATTGGTGACTGACGAACTCGTTCAGACAGTTGATGCAAAAGTTCGTGAAAATCGACGTTTCTCAATGTCGGAGTTGTCTACTGGTTTTCCACAGATTTCTAAGACTCTCTTGTACAAGGTAGTGACAGCAAGATTGGGTTACCGTAAGTTCTGTGCACGATGGGTGCCCAAAAATCTTACCGACCACCACAAAACTCAAAGAATGGCCTCTGCATTAGACTTTCTGTCACGTTATGAGGACGAAGGAGAACCATTGTTAAACAGAATCGTGACCGGTGACGAAACCTGGATTAAGTACTCGTACGTGAACCCTGAGACAAAAGAACAATCAAAGATGTGGGCACATTCAAATTCGCCTACCAAACCAAGAAAAGCCTCGCAAGATTTTTCTGCCAGAAAACTGATGGCAACGGTGTTTTGGGATGCCAAAGGGGTGTTGTTGGTTGAATTCATGGAACGTGGTACGACCATTAATCAAGACGTGTACTGTGAAACAATAAAAAAGTTATGACGGGCTATACAGAACAAACGCCGTGGTATGCTGACTTCCGGTATCGTTTTTTTGCACGATAACGCCCGTCCTCACTCTGCTCGCAGAACAACGGCCCTTCTTGAGTCCTTCAAGTGGGACGTTATCAACCATCCACCTTACAGCCCAGACCTGGCGCCAAGTGATTATCACCTCTTCATGCATTTGAAGAAATGGCTCGGGTCACAGCGGTTTGATGACGACGAAGAGCTCAAAGATGCGGTCACAGGCTGGCTCCAGGCACAAGCGGGTGATTTTTATGCAGAAGGAATTTCAAAGCTTGTGAAGAGATACGATAAGTGCCTCAATCGCTATGGAGACTATGTAGAAAAATAGTGCAAAGATGTAGTTGTAAGATGTATATATTAAAATATTTTTATTTAACTTGGTGTATTTTTTTAAATCAACTGGAGGTTACTTTCTGAACGGCCCTCGTAGATTATAGCACAAGGTCGCATCTTACTGCTGTTAATTGTAAAAGACCGAGTACAAACTTCCGTTATGTGCAATACCAACAATTGCCAGGAAGTGGCTGTTTCCTGAGTAGCTATGTTCCACATAATTCTCTGGCATGAACAGTTTAAGCTCGGGCAAAGAAAGATCCTGGACAACGGTCCTATACAGTGTGTTTTATTGTCATTTGTCAAAGTGATGGAACCATTTTCACCACCGTAGGCTGTCAGTTTCATTCCTTTAATGGATATAAAGTACTTTATTTGCCAGCTTTCCCCCTAAGGCCAGTTTCAAAAGTCTGCAAAGTAATACCAAAGACACATTAGTGAACAACATTAAGCATACATATTACAATTGTTATTTATATTATTTAAATTATATTTGTGTGTGTGTGTGTGTGTGTGTGTGTGTGTGTGTGTGTCACATTTAACAATTTTTTTTCATGTCATGTGGGGACAGGCATGCACCCATACATACCCTTTATTGTTTTTTAATCCATGTTTCTTGGCGTCAGGTGGGGATGAGTGTTTATTTTATTTATTTCTTGAACATTTGTGGTTAACTTATCAGGAACTTTGTGTTGGTGCATAAGACACCTTCAGCTAATGAAGTAGCTCATATTTTCACTGCACTAGTGATCAGGGTACTTTATAATGGTGCTATGGGAATGAGCAGTGTCTGACCTCATATTCGTCTATGAAACATTGAGACTCTCAACTGGTCTACTTTATTATGTAATTTTGTCGACCGCTTCCTGGTCGCTTCATTTATTGTGTCCATATATAGTTCTTTATTCACATGAAGTGCTGAGTGCTATTGACAAGTGATTTCAGATCGATTCCGTATTTCTGGATTTCCAGAAGGCGTTTGACACTGTACAATACAAGAGGCTTGTAGTGAAATTGCATGCTTATGGAATATCATCTCAGTTATGTGACTGCATCTGTGATTTCTTGTCAGAGAGGTCACAGTTCGTAATAATTGACAGAAAGTCATCGAGTAAAACAGAAGTGATTTCTGGTGTTCCCCAAGTAGTGTTATAGGCCTTTTGCTGTTCCTTATCTATATAAACGATTTGGGAGACAATCTGAGCAGCCGTCTTTGGTTGTTTGCAGATAACGCTGTCGTTTATCGACTAATGAAGTCATCAGAAGATCAAAACAAACTGCAAAATGATTTAGAAGAAATATCAGAATGGTGCGAAAAGTGGCAGTTGACCTTAAATAACGAAAAGTGTGAGGTCATCTACAAGAGTCTAATCTGAAAGCAGTAAATTCAACTAAATACCTAGGTATTACAACTGCGAACAACTTAAATTGGAAGGAACACATAGAAAATGTTGTGGGGGAGGCTAACCAAAGAATGTGTTTTATTGGCAGGACACTTAGAAAATGTAACAGACCTACTAAGGAGACTGCCTACACTATGCTTGTCCATCTTCTTTTAGAATACTGCTGTACAGTGTGGGATCCTTACGAGATAGGACTGATGGAGTACATAGAAAAAGTTCAATGAAATGGAGCACGTTTAGTATTATCGCGAAATATGGGAGAGAATGTCACAGAAATGAGGATTTGTGATGGACATCATTAAAAGAAAGACGTTTTTCGTTGCGACGGAATCTTCTCACGAAACTCCAATCACCAACTTTCTCCTCCAAATGTGAAAATATTTTATTGACACTGACCTACATAGGGAGGAACGATCACCAAGATAAAATAAGGAAAATCAGAGTTCATACGGAAAGATATAGGTGTTCATTCTTTCTGTTGTGACTTGGCAAGACAGCCAAGCCACTATGAGATAGCCGAAAGGCACGCATTTAAGCTCACACAGGCTGGCGTGAGGTCTGAAACGGTTAAAGGAGTTGAGTCTAGTAAAAAAAGTACGTAGCTTCTGGAATACTTAACTTTAATCCATAATTGGTATACATCGGTCTGACAGTACATGCATCACAAGATAAATAGCAATTGATAATGGCGCCTTGCTAGGTCGTAGCAAATGACGTAGCTGAAGGCTATGCCAACTATCGTCTCGGCAAATGAGAGCGTAATTTGTCAGTGAACCATCGCTAGCAAAGTCGGCTGTACAACTGGGGCGAGTGCTAGGAAGTCTCTCTAGACCTGCCGTGTGGCGGCGCTCGGTCTGCAATCACTGATAGTGGCGACCCGCGGTTCCGACGTATACTAGCGGACTGCAGCCGATTTAAAGGCTACCACCTAGCAAGTGTGGTGTCTGGCGGTGACACCACACTTTCCACGCGTTAAATGAGACTGGAATAATAGAGAATTGTGAAGGTGGTTCGATGAACCCTCTGCCAGGCACTTAAATGTGAGTTCCAGAGTATCCATGTAGATATAGATGTAGATGTAGATGAGCTCGTTATGTAGATCAACTCTTCTGGTATAATGGCTGGCACTAAGTTTTAACCCGCCTGGGAGTACGAATGGGTGGTGTACTTTATACTGACTTCTCGTTTCATGACCATGCATCCTGTCCACACCACGTACCTGATAATCCCGCGGTGGTCGTACTGTTCTGCTCCACACTGCTATTGGCTTGCCTGAAATTATCTATCGAAATATGCAAGCGGATTTAGGGGAGCCACTCAACGTTAAAACACAGCACTGTCCTATGTCTGGTATGAACATCTATATTATGAGACGATATGTAAACCACAGGTTGCACTGTTTACACTCTAAATCGTAAATGTTTATCCCAATTAACAATCTTGATGATTAACAGTCCAAAATACCATTCGGACGAATGTACGCGTAACCGACACGACATGGATGATTCTTGATGACACGGAAGTCGAATGATTGAACGACAATTCTTGCACTCGTCACACATACAGATATCTGGTAATAGTCCTCCTTGTCACTAATAATGATATAACACTGTTCATAAAGTTAATTTTTCACTTCTCAGTTCTCACTTGTACGCGCGTGCACACAACCATCATGGCGCGGTTGATTGTTGATAATGCGGAAACGCGATGATCGAGCGCACGTCCTCACGCTCGCTACAAGACACTCGCACTTGTTTGTACTCTTTTGTGGAAACTAATTTTTGCTGATTCACTTAAGTTCATTCTGAGAGACCGAACATGGCGCAGGTGATTGATACTGTACGGTACGACACGCAACAAGAGGATACACAAATACATTATCAGCAGCACTGCTCATTTTAAATTACTTCTTGACGCACATTCCTCTGAATCATTTACTTATTTTATCACTTTACTGTAGTAACACTTGTAGCAACACTTCAACTTCCATACTAACAATGCATCTCACATGCAGAGCTACACACTACACAACATAACAGTTTCGTGTCTCGCTTTCGACTCGACAGATGTGGCTGCCCGCAAAGATACTCCACAAGTAAGCCCGCAAAGATACTCCACAAGTAAGCCAGCGATATGACAATACGCTTACATTCCCGCACGAAAAAGTTTTCGAATTGTCGAAGAGAATATCGAAATATAGAAAATTCTCTACTGCAGGGGGTTACAGAGATGGTGTGAGGGGGAGGGGGTGTGTATACTGCCCCATCCAACAGTTATATACCATTACCACATTGTGGACAAGACATGAGTTACACATAATCATGGAAACATAAAGAACAGTTGTCAAATATGCAAAATTTTACATAATAAAAGAACCCTACCTACAGTGCAACCTGTATAGCAAAACACAGTTACAATAGAGTGGATCATCAAGTAGCTAATACAATAAGACACAAAATATTAAGTCCCTGAAATAGAAACTTTTACAAATACAATAGGGTAGATATGACAGATAGGTGACTGAAAGAAAGAGATAAAAAAAAATCAGTAGAAAAACACATGCATTCACTGCTACTCTTGGTAGACAATATCGCTGGTGACACTACCAGGCAAACACTGAAGAACCTCCATCAGCACTAGGCTGTCAAAATCCAGGGAAAAGAAAAAATTATTATTTCACTACTCACAACACTGCATCACAAGTGAGCGTTCTTTACAATGAAAGGGATCGGGAGTGAATGTAGCATCGATGCTGTGTTGGCCGGCAGATGTGGAGTATAGTCATCAGCTCGCCACTGTCGCCTCATGGTAATCCGTCAATTGTCGTACATGAAACAGTTTAATGGCGCTCTCAGTGTTGCCCCAGCAATGCCTATTCAACTTAGCCTTAGTCTGTTTCTACTACAGTAGACGTTACGATGTTCTATGATGATGATGATGAGTCCCATACAGAGCATAGGGGAGCAACGCGGGAAACCCGCGCTGCCTTACTAGGCAACGTCCTAGTGGAGGTGGTTTGCCATTGCCTTCCTCCGAACGATGTTGTATATGACATAATAAACACATAGACTATTAAGAAGAAAAAAAATATATGGATGTCCTGTAAGTTAAATTTAGTTACTAAGGGAATGGTACAAAAAATAGTAGCAATCATTAAGCAGGAGTAGTAAGAAACTTTTAAATGAAAACTTTTGGATAGCACAACCTATGTACACTAGACACTAGTAATCACTCAAACCATCTCACTGTGCGGGCAAGAAGAAATGTAATACATATAATCTAGGTTACACAGATAGAAGGTGAAAAGAAAGAAAAAATTTGCATATGGCCTAGTTAAATCTCACTCGATTCGAGTGTCCTCATGTAACCTCATAATAATCAGAAATTAATGTCTGTACTTAAGGACAATAGCGGCTGACATGTGTACAGATTCAGACACATCACAATATATCACTGTCATTAATCTTGCTCACTATAGTTTAATGTTTTCCACTTGGTGTTTGCCCTTTTGGCATGACGTATGCTGTTGATTACACCCTCAAAATTTGTTATATACGCTTTCCAATTTCGCACCTGGTCATCCGATGCATCGTGCCTTGTGTTCTGATATCCGTAGCCACCATGGACGCCTCTGTGACCACCATGGCCACAGAAACCACCGTAATGTCTCCTGTCATTACAATTATTCCAATGTCGTCCACTATGTCTATTGTCATGGTTTGAATGGGTATTTGTATTGGTTTCATTGTTCCCTGATACTCTTCTATCATCTTTTCCTCCTCCTGTTCCTTGTGATTCATACAACGGGTTTAATTGTCCTGAGACTAATTTCATTGTCTCTACATCATCCTTAGGGATAGCTAGCAACTTATCCTGAACTCCAGTTGGTAGCTTACTTATGGTCAGAGACACTATTGCTTCTGTCATCACTGGTTCACCTAAATACAAGTTCCTGTCATAATTATCTTGAAAAAATTTCTTTAATTTCTGGTCATGCCCTCTCTCAAACCTTCTACCCTGGTGTGGACTGTTATGTACTCAATTTTGCTTCTGTCTCGACCAATATTGTTGCATAAACTCCTTTTCAGATTCTGCAAAGGTTGTACCCTTATGTCCTATTCTCATACCCCAGGTAAGAGCTTCACCTTCCATTCTTGCTGCAACGAAGCGTACCTTTCTTTGCTCGACCCATAATTCAAGTAACACGCCCTTAAATTGATCTAAAAAATCTTTAGGATGCCATCCCCTATGTGGTTTGAAGTTCTTAAAATTCCCTCATCATTTGGTATACCAATTTAGCTACCACCAGCAATGCTTCCATCACATAATAGTGATTTCATTTCACTCTTCACCTGCTGACCGACCTGTTCTTTAGTCTTTCCTACCTCACTGTACACCTCTTCTACTCACCATGCGTAAGCGTCCTGGTTTAGCGCAACAGCTGATATCCTGTGTTTACAGTGTTTCACTTCCTCATCTAGTGGTTCAAAATGCTCAACGTAAGCCTAGACCTAATTTTAGTAATTTCTCCCTTCACTTCTTTGACATCTGACTCTACCTTTTCAAAACGTTTAGTATTGCCTGCAACATTCTCCTCTACCGGAACAGTAAGTTCATCCATCCTCTGATGACTTGACTCATCCAGTTTCCTTAGAGCCTCATTAGTCTCGTCGATCTTTTTACTGAGTCGTTCGTTCATGTGCTCTAACAATCGCTTAATATCTTCCATTAATTGTTTATTTTCTTGAAATAATCATTTCTGGTCGTCTACTGATCACCAAATATCTTCTTTTTGGCACATAATATCTTCCCTCTGATGCATAATATCTTCCCTCTGGTGCTTAATGTCTTCCTCTATTGGTTTGTTACTATTCAATAATATTTTGAGCATGTCAACGATAGACAGGTCAGACCAAAGTATACAATCATCTCGTTTGGGCGTCTCCATGATTGGTGACGACACTGCATTAGGACTTCCCATCTTTGCTAATAAACTACTGTCACCTATACCGGAATCCTTCGACATTTCACTACTACTTGCTTCTGTTTTCGTCCCCACCTGATTACTTTCACCTAAAGAGATTGCTTTCACATCCCTCTTACTGCAGTTGCACCAAGCTCACTACTTGCCATATTGAACCACTGTAAAGTCACCCAAGCAAAAAATAAACAAATCACAGTAACACTCGTAGCATAGACTCGATAGCAATATCCACAACCAAACTACAGCGCCGTACACATTCAAAGCTGTAATTCGCGCTCAGAAGCACACATAACAAACAAGATCACGTAAAAGAAAAAGAAAGGAATTAAATATAAGCTGACGTAAATGTAGTTCTGCAATTGTATTAACTGTTATTAAAAATTAGACCACTAAATAAGCAGGGTCTGACAGTGACATTTACTTTACTATACGGTCGGCAAGTAAGCAATGTCTCGTAATTCTGGTTATATAAAAGAATTTAAAGCTGTCACTGTTTGTAATTACGTAATTATAGAATGCAATCTGCACTGCCAGTTAATTACTCTCGTTGCTTCAGTTGCGTGAGGTAACGTTGTGAAGCGCGACTTACTTTGCGTTGTCTTCTGGCTCCGTAGTCGCGGCTGTTGCGTAGCGCCGACTCAGTTGCCGCCGTCTGGCTGTCAGCACTGCACCCTCTCTGCAAAGCGTGCTAATATTTGCTGCCTCCCTCCTAGGCGCCGATCACGTCGTATACGGTGATCGCTATCAAAAAGTTTTTACTTTTGCCCATAGGTGCCACTAGCGTCGTCTTCCGTAATGGCTGCCAAATAACTGTTCCCTTTCGCACATAGATGCCGCTAGCGCCGTCAAAAGTGCACCACCGTGGAGTATGTTTACTTCGTAGCACTAGTTCTTTGCTCTGTCATGGATCGGACGAGTATATACACTGTGTCACAAGTTCTTTGACGTACACATCCCACAGCTCGCATAACGTCACTCAATAATGTAAACTAACAATCAGTGTTTGTACATAAATGGTTGACTTTCCTAATAAATTATGCGGCACTTCTTATCCGAAAATTGCAAGTCATGAACACACGTCGCCATGTAACACGCCCGAGAGTACGAATGGGTGGTGTACTTTAAACTGACTTCTCGTTTCGTGACCGTGCGCCCTGTCCACACCTCACGTACCTGGTAATCCCGCGGCGGTCGTATTGTCCGGCTCCACACTGCTGCTGGCTTGCCTGAAATTATCTATCGAAATATGCAAGCGGGTTTAGGGGAGCCACTCAACGTTAAAACACAGCACTGCCCTATGTCTGGTATGAACGTCTATATTATGAGACGATATGGAAACCACAGGTTGCAATGATTACACTCTAAATCGTAAATGTTTATGCCAATTAACAATCTTGATGATTAACAGTCCAAAATACCATTCGGACGAGCGCACGCGTAACTGACACGACGCGGATGATTGTTGATGATGCGGAAACGCGGTGATCGAACGCACGTCCTCACGCTCGCTACAAGACACTCGCACTTGTTTGTACTCTTTTGTGGTAACTAATTTTTGCTGATTCACTTCAGTTCATTCTGAGAGACCGAACACGGCGCAGGTGAATGATACTGTAAGGTACGACACGCAACGAGAGGATACACAAATACATTATCATCAGCACTGCTCATTTTAAATTACTTCTTGACGCACATTCCTCTGAATCATTTACTTATTTTATCACTTTACTGTAGTAACACTTGTAGCAACACTTCAACTTCCATACTAACAATGCATCTCACATGCAGAGCTACACACTGCACAACATAACAGTTCCGTGTCCCGCTCTCGACTCGACAGGCGTGGCTGCCCGCAAAGATACTCCACAAGTAAGCCAGCGATATGACAATACGCTTACAAAGTATCCATCGAAGTATCATATTTTGTTCTAGTTGAAGGCGATTGATCTGTGTTTAGCTAGCCATACCATAAACAGTGCTACCGTACAGAATTTTTAAAAAGGCTGTAGCTTATACATTCGTAATTTGACTGTGGTGCTTAGGTCTGAGCTTTTAAAAAAGGAGAAAGTTTCTTATCCATTCCAATGGTTTTGTCTCTAGCCATACCCCAAACACAGCTGCCGTACAGCATTTTTGAAAGGACTGTTGCTTTATACAGTCGTAATTTGGCTGTGGTGCTTAGGTCTGAGCTTTTAAAAAATAGAAGAGTCTTCTATCCATTCTAATGGCATTGTTTCTAAGATATTCTATATGCGTAAGGAGGAAGAATTGTTTGTGTAGTGTAGCCCATAAGTATGTCGCCTTAGTACTCCGTGAAATGTCTTGTCCATTCAGTCTCAGTGCAATAGGCATCTGCGGGTGTTTTTTACTGAAGTAAACGGCAGTCGTCTTGGTCGGGTTTAAATGTACTTTGTTGATCTTGCACCCCGTCGCTGTAGCGTCGAATTGTTGGAAATTTGTAAATTTGTGGTAAGGTCTTATGGGACCAAACTGCTGAGGTCATAGGTCCCTAAGCTTACACACTACTTAATCTAACTTACGCTAAGGACGACACACACATCCATACCGCGCCGCTACCCCTCGCGGCTCCAGTTATTCTAGCAGTCGTCTGACATTGACCCGGATGTGTCTTTCGCTGGTAAAGCAGGCCGTATCGTGAGCAAACTGCGCTATTTGCACTCCAACGGCTGTTGGTATCTCGTTGACGTAATTAATGAATAATAGGAGTCAGAGAACCGATTCTTGGGGTAGGCCCGCTCTTGCCGGGTGTCAGTCAGATGGTTGGCCTCGGATTGTTACGATCATTTTTCTGACTTCCAGCTAATTAGCAATGAGTTTGCTGTAACAAGTTGGTACTGACGTTTGTTGTTCCAGTTTCCGGTTCAGGTGTTCTCTCCAAACCGTGTCCTATGATTCTCCTATGTCTAGAAAATTGTAGCGGAGGCACTGGTTGTGTTAAGGTTCTTTGTAACATGTTCTGCTAGTCGTAATAATTGCAGCTCCAAACTGCCCAAACTGTAGCATCAGCCACTAGACATTCAAGGAAACGGGTGTAGATAACGCTTTACAAGGTTTTACTCATCCCGCTGAAGATGCTAGTAGGTCTGTAATTTGTAGCTATTGTTACATCCAGCCCTGGCTTTGGGTTAGGCAACCGCTGTAAATTCCATTTAACAGAACTAGAAGTTATCTTAGCAAGTTCCTGAAGTGGAGGTTGCTTATTCTGTCAGTGCCTGGTGCCTTCCTAGCCTGGAGTTTCTTCTTTACCATTCTTACCTCTTTTGGTGCAGGGAGGCTTGGTTGCGATGTATCGTCTTTTGTCATAGTCCGCTTCACAAGTTGGTTGGTGGTATATTCGTACTCTTTCTGGGCTACGTTTAATGGTTCCCTCAGTAATGTTGTCTGCTGTTCGAAGGATGTTGCAAATGTTTCCGCTTTGGTCAGTGGGTCTGCGGTTAGTACCTGCGGGGGTTTGGGTAGGTTCCACAGGAGTTGAGTCGGTTCGTATAATTTTAACTCGTTTCCATTCATCTTTCGTCTGGAGTAGGAAGGTGAATAAGAGGACAATTTACGCGCCTTCTGTATTTTTCGTGTTATACAGTCCACCGCATAGTCGATCTGGTCCGGTGCCTGGACCTCCAGTGTTGTTTCTGAGGTGTCTTTTAAATTGTGCCCAGTTATTTTCTTAGCGCATTCTTCGGGACTGTGCGTGGTTTTTTCCTCCGAAGTGTTGCCAGAAGTCGGCCGAGGTGGCCGAGCGGTTGTAGGCGCTACAGTCTGGAACCGCGCAACCGCTACGATCACAGGTTCGAATCCTGCCTCGGGCATGGATGTGTGTGATGTCCTTAGGTTAGTTAGGTTTAAGTAGTTCTAAGTTCTAGGGGACTGATGAATGGTTCAAATGGCTCTGAGCACTATGGGACTTAACAGCTGTGGTCATCAGTCCCCTAGAAC
The DNA here is from genome assembly GCF_023898315.1 of Schistocerca nitens. Lineage (NCBI taxonomy): Eukaryota > Metazoa > Arthropoda > Insecta > Orthoptera > Acrididae > Schistocerca > Schistocerca nitens. The sequence goes on along the minus strand of NC_064615.1, from coordinate 684,273 downwards.
TCAGAACTACTTAAACCTAACTAACCTAAGGACATCACACACATCCATGCCCGAGGCAGGATTCGAACCTGCGACTGTAGCAGTCGCACGGTTCCGGACTGCGCGCCTAGAACCGCGAGACCACCGCGGCCGGCGGGACTGATGACCTCCGAAGTTAAGTCCCATAGTGCTCAGAGCCATCTGAACCATTTTTTTTGTTGCCAGAACAGGGTCGTGGTTGCACGATAAATCGTTTGTAGTTACCAACTGAGGGTCGATTCCGAGTTCTTCAGTGATAACAATATCTAATACATCTGGATGATGGTGGGTATGACATGGAGTATGAGTTGGTTCGAGTGGGCCTCAAATCATCAAGTCTAATTCCTGTTCTCGGCGAAGAAGTTCGAGGGCCTCTCGGGTTGTTTACTCTTGAGAGTCAAGTGCTTCGCGTTCCAGTCACCTCCAATGCACGTCATTCCGTGTGGCGCCAAGAAGTTTCTTATGTTCTGTTTGATTAATTGGGGTGCTGGTCGGAGGTATATCACAACTAGAGCCATGTCTCCTAGGTCTGTCCAAATGGTACTGCTCCAGTTTTCGCAGTTGTGGTGGGTCCACTTCTCGATGGCTTATGGCGCGGTTGAGGCAGATAGCTGTGCCCCCACCTCATCGTAGTTGTCCATCTCTACAATATCCTACCATATTTTGAAGCTTAAAAAAATGGTTCAATGGCTCTGAGCACTGTAGGACTTAACTTCTGAGGTCATCAGTCCCTAGAACTTAGAACTACTTAAACCTAACTAACATAAGGACATCACACACATCCATCCCGAGGCAGGATTCGAACCTGCGACACTAGCGGTCGCGCGGTTCCAGACTGTAGCGCCTAGAACCGCTCTACCACTCCGGCCGGCTTGAAGCTTAAAGCTTTCAGTCAGTCGGAGGTGGGTATCGAACAGAAGAACAATACCAGTTTTATATAGTGTAATGAAATCCTCTAATGTAATGAAATCCTGTAATTAATTCTTTTGTGGTGAACACCTGTTGCCTTCCATATACAGATTCGAAGGTCCTGTGTTTGTGTGTCCGTGATATTATCCTGACTCTTCGATTTGCTCTAGGGTTTCTACCAAGATAGCTGTTTTTGACAGCTTGTCTTTTGCTGCCAGCATTCGTTTCCCATGGAGGATCAGTTTGTGTAGATAATTCTGACTGCTTAGAAGTTTTAAGACCGTAGTAACTTCGTTAAGAGCTGTATCTGAGTCTTTATCTCGAAGCATCCGTGTTGGTTTATTGTTCTCCTTGAAGTGTTGAAGTAAACGTACGTTCCCCACTTGTTTCTCTCGTTGTTGGAATCGGGTTTCAGTGCATGTTTCGGTGCGTTGGTGGTGGCGGTAGTTGAGCTCCCGACCTTGCCTTGTCGGGTATCACCGGTTTGACGATGTTAGCTGTGGGTTGAAACTCAATGCATATCTCCACATTTAACACACCTTGCAGCTAACCAGCAGTAACTGGCGCTTTCAGTCCAGGGTTGGCAGCGTTTACACTGTGAAGGTTCATTTCGTGATCGATAATCTTTCACTGGCACTTTTGTCGAAAGTACATAGAGTACTAAGTAAAAGGTATAAGACCTTTGTCCATGCGGTAGTGTCACAGCATCTACGGCTAGTGGGCGGAGTTCACCCGGCTTCTTGTGTTTCAACTGGTGCACGTCATTAATAGTGAAACCATGCTATTGCAAGTATTGTGGAACTTCTTTTTTTGTGACTGACGGTGGTAGACCCTTAACTACCGCCTTTAGGTCCCTGATCTTGATATCTTGATACTTATGGAACGGTAATTTTTGTTCCCGGAAAAGAGAAGACACCTTCTGATAGTTTTCATTTGTATCGACGTAAAATTTCATTCCATCTCCTGTATAAGCTGTTCTTAAGCTTCCACTAATTCGTGCTTTTAGTTCTCTGCATACTTTAACGATATTTTAGCAATTGAAAATTACAATGGGCGGGACTTTTGGCAGCTTCGCAGCCATCAGTAGGCGCGGTGCTTCGGCAGTTGCGGACTCGTGCGGTGGATCTTCAGTCAAAGTATCATATCTACTGGCAATTTCCAATTTTTGCTGGGTGGTTTTCTTCGAGGTTTGCACTGCCTTCCGTCGGGTAGCCTTCTACTTTGGTACAGGTTGGAAAGCCTCATCATCTTGGGATTCTGTAAGGTGATCTGTTGTCTTCCTGGTGCCTTTGACACTTGTGACTACAATGGCGGCAGATGTATCTGACGAGGTTGAAACTTCAGAAATGAATCGGGGTCTTCAAATATTTGTCGTTGAATAGACTGTATTTCCTCCAGTACTTCTTGACATTGACGTCTCTGTTCTGCATCTTTCTCCTCCTGGTGTTTCATTTTGGTGTCTGGAGTGGACCTCGCCTTTAAGCTTCGTTTGTATATTGTCACTCAGTGTTGCGTCCATCTCTGCGTCCGGGGCGCGGGCCATGTCGTTGTCAGGTCGGGAACCTATAAACCTGCAGTCGCTCTCACACGTGTCCGCAGCTCGTTGTCTACAGGTTAGCGTTGCTGCCTCTGGATCACGGTGTCCCGGGTTCGATTCCTGGACGGGCTGTGGATTTTCTCTGCCAGGGGACTGGATGTTTGTGTTGTCCGTATCACTTCATCATCATCATTCGTGACAGTGGCTAGATTGGATTGTGTAAAAATTGAGCTGTGTAAAAATTGGGACTTGGTACGAGTGCCGATGGCCGCGCAGTTGAGTGCCAGACAAACCAAACATGATCGCCCTCACACGTCCGCGAATGTGTTCGTGAAAAACAGGACCACTGCGTAGGTACTTCCGCGAACACGTCCGCGTGATCACGAAAACACGATAACTGACTTACGACGTACGCTTCGGTAAGAACACTTCGATAAACAATCGAAAACTGTGACGACGCATACATATATCAGAATGTTGCAAATATAGTCTTGCCCATACGAATGGGCTTACAAGTACAACTTCCACAGCACGTTGTGTAGGCAAAAACCTTACTAACGGCTGCCTTAATAGTTCTTGCACATTTGATTAATAACGTACTGCATTCTATTCTGCACTCATACACACACGTAACTGTTAGAAATGGGAAACATGCATAAACTAAAGAGTACGCTATGACGTATCATGTTAGAGAGACGAAGTTATCGCCAAAGGAGGCTGCTGTCATGTGATCACAGCGTTGTGCGTACGTCGTTAATTCTGATGAAACTTATTATGCACTCATGTTCAGAAAAAAAAAAAAAAACAGAACACCCTGAACGACTAGAGATGGAACGTTCATGTTCACAGGACGTGTACATTAGTATGTTCTGCAGAAATGATTATCATGTCAGCCATCTTGGTTCAGCAAGTGTCGTGGTGCCTAGTAGGCACAGCGCCCGTCATTGGCCCTGGTAACTTGTTCCACGCGTGATGGCACGGACACGTATAAGACGCGGAGGCGTCCTGTGGTTTACCCATTCTTGGTGCATTCGCCTAGTTCCAAAGTTCATCTGTGGTGATTGGGATCAGGCCGCAGCACTGCAGCCATCGTCTCTCCATACCCCACATATTTTCGATTTGGGACTGGTCTGGTCGTCTGGCAGATCAGGGCAAAAGGCTGACAACCTGTGACACCAAGAAGGCACTTGTTCGTGCAGCAACGTGTCGTCGTTCATTGTCTTGCTGAAAAATGGCGTCTGGGACGTTGTGCAGAAAGGGTGTGGCTACGTGTCGCAGGATGTCCTCCACGTAGGCCACAATGGTCACAGTACCCTGGACCCGCACCAGCGGTGATTTGCGGCTGTACTCAATGGCACCCCTCACCATAAGGCTTGGTGTGGCGCTGTACGTCTTGCGCAAATGCTCCCCCTGTCTGCGGCGAACCAAAATGCGGCCATCATTGTCATACAAACAGAATGTGGAATCGTCCGGAAACGCTACCTGATGCCATTCCTTTTCCCAGTGACGTCGTTCCATCCACCATTGCCATCTAGCATTCGTCAAAGGGAGGCGGAGAAGTTTTGCGACGGATTGTCAGTCCTCATAGTGTAAGACGTGTTACACTGTTCCACAGTTGCGTCACAGCCGACGACGACGCAGATCTGCCCTGCAGTGCTATTCGGATGACGTGACGATCCACTCGGGGGTTGGTCTGGATGGTGCGATCTGACCCATCTGGTAGGGTTCTACGGTCTTCTGGTCACCACAGGGTTATAGTCATGCGTCATACCTATCTGTGGAGTTTTGAAACTATTTACAATACTTTTAAAATTGTTTACAATTGCGTTAAATACTAAAGTGATTTACATTCGTTATTACTGTAGAAAAATAAGTGACATTCTGGTAATATTTTTTTTCTGAAGTGGTCTCACGCGTTCGTTTTTCTAAAATGTTATATTAAAATTAATAATTTTCGTCAGTAGTAAAATTTCAAAAACCGCTTCTATGCACTATTTTTCGAAAGCGAACTAGTGATATCACTTTAGAGAAAAATATTACCAGAATGACACTGCTTTTCATTCAGTAACAACGAATGTAAATAATTTGTGAAAGTCCATTACGCAGAAAGTTTAATAAGAATTGACTTGCACGTAACGCTGTGATCACATGGCAGCAGCTCCCTCTGGCGATAGCTTTATCTCTGCAAAATGACAGCTCTTACCATACTCTTTGGTTGAGGCGTACTTCCCACAATATGTGACAGTTAAGCGTATGTATGAGTGCGGAAAAGTACACAGTGTGCTCTTACATGAATGTACAAGAACTGGTAAATTACCTGTTAGGATTTTTGCCTGCACGATGTATTTTAAAAGTTGTGCTTGTAAGCAGATTCATATGTGGAAGACTACGTATGTTGCTCACTAACGTGTCTTACATGTTTATTGTACTTGTATTACCTATTTCTTGTACATCTGGTGTCGTACTGCAGACATCTGGAAGTGGCTTAACCCCGAAACTGACCAGTAATGTAATTTATATGCTTGATATGTTAAGGGAATAAAATTGACAGCCTACGATGGTTTAGACGGTAAACTGAACAAGAAGAAATTTTGTCATTATTTGTTCAAATTCACCTATCTTTCGGTGGAATTTATGCCATCCCCCAACTAATTTTTTTAATTTTGCTATAATAATAATATTCTTTTCTATCACTTGAAACAATGACTACGTACATTTTTTAAATGGATTTGTACATCTTTATAACGGCATTTGAGAGCTCTTAAGCGAGCGAGTGCTTCAACTCAACGCTTATTAATGTTGGCATTGAAACTATTCGCAAAAAAAGAAAATTGCATTGAGAGCAAGGCGTCTAGAATGTCGTATTTTAGTGTGAACACCACCAAACGGGCTGTCATGCATTGGTTCTTCATTACGTATCCTTTTTTTTTCTTTTTTTTTTTTTTGTCATACGTCTGCTTTGATTCGGCCCGCCACGATTTCCTTTCCTGTGCCAACCTCTTCATATACAGAGTAGCACTTGGAACCTACGTCCTCAGTTATTTGCTGGATGTATTCCAATCTCTGAATTCCTCAACATTTTTTGCTCTAACAGCTCCCTCGGTACCATGGAAGTCATTCCATGATGTCTTAATTGATGTCCTATCACCCTGTCCCTTCTCCTGTGTGTGTTTGTATGTGTTTCCCACATAGTCCTTTCCTCTCCGAGTCTGCACCGAACGTCCTGATTCCTTACCTTATAAGTCCACCTAATTTTCAACATTCGTCTGTAGCACCCAAACTCAGGTACTTCGATACTGTTCTGCTGTGGTTTTCCCATAGTCCATGTTTCTCTACCATACAATGCTGTCCTCCAAACGTAGATTCCCAGAAATTTCTTCCTCAAATTAAGGCCTATTTTTGATACCAGTAGACTTCTCTTTACCAGGAATGCACTTTCTGCCAGTGCTAGTCTGCTTTTGATATCCTCCTTGCTCCGTCCGTCATTGGGTATTTTGCTGCATAGGTAGTAGAATTCCGTAACTTGATCTACTTCGAGACCATCTACCCTCATGTTAAGCTTCTAGCTATTCTTATTTCTGCTACTTCTCATTACTTTTGTCTTTCTTCGATTTACTCCTAATCAGTATTCTGTAGGGCTATTTGCTAGAGTGATTGGAGCAATTCTCTAGTGCTGCTGTAATAGCGAAAGGCCGGCCAGCGTGGTCGAGCGGTTCTAGGCGCTCCAGTCTGGAACCGCGTGACCGCTACGGTCGCAGGTTCGAATCCTGCCTCGGGCATGGATGTGTGTGACGTCCTTAGGTTAGTTAGGTTTAAGTAGTTATAGGGGACTGATGACCTCAGATGTTAAGTCCCATAGAGCTCAGAGCCATTTTTTTTTGTAATAGCGAAAATATCCTCTCTACATCCGGCGGTTTTTGACGGAAGTGGGTAAAGCTACTATCTTGCGGTTGATGAGTGGCAACTACCTCTCCCGTGCTTCACAGCCAGAGGAAAGAGTCTGGGTTTTGCCACTGTTTTTTGAACTCTGCACCTGCAGGAAGAGGGAGACAGAGTGCAGTCCTGTTCTGTGCACCCGCATTCTGTGTTGGGGATCTTGGACTGTGATGTCATAATTAGGCTGCATCAGTTTACCAAAGATGATATGCAAATTGAATTTATATAAATAATGAATGTATTATTATAATGTCCTCTACAATAAAATGTAATTAGCATTTTAATTTACTGCCAAAATTCAATTAACCGCGATAATCTGAATTTCCCACCATTCTTGCTGTGTGGGAGGAGGGGAGGTCATTTCCCAGAGGAGTGATGGTGGGGAAGGTAACTTGTGCCGGCTGGGGAAAATCCATAACGTCATGAGAGGACTAACTGATCAAGTAGTTAATTTACATATTTTAAATGAGATTAAAAGTGGCACAGAAACACCTTTACCCTAGTACTGGAATACAGTAAAGTGAATAAAATCTCCTCGTCTTCCGAGTCGAGCAAGATTCTCGAGCTTTCGATGGTCATCCCCGCCGCCATCGCCATGAGTAAAACCATTGGCTGCAGGGGTTGGGCCAGTATCTTTGATACCCACATTCCGGGGCTCGCATAGTTTTCTGTTTATGTAGCCACGATTGCAGCCTCTGTAACCAGTCAGAGAAGGCCGAAACGAGGCGCGCACGACGGAGAATGCTTGACGCTTGTAGGGAGGTTGGCGCTGCAGTTTCAGATGTGGCGCCACGCTCCCGCTCCACCTGACATCACCCTGCCCTGTGGCGTGCCGGAGCTGGTGTGAGCGAGCTGCCCAACCAGCTTCCAGGCAGGTGTCGTTCCAGCCCTCTCTCACTAGTGCCAGAGGACGCTGTCGTGCCTGTAGAAGTGGAGGAACAGTGCTAGCCCCGGAAGTCAGCGGTTTTACTCCTGAAGACGGTGGCAGAAATTTCCATCAAAAACTCGAGCATTTTATTCAAACTGATGCGGCTTCAAAGTCGACAAAATTTCATTGAGTCATGCCGGTACGAAAGACCCTGAGGCCAATAAAGTGCTACAGACTCCTACATATAGTTCTCAAGGGATCTCGGGTACAAGATTAAACTAATTACGACATGCACTGGAGCAGTGACCCTTTCATTCTCCTTGTGCTCCATTTCCGAATGTGTTGTTGTGGTGGTCTTCAGTCCTGAGACTGGTTTGATGCAGCTCTGCATGCTACCCTATCCTGTGCAAGCTTCTTCATCTCCCAGTATCTACTGCAGCCTACATCCATCTGAATCTGCTTAGTGTATTCATCTCTTGGTCTCCCTCTACGATTTTTACCCTCCACGCTGCCCTCCAATGCTAAATTTGTGATCCTTTGATGCCTCAAAACATGTCCTACCAACCGATCCCTTCTTCAAGTAAAGTTGTGCCACAAACTCCTCTTCTCCCCACTTCTATTCAATACCTCCTCATTAGTTAATGTAACTCGAAGAAAACCCAGTGCATGGTACCAAGGAAAGTATCCCGTGCCATGCATCTCACAGTGGTTTAGATTAGATGCATTCGATTCGCTGTGGCACCAGAGCCACCCTCCGTACAAGCTACCAGCCGTCTCCAGTTGCTCACACACGTGTACTTTCACTGCTCGTGTCCTCAGAGACGCTCCGCATGTACACCCCCCTGGCCTCCCTGGACCGCACGTGCGTGCGCCCCTACAGGCTGCCGGCCACAGAGAGCTGCCCGGGCCTCGAGCTGCGACCCGGGGACGGCGTCTGGATGCCGGTGCTCGGCATCCACTACGACCCCGACTACTTCCCAGACCCGGAACGTTTCGACCCGGAGCGCTTCAGTCCGGAGAACAAACATCTCATCAAGCCGTTCACCTACTTCCCGTTCGGTTCTGGACCTCGCATTTGCATTGGTAAGCATCGTCGTACGTCTCACATCTTTTAAAACTTCGAAAGTTTAGCTACCCAAAACTGAAGAACGCATTTCTAATACTATATTGTTTTCTGTTAATACGATGTATTTAAGAAATTCTTTCACAGATTTACTAAACGTACTGTTTGTGAAAACGCAACATCAGCAGAATACATGTGACTGAAATGAACGGTTCACCACATATTAGTTAGAAGAAAATTCAGACATGATTAGAATTCTCGAAGTGTATTTGTTCTCTCAAAGATCAGTATGGTGTAAGGCCTCTGCTTACTACAGTCAGAACCGCTAAGAGCTGTGGCGAGGAATCGGCCTGGAGGTAAGTCTTGGGAATTCTATTTATGTTGAAATCCATAGGACTCCCATGCGCAGCGGCCATTGGATACGCAAATGGAAGGATGCAGTGATCAGTCGTGAATAACCTGAATTTATTGCAGATCGATCTCGACTGTAGAATAGCCATCTTCAGTGCTAGAGGAACAACAAGATGTAAGATACAAGCATACACAGCACACTGTAACGCAGTAAAAATACCAGCGAGGAAAACATTGTCCATACATCACTAAACGTGGTCACATCAAACTGGTGCTTCAACACAACAACACACATATTTAACACACAGTCACACACATAAGCATACTGACAAAAAGAAGCAGAGTATCTTACAGAATACCAACATGAATTGAAGTTATTACTTACAGGCTACTGAAAAACCACAGGTTTGGTCACCTCGATGAAGAGGCCTCTCTATGAGGGCACATAGCCAAGCTAAAGTTTATTTTTGTAAAAGTATCAAGACAGGTACATCTCATTAGTTCGAAATTGGTACACATAGATGTAACACATATTGCTAATATTAGAAGCTACCAAATAATTTATGAAACGTAAATTAACAGTGTTAACACGAATCCCCCCCCCCCCCCCCCCCCCCACGAACCATGGACCTTGCCGTTGGTGGGGAGGCTTGCGTGCCTCAGCGATACAGATAGCCGTACCGTAGGTGCAACCACAACGGAGGGGTATCTCTTGAGAGGCCAGACAAACGTGTGGTTCCTAAAGAGGGGCAGCAGCCTTTTCAGTAGTTGCAGGGGAAACAGTCTGGACGATTGACTCATCTGGCCTTGTAACACTAACCGAAACGGCCTTGCTGTGCTGGTACTGCCAACAGCTGAAAGCAAGGGGAAACAACAGCCGTAATTTTTCCCGAGGGCATGCAGCTTTACTGTATGCCTAAATGATGATAGCGTCCTCTTGGGTAAAATATTCCGGAGGTAAAAAAGTCCCACATTCGGATCTCCGGGCGGGGACTACTCAAGAGGACGTCCTTATCAGGAGAAATAAAACTGGCGTTCTACGGATCGGAGCGTGGAATGTCAGATCCCTTAAAATTGAAGAAATGTATGATGAAATAAAAGAAATTATTCAGATAGTGAAGGGAGACGAAAATTTAATAGTCATGGATGACTGGAATTCGGCAGCAGGAAAAGGGAGAGAAGGAAACGTAGTCGGTGAATATGGATTGGGGGTAAGAAATGAAAGAGGAAGCCGCCTGGTAGAATTTTGCACAGAGCGTAACTTAATCATAGCTAACACTTGGTTCAAGAATCATAAAAGAAGATTGTATACCTGGAAGAATCCTGGAGGTACTGACAGGTTTCAGATAGATTATATAATAGTAAGACAGGGATTTAGGAACGAGGTTTTAAATTGTAAGACATTTCCAGGGGCAGATGTGGACTTTGATCACAATCTATTGGTTATGAGCTGTAGATTAAAACTGAAGAAACTGCAAAAAGATGGGAATTTAAGGAGATGGGACCTGGATAAACTGACTAAACCAGAGATTGTACAGAGTTTCAGGGAGAGCATAAAGGAACAATCGACAGGAATGGGGGACAAAAATACAGTAGAAGATGAATGGGTAGCTCTGAGGGATGAAGTAGGGAAGGTGGCAGAGGATCAAGTAGGTAAAAAGACAAGGGCTAGTAGAAATCCTTGGGTAACAGAAAAAATATTGAATTTAATTGATGAAATGAGAAAATATAAAAATGCAGTAAATGAAGCAGGCAAAAAGGAATACAAACGTCTCAAAAATGAGATTGACAGGAAGTGCAAAATGGCTAAGCAGGGGTGGCTAGAGGACAAATGTAAGGATGTAGAGGCTTATCTCACTAGGGGCAAGATAGATACTGCCTACAGGAAAATTAAAGAGACCTTTAGAGAAAAGAGAACCACTTGAATGAATATCGAGAGCTCAGATGGAAACCCAGTTCTAAGCAAAGAAGGGAAAGCAGAAAGGTGCAAGGAGTATATAGAAAGTCTATACAAGGGCGATGTACTTGAGGACAATATTATTGAAATGGCAGAGGATGTAGATGAAGATGAAATGGGAGATATGATACTGCGTGAAGAGTTTGACAGAGCACTGAAAGACCTTGGTCGAAAGAAGGCCCCTGGAGTAGACAACATTCCATTAGAACTACTGACAGCCTGGGGGGAGCCAGTCCTGACAAAACTCTACCATCTGTGAGCAAAACGTATGAGACAGGCGAAATACCCTCAGACTTCAAGACTAACACAGTAATTCCAATCCGAAAGAAAGCAGGTGTTGACAGATGTGAAAATTACCGAACTACCAGTTTAATAAGTTCAAATGGTTCAAATGGCTCTGAGCACTATGGGACTTAACATCTGAGGTCATTAGTCCCCTAGGACTTAGAACTACTTAAACCTAAGCAATCTAAGGACATCACACACATCCATGCCCAAGGCAGGATTCGAGCCTGCGACCATAGCGGTCGCGCGGTTCCAGACTGAAGCGCCTAGAACTGCTCGGCCACACTGGCCGGCGTTTAATAAGTCACGGCAAATTCTTTACAGACGAATGGAAAAACTACTAGAAGCCGACCTCGGGGAGGATCTGTTTGGATTCCGTAGAAATATCGGAACACGTGAGGCAATACTGACCCTACGACTTATCTTAGAAGCTAGATTAAGGAAAGGCAAACCTACGTTTCTAGCATTTGTAGACTTAGAGAAAGCTTTTGACAATGTTGACTGGACTACTCTCTTTCAAATTCTGAAGGTGGCAGGGGTAAAATACAGGGAGCGAAAGGCTATTTACAATTTGTACAGAAACCAGATGGCAGTTGTAAGAGTCGAGGGGCATGAAAGGGAAGCAGTGGTTGGGAAGGGAGTGAGACAGGATTGTAGCCTCTCCCCGATGTTATTCAATCTGTATATTGTGCAAGCAGTAAAGGAAACAAAAGAAAAATTCGGAGTAGGTATTCAGATCCATGGAGAAGAAATAAAAATGTTGAGGTTCGCCGATGACATTGTAATTCTGTCAGAGACCGCAAAGGACTTGGAAGAGCAATTGAACGGAATGGACAGTGTCTTGAAAGGAGGATATAAGATTAACATCAACAAAAGCACAACGAGGATAATGGTATGTAGTCTAATTAAGTCGGGTGATGCTGAGGGAATTAGATTAGGAAATGAGACACTTAAAGTAGTAAAGGAGTTTTGCTATTTGGGGAGCAAAATAACGGATGATGGTCGAAGTAGAGAGGATATACCATGTAGACTGGCAATGGCAAGGAAAGCGTTTCTGAAGAAGAGAAATTTGTTAACATCGAGTATAGATTTAAGTGTAAGGAAGTCGTTTCTGAAAGTATTTGTATGGAGTGTAGCCATGTATGGAAGTGAAACATGGACGATAAATAGTTTGGACAAGAAGAGAATAGAAGCTTTTGAAATGTGGTGCTACAGAAGAATGCTGAAGATTAGATGGGTAGATCACGTAACTAATGAGGAGGTATTGAATAGAATTGGGGAGAAGACGAGTTTGTGGCACAACTTGACTAGAAGAAGGGACCGGTTCGTAGGACATGTTCTGAGGCATCAAGGGATCACAAATTTAGCATTGCAGGGCAGCGTGGTGGGTAAAAATCGTAGAGGGAGTCCAAGAGATGAATACACTAAGCAGATTCAGAAGGATGCAGGTTGTAGTAAGTACTGGGAGATGAAGAAGCTTGCACAGGATAGAGTAGCATGGAGAGCTGCATCAAACCAGTCTCAGGACTGAAGACAAAAACAAAAACAAGTCCTATTGGCTTTCTTTTATTGGGGTTTATTGTCATTTTGAGTTTCTTTATTCAGGTTTGGGCGTGCCAAGGGATATCAGACTTAATATTTAAAGCATGGACTTTCCTTCATATATTATCTATTTCTTTCTTTTGATTACATATCTGGCTAGTGGTTGAGCAAGCTTGTAATGCCATCAATAATCCCTTTTCAAAATACTTAATTTTCTTCATGTCTTTTTATTCATATCTGAAAGTTTACTGTCACACAACATATTCTTACATTCCATAAACAAACAATACCCAGCTGCAGGAGGTGGTACGATAATGGAAAAAGGAAAAAAAGGATAGAATGGAAGGAACTGTTCAGTACCTATAAACTACCAAATCCTACAGCTACTGCATAAAAAGAGAACATAATACAATATAACGTTTGCATCACCTTCAAGGGGTATGTGAAAGGAGGTGCTTACAATTTACCAAATCATGGGTAAATGTAAGTGTCCTTACGTCAAGTCTGAATAGTGTAACATCATGACAGATTCTCAGTTTGTGTTCTGACTGTTCATATGACTAAGCGTATTATACCTGAACAAACCCTTGCATGAGTAAATCACATATCTGCTCAGTACTTCCTCGATATCTCCACTTCTTGTGGATACCGTCTATACAAATGGAAAATATATCTCACAGAGGTTGTCTCTCTCATAATGTGTATTATATTATAACGTATCAAATTTCCTCTCACGAGTTCAACCATGAACTTCCTTCTACATTAGTAGAGGTGAAACATCATGTATGTGTGTATATATATAATTTCTTTCTATAAACATAAATAAAGAACATAGTATTATAATTGACAGTAAAATATCTCTTTCTCAGCGTCCGTTGCTCGACGTTGGTTTCATGGGTGGTCACTGCTCCTTTGCTCTTACCTTGCATTACCTGAAAAGTCAAATTTTGTCTTCAAAGTAGATGTAATTTTGTCATCTGTTCGTATAAGTAATGGTGTTGTATGAGTCGCAGAACGGGCTTAATAACTCTCCTATCTTTTGCTTCCTCAGGGTTTTCTGTTGTGTGTTAGTATAACAAAGGCTAACATGGCGCGTTTCGTCACAGGGTTATTTGGTAACCGTGATAGCGTTACGGAGATGTTTAACAAACTCCAGTGGCAGACTCTGCAAGAGAGGCGCTCTGCATCGCGGTGTAGCTTGCTCGCCAGGTTTCGAGAGGGTGCGTTTCTGGATGAGGTATCGAATGTATTGCTTCCCCCTACTTATACCTCCCGAGGAGATCACGAATGTAAAATTAGAGAGATTAGAGCGCGCACGGAGGCTTTCAGACAGTCGTTCTTCCCGCGAACCATACGCAACTGGAACAGGAAAGGGAGGTAATGACAGTGGCACGTAAAGTGCCCTCCGCCACACACCGTTGGGTGGCTTGCGGAGTATAAATGTAGATGTAGATGTAGATGGCACTAAATTTCACTTTCGTATACACAAATGTATTCACATGAGGGATGTGTAAAAACCATATTTCAACTTAAGTTCCTTAAAATATCATTCTCCTGTCTGAACACGAACTATAAATATTTTCTTCCACACAGTGGCTTAACAAAACTTAACGAAAGGTTACTAAGTTACACTTCTGAAATAAATTAAAGCTAATGTGTTTCGAAGTTACATTCTTATTGCACTTCTTTCAACAGCTGTAGTCATCATTATGTTCACTCTGCTTTTCTTGCATTCGTTCATTTTCAAGAGCACTGAAAATAGATTCACATTTAACGTCTTGTACTCACGTGTTCTAACTCATCACAAATGTTTTCTTTCAAACTGAAATTCTTATGTAATCTTAAAGATGTAGACTGTTTATTCACTTCTCTATGTAGCACAATATTACCAAAACATTCTCACTCATTCCTTACTCACATATTCATCATAATATATATATATATATATATATATATATATATATATATATATATATATATATATATATATATATATATATACATTAAACATATTCCTCATCAAACATTAATAATCACATACGTGGGGCCATCTGGCACTTCCATTCTCATAAAACTCCAATAATATTTTCCTCAAATAATCTCTTGCCTCCATCAACTACTTCACAGTAACTTACCTTCTTATATTAGCCTAAATATTAACCCACTCACGCTGTTCACTCATTCTTACATCCTCATTCATTCTGCTACATACCTCTGTCATTACTGATCTCAATAGCTATTATCTCCTCTCATTAGAGTGCCTTGAAATAACTAACTAGTTGTTGATTCACCTTATAATTTACAATTAACAACAAATGTAACATGTGTAGATCTCGTTCCTATTTGAATATCTTATCTCATTCAGTAAGTGTACATACCTGGGTTTACATTCTCTTCATAATTATGTGTACAAGTGTAACTGCAGTATATAACTTCCATAAATTAACGTCTAAATGATTAATGGAAAATCTCATATAAAGATGTGAAACAAATACTAACAAAGAGATAGAGGGGCTGGCCAGTACTTACCTCAGCTCAGTACAGCCGATAGATACACATAAAACAGAACCGAAAATTTGCGTTCCTAGCTTTCGGAACAAATGTTCCTTCATCGGGGAGGAGACAGGGGAAAGAAAGGGAAGAAGGGAAAGGAGATTCAGTTACTCACAACCCAGGTTATGAAGCAACAGGGAAAGGAAAATAGGGAGGGTAGCAAGGATGGAGGCATGGTTGTCAGAGGGAAGCCAAAGATATTCTACTGTAAGTACTGTGCCAGCTTCAAACCAAAGAGGACGCATACAGAAGTAAAGAGGTATATAGTATAAAGATAAACACAACTATGTAGGATGAAAAGATGCGTGAATGGCTAAAGAGGAAAGGGAAAGAGGATAAGACTGAAGAGTAAATGGGAGTGAGGTTGTTTAACGTAGGTTCAGTCCAGGGGGATGGCGGGATGAAAGGATGTGTTGGAGTGCAAGTTCCCATCTCCGCAGTTCAGAGGGACTGGTGATGGGTGGGAGAAGCCAAATGGCACATACGGTGTAGCAGGTTCCTAGGTCCCTAGAATTATGCTGGAGGGCATGCTCCGCTACTGGGTATTGGGCATCTCCTAGGCAGACAGTTCGTCTGTGTCCGTTCATGCGCTCAGCCAGTTTAGTTGTAGTCATGCCGATGTAAAAGGCTGTGCAGTGCAGGCATGTCAGTTGATAAATGACATGTGTAGTTTCACACGTGGCCCTGCCTTGAATTGCGTATGTTTTACCAGTAGCGGGGCTGGAGTAGGTGGTTGTGGGGGGATGCATGGGGCAGGCTTTGCAGCGGGGTCGGTTACAGGGGTAGGAACCGCTGGGTAGAGAAGGTAGTCTGGGAATATTGTAGGGTTTAACAAGGATGTTACGGAGTTTAGGGGGCGACGAAAAGCAACTCTGGGTGGTGTGGGGAGAATTTTGTCAAGGGATGATCTCATTTCAGGGGTTGACTTGAGAAAGTCATATCCCTGGCGGAGTAATTTGTTGATGTTTTCGAGGCCAGGATAGTATTGGGTGACAAGGGGGATGCTTCTGTGTGGTCTGGGGGTAGGAACATTGTTGTTGGACGGGGAGGAATGTATTGCTCGGGTAATCTGTTTGTGGACAAGGTCTGCAGGATAGTTGCGGGAGAGGAAAGCACTGGTAAGGTTATTGGTGTAATTGTTGAGGGATTCGTCACTGGAGCAGATACGTTTGCCACGAATACCTAGGCTGTAGGGAAGGGAGCGTTTGATGTGGAAAGGATGGCAGCTATCAAAGTGAAGGTACTGTTGTTTGTTTGTGGGTTTGATATGGACAGAGGTGTGGATGTGAGCTTCAACAAGATGAAGGTCAACATCCAGGAAGGTGGCTTGGGTTTTGTAGAAGGACCAGGTGAAATTCAGATTCGGAAAGGAGTTGAGGTTATGGAGGAAATTAAGGAGTGTTTCTTCACCATGAGTCCAGAGCACAAAGATGTCATCTATAAACCTATTCCAGGCCAGGGGAAGCAGCTGTTGGGTCTTCAGGAAAGCCTCCTCCATGCAGCCCATGAAGAGGTTGGCATAGGATGGAGCCATCCTAGTTCCCATGGCCGTTCCCCTGATTTGTTTGTAGGTCTGGCCTTCAAAAGTGAAGTAATTATGGGTGAGGATGAAGTTGGTAAGTGTGATAAGGAACGAGGTTTTTGGAAGATCTTCGGGTGGGCGTTGGGAAAGGTAGTGCTCAAGGGCAGAGAGACCATGGGTATGTGGGATGTTTGTGTAAAGGGATGTAGCATGTATGGTGGCAAGAAAGGTTTCAGGTGGGAGAGGGGTGGGAATGGATTTGAGGCGTTCTAGGAAGTGGTTTGTGTCTTTGATGTAGGATGGGAGTCTGCGGGTGATAGGTTGGAGGTGCTGGTCTACCAGAGCTGAGATACGTTCGGTTGGGGCTTTGAAGCCTGCTACAATGGGACGGCCAGGATGGTTCTCTTTGTGGATTTTGGGTAATAGGTAGAAGGTAGGGGTACGTGGCTCAGGTGGAGTGAGTAAGTCTATGGAAGCCGTTGTGAGGCCTTGTGAGGGACCTTGGATTTTTAGGATTTTTTGCAGCTCAGTCTGGATGGAGGGAATGGGATCCTGGGTAACAGCTTTGTAGGTTGAGGTGTCGGAGAGTTGACGCAGTCCTTCTGCCACATACTCCACACAGTCAAGTATAATAGTTGTGGAGCCTTTATCCGCCGGGAGGATGACAATAGAGCGGTCTATTTTCAGCTCCTTAATGGCACGGGATTCAGCTGGGGTGATGTTGGGGGTTGTCGGGATGTTCTTCAAGAAGGACTGGGAGGCAACACTGGATGTGAGGAATTCCTGAAATGTCTGCAAGGGATGGTTTTGGGGGAGGGGAGGAGCATCCCTTTGAGAAGGCAGTCGGAACTGTTCTAGACAGGGTTCAACACTGGGTCTAGTATTTGGGGGCTGTGTTTGGGTAGTGAAGTGATATTTCCAGTTGAGGTTCCGGGTGAATGAGAGGAGATCTTTAACCAGGGCAGTGTGGTTGAATTTAGGCGTGGGGCTAAAGGTTAAGCCTTTTGATAGAACAGATGTCTCTGGAGGAGAGAGGGATCTGGATGAGAGGTTTAGGACTGAATTGGGACTGGTGATATGTGGCATTTGACTGTGGTTATAGTTGAGATTTGGTCTGTGTGGGGTATGTGCTGGGATGGGGAGATTGAGTAGGGTGGCTAGGCTAGGTTTGTTGGCTATGAGGGGGGTTTGTTGAAGGTTCTGTTGTGGTTGGTGTTTGTGAGGGCTAGGGAGAGGGACCCCACTTCTTAGGTGTTGCACTAGCACTGTGGTTAGTTTTTTCAGGTGGTGTGTGGCATGGAACTCAAGTTTGCAGCTGGCTTCTAGGATGATGTTCCTGAGTGTGTTCTCCAAGCAAGGGTTTGAGAGGTGGAGGACTTTGAAGAGAGATAGGAGCTGTTGGGAGTGGTGGTTACATGAAGTAGTGTAGAGATTCAGGACAAGTTGGGTAAGTGCTAAGGATTGAAGGTTCTGGAAGTCCAGGAGAGACTGGTGGAAGGAGGAATTGCACCCGGAGATGGGAACTTTTAAGGTAAGCCCTTTAGGGGTAATTCCAAAGGTTAAGCAGGACCGGAGGAAAAGTATGTGGGATTGCAGTTTGGTAACGGTGAATGCATGTTTCCGGAATGAATATAAATAATGTGGTATTGGATTAGGGTACATAGTGGGTAACTGGTGGGTGGGAAATTAAATAACTAAAGTTGAAATAGTAATCATAAGAAGGAATAAAACGCGGAGGGAAGGACGAGAAAGAAAGAAATTAATTGTGTTGGTAATGTTCAATACCAAAGGAAGACCACTAAATAAGAAAAATACGGAAAAAGTTGACCAGACCAAGCAAGTATGTCCAGATCAGGGGAAAAGAACACACGTTGCTCAAAAACAGAGATAGCGAGTGGCGAAAAAAAGATCGCGCGTGCCGCAAAAGAGATCGCGCGTGCCGCAAAAAAGATCGCGCGTGCCGCAAAAAAGTTCGCGGGTGGCGCAGAAATGTCCCAAAAAAATTTTCTTGTGACAGAGAAAGATAGCCAATGGCACAAAAATATCGCCAGCAACAAGTAATCGACGGAAATGGATGATACTGGTAGGTGTGGAAGAGATTGTTGGCAGTGATTGTTGGCTGGAAAACAGCGAATAACGAACGTTAAAACTATGGAATTTTGAATAAATAAATCAATAAATAAAAAAGAGAAGAGGACTATAAACGGAACAAGATAATAGGAGGAAGATGAAACTAGCACAGTTGGCGACGAAAATATTTATTTATGTATATATATAACACTGAAGAAGAGAAAGTGTTAAGATGACAGACGTAAGTGATAGCTAACAAAAGGGACAAAACAATGAAGGATGTGGACCATATAGGTGATCTAAATGATTAATGGAAAATCTCATATAAAGATGTGAAACAAATACTAACAAAGAGATAGAGGGGCTGGCCAGTACTTACCTCAGCTCAGTACGGCCGATAGATACACATAAAACAGAACCGAAAATTTGCGTTCCTAGCTTTCGGAACAAATGTTCCTTCATCGGGGAGGAGAGAGGGGAAAGAAAGGGAAGAAGGAAAAGGAGATTCAGTTACTCACAACCCAGGTTATGAAGCAACAGGGAAAGGAAAATAGGGAGGGTAGCAAGGATGGAGGCATGGTTGTCAGAGGGAAGCCAAAGATATTCTACTGTAAGTACTGTGCCAGCTTCAAACCAAAGAGGATGCATACAGAAGTAAAGAGGTATATAGTATAAAGATAAACACAACTATGTAGGGTGAAAAGATGCGTGAATGGCTAAAGAGGAAAGGGAAAGAGGATAAGACTGAAGAGTAAATGGGAGTGAGGTTCTTTAAGTAGGTTTAGTCTAGGGGGATGGCGAGATGAAAGGATGTGTTGGAGTGCAAGTTCCCATCTCCGCAGTTCAGAGGGACTGGTGTTGGGTGGGAGAAGCCAAATGGCACGTACGGTGTAGCAGGTTCCTAGGTCCCTAGAATTATGCTGGAGGGCATGCTCCGCTACTGGGTATTGGGCATCTCCTAGGCGGACAGTTCGTCCGTGTCTGCTTCCCCTGGCCTGGAATAGGTTTATAGATGACATCTTTGTGGTCTGGACTCATGGTGAAGAAACACTCCTTAATTTCCTCCATAACCTCAACTCCTTTTCGAATCTGAATTTCACCTGGTCCTTCTACAAAACCCAAGCCACCTTCCTGGATGTTGACCTTCATCTTGTTGAAGCTCACATCCACACCTCTGTCCATATCAAACCCACAAACAAACAACAGTACCTTCACTTTGATAGCTGCCATCCTTTCCACATCAAACGCTCCCTTCCCTACAGCCTAGGTATTCGTGGCAAACGTATCTGCTCCAGTGACGAATCCCTCAACAATTACACCAATAACCTTACCAGTGCTTTCCTCTCCCGCAACTATCCTGCAGACCTTGTCTACAAACAGATTACCCGAGCAATACATTCCTCCCCGTCCAACAACAATGTTCCTACCCCCAGACCACACAGAAGCATCCCCCTTGTCACCCAATACTATCCTGGCCTCGAAAACATCAACAAATTACTTCGCCAGGGATATGACTTTCTCAAGTCAACCCCTGAAATGAGATCATCCCTTGACAAAATTCTCCCCACACCACCCAGAGTTGCTTTTCGTCGCCCCCTAAACTCCGTAACATCCTTGTTAAACCCTACAATATTCCCAGACTACCTTCTCTACCCAGCGGTTCCTACCCCTGTAACCGACCCCGCTGCAAAGCCTGCCCCATGCATCCCCCCACAACCACCTACTCCAGCCCCGCTACTGGTAAAACATACGCAATTCAAGGCAGGGCCACGTGTGAAACTACACATGTCATTTATCAACTGACATGCCTGCACTGCACAGCCTTTTACATCGGCATGACAACAACTAAACTGGCTGAGCGCATGAACGGACACAGACGAACTGTCCGCCTAGGAGATGCCCAATACCCAGTAGCGGAGCATGCCCTCCAGCATAATTCTAGGGACCTAGGAACCTGCTACACCGTACGTGCCATTTGGCTTCTCCCACCCAACACCAGTCCCTCTGAACTGCGGAGATGGGAACTTGCACTCCAACACATCCTTTCATCCTGCCATCCCCCTGTACTGAACCTACGTTAAACAACCTCACTCCCATTTACTCTTCAGTCTTATCCTCTTTCCCTTTCCTCTTTAGCCATTCACGCATCTTTTCATCCTACATAGTTGTGTTTATCTTTATACTATATACCTCTTTACTTCTGTATGCATCCTCTTTGGTTTGAAGCTGGCACAGTAGCTACAGTAGAATATCTTTGGCTTCCCTCTGACAACCATGCCTCCATCCTTGCTACCCTCCCTATTTTCCTTTCCCTGTTGCTTCATAACCTGGGTTGTGAGTAACTGAATCTCCTTTCCCTCCTTCCCTTTCTTTCCCCTGTCTCCTCCCCGATGAAGGAACATTTGTTCCGAAAGCTAGGAACGCAAATTTTCGGTTCTGTTTTATGTGCATCTATCGGCTGTACTGAGCTGAGGTAAGTACTGGCCAGCCCCTCTATCTCTTTGTTAGTATAAATTAACGTTTTCAATACAAATATTTACGATCTCGTTTTCACAGCGACTTGCTCATGTTCAAATTAGTTGTCATTATATTATGTTGTTTTAGTGCACAAAGGGTTTCAAATGTCTGTGGGGATGCAGCCTCCTCGGCTTGTGAGATAACGGGTATTCTAGGGAGTAACAACCTGGGTGAGGTATACTTGCTATTCTGAAAGGACCCGAATATAATAGCTGCCATTTTCTGTTCAGTTGTTTTAATTTTGTAGACTTGGGATGTGAACGCAAAAGAACAAGGTCATTAACGTGATAGGTTTGTGTATTTGTAACATGTTTGTCATACTTCTCTTTCCTGATCTTGGCTTTATTGCACAACGTAGTGTATGCCTGTCTTACATTCTCTTCCAAAGGTATATGTGTTGTGGATGCGGTTAGCTTTGGAATGGGCATAGCCCACTTGTTCTGTTCAGGTTTGTTTAATAATAATTCCTGTGGTGGGTATCCTGTTGAGACATGAGGCAAATTGTTTACTATCTGCTCAAAGGGTGCTAAAAATTCAATCCACTTTGTGTGTTTGCGAGGTGAATGTATTCTCATGAATTGACCAAACTCTCTAAAAATCATTTCTACTGGGTTCCCTTCCGAGTGAAATGCTGATGTAAGAATATGTTTGATGTTATGTGTGGGAACAAAAGATTTCCATATTCTTCCCGTAAAATAGGGTGCATTATCCGTGATAATGCCGTGGAGTTTGCCAAACCTTGTAATGTAGCTGTTAGTCAAACGTCTAGCAATAGCAGATGCGTTGACAGTGCGGATAGCATACAATTTTAAGTATTTTAAGAAGACATCAAGTACAGCAACGATGTATTTCACACCTCCACGAGCTCTGGGATAAGGTCCGGCGATATCCAACGATACTAATTCCAAAGGTCGAGTTGGTACAATAGGATGTAATTCATTCAAAGATGATCGGTTGGAAAATTTTGCTTTTTGGCAGATGATTCATTTAGAAACAATTTGCAACACTCTCCGACGCAGATTCGGAAAATAACAATACTGTACTATTTTATCAGTGCATTTGGTGACTCCGTAGTATCCCCAAGTTTTGTGTGTGAACAGAATAAAATCGTCAACATGTGCGTCTGGTAGACAAACACACCAATGGTGCGAGTCTGGGGTACGCCTATGAAAAAGTACATTTTTGTGTACTGTGTAATATTTTTGTAAGTGGGAAGAAGGATCTGTACGTAATTTCTTTTCGATGTTTGACCACCCGGGGTCGCTGTGCTGAAGTGAAGCAAAGTTCTTGCACATATTGCGGTAGTATGGGGCGTACGTACCATCGTACATAAGTAAGATGTTAAAGTCTGATGTTTGCTCGGAAAGTTCCGAAAAATCCTGTACGCCTTGCGGCAAACGGGACAGGGCATCGGCTACTACGTTTGATTCACCTTTAATGTAAATAATTTCGAAGCTGTACTCTTGGAGTGAAAGGCACCACCGGGTGAGCCGTGAATGAAGCAATTTGCATGATAGCAGGAAAGAAAGGGCTTGATGGTCTGTGTATATGCGAGTATGTTTACCCCAAAGAAAGTAGCGAAACTTACGGAATGCCCAAATAATGGCAAGAGCCTCCCGTTCCGTCACCGAGTACGACCTCTCGCACTCCGTGAGCGTGCGGCTCGCAAAACTTATCGGTTTGATGACAGATTGTCTTGATTCGGATTGAATTTGAAATAGAAAAGCTCCGAGGCCGTATGATGACGAATCCGTGGCTAGGCAAAAATCTGAGGTCATGTCATGGCGGCAGAGGATGGGTGCGTTCACCAAAGCATCTTTAATAGCCTGAAAATCAGCTTGGCAAAACTCTGCCCATCTCCAAATTGCGTTCTTTTTCAGTAGAGTTAGCAGGTGAGAGCTGTTCAGAATCTGTTGTGAAACAAACTTCCGAAAGAAAGAAGATAATCCTAAGAATGCTTTCAACTGTTTGCGGTTTTGTGTAGGATGGAAATTACGAATAGCATCAATCTTCTTAGAATCGGGACGAATGCCTTCCGGCGAGATAATATGGCCTAAAAACTTGATTTCGCGCCTTCCTACTTTGGACTTCGAAAGATTTACTGTGACTCCAGCTTGTGAAAATTTAAATAAAATTTGCTGTAACAGATCAATATGTTGCTCCCACGTATTTGTTGCCACGCAAGGTCATCGACATACGCCGTGCCGCGTGACAACAAACACGGGCCGAGAACGGCGTCAAGCGCCTCGATGAACACGCCCGCGCTTACGCGCAAACCAAAAGGCAACACACGAAACTGATAACTGCGTCCTTCACAAAGGAAAGCAGTGTATTTACGACTGTCATTGTGAAGGGACACCTGCCAGTACGATGAGCGGAGGTCAGTATTAGTTAGGTATTGTACATTATAAAATTTTAGCAACTGTTCGTCCAAGTTGACGGGTCTTGTGTTAACAGGCATAATAATTTTGTTGATTTCACGTGCGTCTAGCACCAATCTGACAATGCCATCTTGCTTGCCTATCGCCAGGATAGGACTGCAATAAGGGGAATGTGATTTTTCTATGACACCCCAGGTCAACATAAGCTCGATTTCACGTAAAACTGCAGGTTTCTTCGCCAATGGAATATTATAATGTGTCCTACAATAAGTCTTATGTGGCTTAACATCCATTCTGTAGCTATAACCTCTGATTACACCAGGCCTCTCACTGAAAACTTGTGCATAATCACATAATAATTTGTACAATTCTTATTGCTTTTGTTTCGTTAAATAGTCAGATTCGACACATTTCTGATACAATAAATCCTGCTCAATCTCCTGATAGTCAGAATCTTCAAGTGTTAAATTACATACACTAACTATGGTAGGATATACCAATTGACATTGACTTACTTCGTAAACAAACTGCCAATTGGCTTGTGTCTCGGGTTCTTCGGCCGACGTTCATCTATTGATTTTTCTGACGTTTCGCCAGCATGAGTGGCTGGCATTGTCAAAGCTTCACCCTCCATTGCCGGCAATGGAGGGTGAAGCTTTGACAATGCCAGCCACTCGTGCTGGTGAAACGTCAGAAAAATCATTAGATGAACGTCGGCCGAAGAACCCGAGACAGAAGCCAATTGGCAGTTTGTCAACAAGTGGCCACGAAAGCCTTAACAATTTTGTATTACTTCGTAAAGTTTTTGTCGTGGTTCAGTCGTCTTGTTAAGTTCAACATTAATTAGTTGATCTCCTACAGATAATTGACATATGACATTACTTAATTCTATAATTGCTTTGTGTTCATTCAAGAAATCCATCCCTAGGATGCAGTGTACAATAAGCTTGTCTACAATCAGAAAATAACACTTGAACCGTGTATTGGAAAACATGAAGTTAACTAGGGCTTGCATTCGTATATTCTTAGATTTAGTACCTGTGGCACTAACCACGTGGCAATTCTGTACGGGTAAAGTAGGTATGTTTATAATTTTTTTCAGTTAATTATAGAATGCGGTTGACATCACACTTGCAGCAGCACCAGTATCGAATAAAATTTGTACATCATAATCGTTAAACTTTACCCATGCCGTAGCTTGTATGAATTCTTTAACACAGCTGTCTGATTTAATGTTTTTCTCGTCGGTTAATTCGTGTTCTGCTGTCATTTTGTCATCGTACCTGAGGAAACAAACCGTCTCAGCCGTTGCGCTCTTACAACACCTCACGACCGAAGCACGAGCGCTTAGCTCGGTCGTCGACCATTTTCCGTCGCCTGCTGTGTTTGGCTGGGTTCATTGACCAGCTCCACTATGTTTACATTCCGGCCGGTTGGCGCCCCCACGCGTCAGCTGATGGCGCGCCGCGATTGTTATTGCTACTTCGTGGCGGGGAGTGCATTAACTGTACTGGTGAACGGCGGCGGATTCGGTGGAGGGTTATGATTTGTCATGCGTGGAATTTGTGTGTTCCACATATTCGGTTGGTGATTGTTGGAATTGTTGTTGTTTTGGTGGTAATTATGTCTGTTATATGGCATGTTCCTGTCAAAGTAGCCCCGGTTCTACCGGTTGTTCTCATGTCTCCCATTGCGGTTGTTGTTGTACTGTCTGTGATTTTCATTTTGCATGTAGTTACCATTTTGATGTGGGTGATAATTATTGTTATTATTATTCCACGAATTTCTGCGGTTGTTCCTACCGTCATACACGTTTCCATTTGAATATGTTTCGTGCGCAGGCATCGTATTGTGTCGCGGGGCGGACGGATGATTCCACCAACCACCGTCACTACGATTCCTTTGGGGTGGGTGCTGATTTTGGTTACTAATATGAGTAAAATTTGAATGGCGTGAATCGCCTCTGTAAACTACGTCCACTTGATCTAAGAAGTTTAAGAAAGTCTTAATGTCATTCTCCGGTACTCCTATTAATCTGTCTCGGTATGGAAAGGGTAAGTGGCTCTTTAAAGTGTCAATTATCGCTGGCAAGTCGGCTGGTTTGGACCAGTACAGTGTCTTGTCTAGGTACCTCTCAAAGTATTGTCTTAATGTCTGTTTTTTAGGGTCATAGGTCTCGAGGGTTGCTCACTTCTCTCCTTAGACTCTGTTGCTCATTCTCGGACCAGAACTCGTCGAAGAAGGCTTGTTCGAACTGTTCAAACGTAAGGCACCGCCGTTTCACAGCGGCACCCCACTTAGCTGCTCGTCCTCTCATGAGATTGGTGACGTATCTGATTTTATCAACTTCTGACCAACTACGTTGAAAAACACCGTCAAATGATCTAATAAACACAATAGGGTGGACTTTGTGCTTGTCCTCACTGGAAAAAGTCTGGAAATACCCATGCCTTATAAACGTGTCATCGGCCATGCCGGTTGGCATAACTGTATTGACGTGGTTTGTGTCACTTGCTACTCTAGGTGTCGTACCGTAAAATTGCTCGTTTGGTGGAAAAGAAAGCGGCACATTGCAATTTTGATTGGAAATGGGTGATTCCACAATAGGTGTTCTGTCTATTAGCCATGATTTTAGCTGTTCTGTCGTTCCCTGACGATGCGTTTGCACCAATCGCCAAACACGGCACAACATTGTCTCGTACTTTTGTCACTTCGTCTTCTATGTGTTTTGTCTCGTCCTTAAGATGTGTCTTTGTTTTTGAAAGTATGTCCTGTGTAATTGTTTCACGTTTTTTGTCCAGATAGTCGCCACACAATTTACATTCATGTACAATCCTTCGGCCATGTTGGTGTCGTTGTTTAGTGACGCGAGGTCCGCTCAGTCTTCTAATTTTTCTATCTTTTCTTTGAGGTGGGTTTGTTCAAGAACTACCATTGTGAGCTGTTGGGTAATATTTCCCACTTCTTCAGTCAGCTTTTCTTGGGAGGAGCTAGCTGAAGTGTGGGCCTGAGCTAACTCTTCCACATATAATCGTAAGTCAAAAAGGGAATAATGTAAGTCTGATTAATAAAAATTTGGCTCAAATTTAGGTTGAAATATTTTCTCGTCAATGTAAATGATTGCTTTATTGCAACAATGGTTTGAGAAAGTTGCAGCAGGGTGGACAAAATTTTTCGTAACAAATGACTGTTTGGCGGTCAAATTCACGATCTTCATATGCTACAACAATACTTAAATTACCACAAACTACAACACAGATAGATAATTTTGTAAAAATCTAGAAGAAAACTGCAGGATGTGTGGAAAGGGAAAATGGATTCTACAGTTGGCTATTGAATGTTTGAATGAAATATAATTGTGTGACTCACCATTAAATTTTCTGTCCTGCAGCGGCTGGTCAATCACTTCTGCGTAAGTCGTATTCGTCAAAATATGGATTTTCTTAATACATCTCCATCGGATAATCATCAAAAGGTCTCAAAATAACAGTTTTGCATCAATATATGCCATGCGAAGAAAAACAGATTGAATTAGTTACAAAAATTCTTTACAATATTGTTGTATAATCATTTGCTTAGGTACAATAAAGTTGGTCTTTTAGTTACCATTTAAACTTCGGGATTTTTGGTTATTCTCTGTTGGGAAAAAATACAAATTAAAGTTTCAAATTTGCTCAAAAACGGCACATCCGAAGATTGCGTCCTGTCACGGTCGCCAGATGTAGTGGTTAATAAAAAAGAAAAAGAGAAGAAAAGAAAAGGTTAAAAATGTGAGAAGAAATGGTGAATAAAAAGGGGGTTTTAAAATCGTTAATGACCGTGAAAAAGGGAAAGACTGAAATGCAAATCGGACTTCGTGATTCGGAAAAGCCATTGTTGGGGTGGTCCTTGTGGCGTTTCTGAGCAAAAGTCAAACCAATCTCCACTACAAAAATTGTTTGAAGGAGAACAGAGAATAACAAAATCTAATTAACAGGGGGGAAGGGGCGTAGATAAGAGTTCATCCTTTACCATGTTAACATGTCTTCTTTAGTGTGGCGTCCAGGTCTTCAAAAATATCCTACTTTATTTCTGCATGAAAAGTAGTAGCTGCTCCGAAATCTTGCAATCGTCCAGGAATCACTAATTTGTACAAATCAAAACCATCTTGGTATTAAATGCAATTTATTTTACGTTGCTACTTCCATCCTCCGAATTTCATCCCAACTTCCACAATACGTCTGCACATCACTGAGTTTTTTCGTCTTAATCTGACCAAGACTAGCTAATAAGTAAGTAAAGCTTCCGCTCTCAAGAGACAAAAAACGGATAGAAAACAAAAAGAGTTACAATTTTAGTACCTTCATTTTCTTATATATTTTCTCTGCCGTCGAGCGCTCATACCGCTGCGACGGTATAATTTATATTTGAGGGAACGAGTGTAGCGCGGCGATATTCAAAGTCCCGCTACACATCTCTTAGTTTTTGTAAGTTCATGATAATTTATAAACGTTTTCTTGAGTCCTCTGTAGATGACCACGTTTTATGTTTTACACAAAACTGTCGTTTTATTAAATTTCATTGTATTTCGTTGTATTTGTACAACATTACGTCCATGGTTTTCTAAATTTTATGTTTTTATATGCAAATGTATGCTCTCGCCATCCACAGATGACACTTCCTACACTTTTTTAACTGGTTTTAGAATGTATTGACATAGTTATGTCTATATTTGTATTTAGATTGTTCATTTACTTTTTATAAATTATTCGGTAGCTTCTAATAACTCCTGCAACTACCATCTATATGCCGACGACATCCAACTGTACATACGTGCAAGCCCAAGAACATTGCTGACGCAGTAGCGAGTATGAACGCAGATCTTTGCTCTGTTTCTCGATGGGCACAGAACCTAGGTCTGAAACTAAACCCCAAGAAATCCCAGGTCATACTTATATCTCATCCAAAGTTAATCAGCCGGTACTTTCGCGAAACAGTCCCTCAAATACTCCTCAATGGTACCCAACTACCATACCAAAAAACAGTAAAAGACCTTGGAATAACCTTGGATGAACACCTAAACTGGGAAGAACAAACAGTCACAGCTTGCCGGAAATCGCTCTCCTCCCTACATGCAATTAAAAAATTTAGAAAAATATTTCCAACCCATGTTAAACAAAAATTAGTCCAAACACTAGTCTTGCCTAATCTTTACTACTGTGATGTAGTTCAACACGGCACAAATAGTGAAAATTCGAGATGCCTCGAGCTAGTGATGAAGGCTTGCGTTAGATACGTATGCAATATACGGTTGTATGATCATATCAGTCCTTCATACTCACAGCTAGGTTGGATACGCCCACATAAGGCACGCGATCTCCACACGATGTGCTTACTTCATCGATTTCTTAGACACTGGTGCCCCCAATACTTATCTTCTCACATTAAACACCTATCATCATTCCACAACCGCAATACCAGATCGGATACGTCTAGTATCTTGGCTGTACCTTTACATAACACGAAATCTTTCTCCGTGTCATTCTCCATCTCAGCCATACGACTATGGAACGCGCTCCCCTGTGATCTGCGTCTTATCCAGAACCACTCAACATTCGAGAGGGAACTCAAGACTTACATATTAGGGACGGTATTGCCACCATTTTTGTGCCCCTCTCATCTCTTTCTTTCTCCACTCCATCATAGCTTCAAATTTTACCATTCTATTTCCCTTCCTCTAACCTATCTACCTCTTCTATATCTCTTTCACCCATTCTATCGTCTTATGTCTCAGCTTGATGAGAATAACTCACAAGCTGCAAGAATATAACGAGAAAATTCCCAACTAGCAATAGGACTGACATTCATAAAAGAAAAATATGTTTACTTTCATATACATAGTCATTACTATTATTATTATTATTATTCTTGATTGTTGTAATTATCATTGTACTACTTTTATAATCTCTATTTTTTTCTTTAACATTAATACTGTATAACATGTTATATGTCCTTAATGTTCCGTAGAAACTGAAATTTGTTGAATCTGAGTACGCCTGGTTAGGTGTAAGAGAGGGCCTGAAGGCCCTAATCTTGCCAGGTAAAATAAATGCATAAATAAATAAATAAATAATATTAACAGTTATGTTATATCTATATGTATGCCACTCACCTATCTTGATGTTTTTACAAAAATATTATTTAGCTTGACTATTTACCCACATAGATGGTGCTCTTGGTCAAATTGGCAAAACCATTGGTGCTACAATAATCTGTAAACAACAACTTCAATTATCCGTTCATATTCTGTACATTCTGTATATTGAGCAAGCAGTAAAGGAAACAAAAGAAAAATTCGGAATAGGTATTAAAATCCAGGGAGAAGAAATAAAAACCTTGAGGTTCGCCGATGACATTGTAATTCTGTCAGAGACAGCAAAGGACTTGGAAGAGCAGTTGAACGGAATGGATGGTGTCTTGAAGGGAGGATATAAGATGAACATCAACAAAAGCAAAACGAGGATAATGGAATGTAGTCGAATTAAGTCGGGTGATGTTGAGGGTATTAGATTAGGAAATGAGACACTTAAAGTAGTAAAGGAGTTTTGCTATTTGGGGAGCAAAATAACTGATGAGGATATAAAATGTAGACTGGCAATGGCAAGGAAAGCGTTTCTGAAGAAGAGAAATTTGTTAACATCGAATATAGATTTAAGTGTCAGGAAGTCATTTCTGAAAGTATTTGTATGGAGTGTAGCCATGTATGGAAGTGAAACATGGACGGTAAATAGTTTGGACAAGAAGAGAATAGAAGCTTTCGAAATGTGGTGCTACAGAAGAATGCTGAAGATTAGATGGGTAGATCACATAACTAATGAGGAGGTACTGAATAGGATTGGGGAGAAGAGGAGTTTGTGGCACAACTTGACCAGAAGAAGGGATCGGTTGGTAGGACATGTTCTGAGGCATCAAGGGATCACCAATTTAGTATTGGAGGGCAGCGTGGAGGGTAAAAATCGTAGGGGGAGACCAAGAGATGAATACACTAAGCAGATTCAGAAGGATGTAGGTTGCAAAGGGTACTGGGAGATGAAGAAGCTTGCACAGGATAGAGTAGCATGGAGAGCTGCATCAAACCAGTCCCAGGACTGAAGACCACAACAACAACATTCTGTAAAATGTGCTGCTTCTTTTTCTCAGTATGCTTATACATGTGACTATGCATTCGAATCTGAAAGATATACGTGCTTGAGCACAAGTTTGATGTGACCATACTGGGTGATGAGTGGCACATATTTTTCCCCTTAGTATTTTTACTGCATTACACTATCTTGTAAAATCTTGTATCTTATTTGTTTTTGTTACCTCTAGCACCGATTATGGCTTTTCTATTTAGTCGTAATCGATCTGCAATAAATTCAGATCATTCGCCACTGATTGCTGTATTCTTCCATCTGGATATCCTTCTCCACATGGCTGTTAACGTCCCCCATGAACCATGGACCTTGCCGTTGGTGGGGAGGCTTGCGTGCCTCAGCGATACAGATGGCCGTACCGTAGGTGCAACCACAACGGAGAGGTATCTGTTGAGAGGCCAGACAAACATGTGGTTCCTGAAGAGAGGCAGCAGCCTTTTCAGTAGTTGCAGGGGCAACAGTGTGGACGATTGACTGATCTGGCCTTGTAACATTAACCAAAACGGCCTTGCTGTGCTGGTACTGCGAACGGCTGAAAGCAAGGGGAAACTACAGCCGTAATTTTTCCCGAGGACATGCAGCTTTACTGTATGATTAAATGATGATGGCGTCCTCTTGGGTAAAATATTCCGGAGGTAAAATAGTCCCCCATTCGGATCTCCGGGCGGGGACTACTCAAGAGGACGTCGTTATCAGGAGAAAGAAAACTGGCATTCTACGGATCGGAGCGTGGAATGTCAGATCCCTTAATCGGGCAGGTAGGTTAGAAAATTTAAAAAGGGAAATGGATAGGTTAAAGTTAGATATAGTGGGAATTAGTGAAGTTCGGTGGCAGGAGGAACAAGACTTTTGGTCAGGTGATTACAGGGTTATAAATACAAAATCAAATAGGGGTAATGCAGGAGTAGGTTTAATAATGAATAAAAAAAATAGGAGTGCGGGTTAGGTACTACAAACAGCATAGTGAACGCATTATTGTGGCCAAGATAGACACAAAGCCCATGCCTACTACAGTAGTACAAGTTTATATGCCAACTAGCTCTGCAGATGATGAAGAAATTGATGAAATGTATGACGAGATAAAAGAAATTATTCAGGTAGTGAAGGGAGACGAAAATTTAATAGTCATGGGTGACTGGAATTCGTCAGTAGGAAAAGGGAGAGAAGGAAACATAGTAGGTGAATATGGATTGGGGGGAAGAAATGAAAGAGGAAGCCGCCTTGTAGAATTTTGCACAGAGC
Source organism: Schistocerca nitens (assembly GCF_023898315.1). Taxonomy (NCBI): domain Eukaryota; kingdom Metazoa; phylum Arthropoda; class Insecta; order Orthoptera; family Acrididae; genus Schistocerca; species Schistocerca nitens. The sequence goes on along the minus strand of NC_064615.1, from coordinate 652,347 downwards.
ATAACTTAATCATAGCTAACACTTGGTTCAAGAATCATAAAAGAAGGTTGTATACCTGGAAGAATCCTGGAGATACTAATAGGTATCAGATAGATTATATAATGGTAAGACAGAGATTTAGAAACCAGGTTTTAAATTGTAAGACATTTCCAGGGGCAGATGTGGATTCTGACCACAATCTATTGGTTATGAACTGCAGATTGAAACTGAAGAAACTGCAAAAAGGTTGGAATTTAAGGAGATGGGACCTGGATAAACTGAAAGAACCAGGGTTGTAGAGAGTTTCAGGGAGAGCATAAGGGAACAATTGACAGGAATGGGAGAAAGAAATACAGTAGAAGAAGAATGGGTAGCTCTGAGAGATGAAGTAGTGAAGGCAGCAGAGGATCAAGTAGGTAAAAAGACGAGGGCTAATAGAAATTCTTGGGTAACAGAAGAAATATTGAATTTAATTGATGAAAGGAGAAAATATAAAAATGCAGTAAATGAAGCAGGTAAAAGGGAATACAAACGTCTCAAAAATGAGATCGACAGAAAGTGCAAAATGGCTAAGCAGGGATGGCTAGAGGACAAATGTAAGGATGTAGAGGCTTGTCTCACTAGGGGTCAGATAGATACTGCCTACAGGAATATTAAAGAGACCTTTGGAGAGAAGAAAACCACTTGTATGAATATCAAGAGCTCAGATGGCAACCCAGTTCTAAGCAAAGAAGGGAAGGCAGAAAGGTGGAAGGAGTATATAGAGGGTTTATACAATGGCGATGTACTTGAGGACAATATTATGGAAAAGGAAGAGGATGTAGATGAAGATGAAATGGGAGATAAGATACTGCGTGAAGAGTCTGACAGAGCACTGAAAGACCTGAGTCGAAACAAGGCCCCGGGAGTAGACAACATTCCATTAGAACTACTGATGGCCTTGGGAGAGCCAGTCCTGACAAAACTCTCCCATCTGGTGAGCAAGATGTATGAGACAGGCGAAATACCCACAGACTTCAAGAAGAATATAATAATTCCAATCCCAACGAAAGCAGGTGTTGACAGATGTGAAAATTACCGAACTATCAGTTTAATAAGTCACAGCTGCAAAATACTAACGCGAATTCTTTACAGACGAATGGAAAAACTGGTAGAAGCGGACCTCGGGGAAGATCAGTTTGGATTCCGTAGAAATGTTGGAACACGTGAGGCAATACTAACCTTACGACTTATCTTAGAAGAAAGATTAAGAAAAGGCAAACCTACGTTTCTAGCATTTGTAGACTTAGAGAAAGCTTTTGACAACGTTAACTGGAATACTCTCTTTCAAATTCTGAAGGTGGCGGGGGTAAAATACAGGGAGCGAAAGGCTATTTACAATTTGTACAGAAACCAGATGGCAGTTATAAGAGTCGAGGGGCATGAAAAGGAAGCAGTGGTTGGGAAAGGAGTGAGACAGGGTTGTAGCCTGTCCCCGATGTTATTCAATCTGTATATTGAGCAAGCAGTAAAGGAAACAAAAGAAAAATTCGGAGTAGGTATTAAAATTCATGGAGAAGAAGTAAAAACTTTGAGGTTCGCCGATGACATTGTAATTCTGTCAGAGACAGCAAAGGACTTGGAAGAGCAGTTGAACGGAATGGACAGTGTCTTGAAAGGAGGATATAAGATGAACATCAACAAAAGCAAAACGAGGATAATGGAATGCAGTCAAATTAAATCGGGTGATGCTGAGGGGATTAGATTAGGAAATGAGACACTTAAAGCAGTAAAGTAATTTTGCTATTTAGGGAGTAAAATAACTGATGATGGTCGAAGTAGAGAGGATATAAAATGTAGACTGGCAATGGCAAGGAAATCGTTTCTGAAGAAGAGAAATTTGTTAACATCGAGTATAGATTTAAGTGTCAGGAAGTCGTTTCTGAAAGTATTTGTATGGAGTGTAGCCATGTATGGAAGTGAAACATGGACGATAACCAGTTTGGACAAGAAGAGAATAGAAGCTTTCGAAATGTGGTGCTACAGAAGAATGCTGAAGATAAGGTGGGTAGATCACATAACTAATGAGGAGGTATTGAATAGGATTGGGGAGAAGAGAAGCTTGTGGCACAACTTGACTAGAAGAAGGGATCGGTTGGTAGGACATGTTTTGAGGCATCAAGGGATCACAAATTTAGCATTGGAGGGCAGTGTGGAGGGTAAAAGTCGTAGAGGGAGACCAAGAGATCAATACACTAAGCAGATTCAGAAGGATGTAGGTTGCAGTAGCTACTGGGAGATGAAGAAGCTTGCACAGGATAGAGTAGCATGGAGAGCTGCATCAAACCAGTGTCAGGACTGAAGACCACAAGAACAACAACAATGGCTGTTAAGTACGTCAGTGAAGAACCAGCAGTGTGACTGGAGTGCAAGTGGCCCTACAATCTTGATTTACCCTACAGACTTGGTCCAAACATGTTCAAAAGGCGGCGTGTCAGACGAATGTGGAGGGCATTGAGGAAGTGATACAACTCGTTCATCGAAAGAAATTTTGCTGGTCGTTCTCCTCAAGTGGCTGTCGTACTGCGGAAACCAGGTGTGTATAGTTGCAGGAGGGAAGAGATAGTTTGCAGTCACATATGGTGTGCACGTAAGAAGGCGGGTGGTGGGTCAATGTGCAGTAGGAATGTATCGTATGATTCTCCAGCCAGTAGCGTCATTCAAATGTGTCTGACAGTCGTGTGTGCTTTGGGGTGAGCATGGTACATTTGTCATAGGTTTTCGTGTTAGTTTTCTTATGGTGAGTGTTCTTTATGGATGGCATAAAACAAACATGCTAAATATTGCATTTTTATTTCTTTGATGAGGAAAGATGTCAAAAATGTGTGAGATTATTTCGGTTTATCAGAAATAAGAGGATCCACAAACGAATATTGTTTTACACCATTCTTTCAAATTCAGAGTGAGTATTGCTACGTGACTGACATGGAGCCGAAACACTTTGCATTATGTCATTTTGATAAGATAAAAACCATGAATCTGCTATGATAATATTCTATAAACCGAATATCTAAACTTTTAGCTAAACGTATCATGGATCACACAATCAAAAGCCTTAGCCAAGTCATAAAGTACTCCCAGTGGTAATCATTTCTGATTTATTGATTATAGTGTATCACTGATCAGGAAATCCCAGCATCATGGAAATGACATGGAAGGACTAGGCACCGTCAACTATCGTCATTAATCCTTCTGACAACAGACATTTACACTGTTGTGCGAAATAAAAGCAACAAACGAAAATTTTGCAAGTTTGATATTATTTTGCCACAAAGCAGTACAAACAGATGATAGTCAAGTAGAAAAAATGTAAAGAATACAAAACGTGAACAACTGCAACGTGCATAACGGTAGACTAAAATGTTCTTCATGTTTCCAACTTTGCATACACATTCTGACAACTGGTTAATGGCAGCAGCAATACAGGCCTGACAACGGTGGGACATGTTGTGGACAATGTCACCAGTCCCACGTTGAGGCAATAATTCCCATTTTGCTCCTCCCAAATCTTGGACGGTGGTTGGTGGATGCTAACGTGATGCAACCCGTCTCCCTAGTGCATCCCAGGGAGGTTCAGATTGAAATTGTGAGAGCGAGCAGACCACGCCGTTCGTGTCTCTTACATTTCCAGGGACACATCAACCACCCATGTTCTACGAGGGGACCATTATTGTCCATCGTTACGAAGTCTGGCGCACTGCACTTCACAATGACCGCACATGACATCCCGAGATGTCTTCTCGATGCCTATCAGCAGTTAAACCTTCTCGATTCACCCAGACAATTTCATGAATAGGTATTTGAGTGGTCGAGTGGTCCCTGCCCACACCATTAGGGATACTCCTCGATATCAGGCTCTTTCAGTTTGGGTTCGGAAATCCTGTTCCACGTTCCCTCCGGATGTGAATCCGTCGAGAATCATTCTCCAGACCGAATCGGGACTCATCTGTGAAAAGAACATTGGCTCGTTGTTTGACCGTCCAAGTAGCATGTCGACGACTCCACTCTAAACGTTCCCTTCTCTGAAGGAGCGTCAGAGGTACACATACAGCAGGACTCCGACAATACAGGCCACTCTCTAGAAGCCCTCTGCACGCCGTCTGTCTCGATACAACACGTCCTGTGGGTGCCTCGAGGTCAGATGCCAGGTGCTGTGTAGTGCTGAGGCGGCACCGTGGTGCCCTTACAACCAAATAATGGTCTTCGGGATACAGTTCAGCCTCTATAAACTGTCGCCAATAGGAGAAGCAACAAAACGACTCACATTAAACCATCGGGCCACACCAGTCTTCGACTGTACTGCTTCCATTCTTCCGATGGTCCTCCACCGCAGGGAGTGTGGTAGGCGTCTCCTCTGTGCCATACTGCACCGTCTATGACTGTGCACACAGCGACTGTGGATGTGGGACTAGCTGGCAAACTGTGTCGCCTCTGACAGATGACCTGTCGTCATCGATGGCGTGGTTGCTCGGTGACCGGAATGCCGTCTGCCGTGCAGAACACCGTCGTACGGACTTCTGTTGACGACAGGACGGGCAAAAATCGGTTTGTTAATTTAAGTTTGGCTACTAGTGTATTTTTCAAATTAACAACAGGTCCTCTTTAAAAAAACAGGTAAGGAAGTCAAAAGTTAATTTGCCTTGTTAAATTTACACACTTGAAAGCGTTAAAAATGGTGAATAATACAATTGCCCTTTTGATGTCTTTGAACAAAATGCAAGAAGAATAAGACTAACAACATTGACCTATGAAACGTTTAAATTAAAAGAAAATTAAATAAACCAGCAAACAATTAAAACCGAGCTCTAGATAAATTTCTGCAAGCGATCTCAAAACGAAGACGTTAGGCAGTCCTCCAAAAGACAGATATTAACTAGTTAACAAGACGTAACAGATAGCCTTTACGCCTTATCCAAAGCGTTTACAGCAAATAATTTAAAACAAAATTTAAAATAAGGCTACACTATGTGTTAAACACAACAATAAACGTAAAGGGAAAATTCCCCGTACGAAGCCAGTTACTCAGAGAAAGGGCTTTTGGCAGACAGCAAAATTTCATTTACGGTGCAAGTCAGATAAACATAAGGTACTCAACTTCAGCGCACACAGTCAGGGGACGCGACCGCGAACAAGTAGCAAGCCAGGCTGGGAAGTGCTCGAGAGCCGTCCACACGGCAGCAAGCATCCCAGGTCCAAGCACCAAGAAGCCGCAGACATGGAATGCTCTCCTCAGAACTTAGTTAGTACTGTCAACAAACAAAGAACACAAATGTCTCACAGAATCATACTACACTACTGGCCAATAAATTGCTACACCAAGAAGAAATGCAGATGATAAACGGGTATTCATTGGACAAATATATTACACTACAACTGACATGTGATTACATTTTCACGCAATTTGGGTGCATAGACCCTCAGAAATTATTACTCAGAACAACCACCTCTGCCCATAATAACGGCCTTGATACGCCTGAGCATTGAGTCAAACAGAGCTTGGAAGGCGTGTACAGGTACAGCTGGCCATGCAGCTTCAACACGATACCACAATTCATCAAGAGTAGTGACTGGCGTATTGTCACGAGCCACTTGCTCGGCCACCACTGACCAGACGTTTTCAATTGGTGAGAGATCTGGAGAATGTGCTGGCCAGGGCAGCAGTCGAACATTTTCTGTATCCAGAAAGGCCCGTACAGGACCTGCAACATGCGGTCGTGCATTATCCTGCTGAAATCTAGGGTTTCGCAGGGATCGAATGAAGGGTAGAGCCACGGGTCGTAACACATCTGAAATGTAACGTCCACTGTTCAAAGTGCCGTCAGTGCGAACAAGAGCTGACCGAGACGTGTAATCAATGGCACCCCATACCATCACGCCGGGTGATACGCCAGTGTGGCGATGACGAATACACGCTTCCAATGTGTGTTCACTTCGATGTCGCCAAACACGGATGCGACCATCACGATGCTGTAAACAGAACCTGGATTCATCCGAAAAAATAACGTTTTGCCATTCGTGCGCCCAGGTTCGTCGTTGAGTAAACCATCGTAGGCGCTCCTGTCTGTGATGCAGCGTCAAGGGTGACCGCTGCCATGGTCTCCGAGCTGATAGTCCATGCACCTGCAAACGTTGTCGAACTGTTCGTGCAGGTAGTTGTTGTTGTTGTTGTTGTTGTTGTTGTTGTGGTCTTCAGTCCTGAGACTGGTTTGATGCAGCTCTCCATGCTACTCTATCCTGTGCAAGCTTCTTCATCTCCCAGTACCTACTGCAACCTACATCCCTCTGAATGTGCTTGGTGTATTCATCTCTTGGTCTCCCTCTACGATTTCTACCCTCCACGCTGCCCTCCAACACTAAATTGGTGATCCCTTGATGCCTCAGAACATGTCCTACCAACCGATCCCTTCTTCTAGTCAATTTGTGCCACAAACTTCTCTTCTCCCCAATCCTATTCAACACCTCCTCATTAGTTATGTGATCTACCCATCTAATCTTCAGCATTCTTCTGTAGCACCACATTTCGAAAGCTTCTATTCTCTTCTTGTCTAAACTCTTTATCGTCCATGTTTCACTTCCATACATGGCTACACTCCACACAAATACTTTCAGTAACGACTTCCTAACACTTAAACCAATACTCGATGTTAACAAATTTCTCTTCTTCAGAAACGCTTTCCTTCCCATTGCCAATCTACATTTTATATCCTATCTACTTCGACCATCATCAGTTATTTTGCTCCCCAAATAGCAAAACTCCTTTACTACTTTAAGTGTCTTATTTCCTAATTTAATTCCCTCAGCATCACCCGACTTAATTCGACTACATTCCATGATCCTCGTTTTGCTTTTGTTGATGTTCATCTTATATCCTCCCTTCAAGACACCATCCATTCTGTTCAACTGCTCTTCCAAGTACTTTGCTGTCTCTGACCAATCCTCTCTATAATAAATAACCAAAGAAGAAATATATATAACAAAAGACATGAAAATAAGAGACATTCAATCCAAAATTAAAGTTTTGCTTTTGTTGATGTTCATCTTATATCCTCCCTTCAAGACACCATCCATTCTGTTCAACTGCTCTTCCAAGTACTTTGCTGTCTCTGACAGAATTACAATGTCATCGGCGAACCTCAAAGTTTTTATTTCTTCTCCATGGATTTTAATACCTACTACGAATTTTTCTTTTGTTTCCTTCACTGCTTGCTCAATATACAGATTGAATAACATCGGGGATAGGCTACAACCCTGTCTCACTCCCTTCCCAACCACTTCTTCCCTTTCATGCCCCTCAACTCTTATAACTGCCATTTGGTTTCTATACAAATTGTAAATAGCCTTTCGCTCCCTATATTTTACCCCTGCCACCTCCAGAATTTGAAAGAGAGTATTCCAGCCAACATTGTCAAAAGCTTTCTCTAAGTCTGCAAATGCTAGAAACGTAGGTTTGCCTTTCCTTAAACTAGCTTCTAAGATAAGCCGTAGGGTCAGTATTGCCTCACGTGTTCCAATATTTCTTTTTGTGTTGCAAACGTCCCTGTCTGTTGACTCAGGGATCGAGACGTGGCTGCACGATTCGTTACAGCCATGAGGATAAGATGCCTGTCATCTCGACTGCTAGTGATACGAGGCTGTTGGGATCCAGCACGGCGTTCCGTATTACCCTCCTGAACCCACCGATTCCATATTGTGCTAACAGTCACTGGATCTCGACCAACGCGAGCAGCAATGTCGCGATGCGATAAA